>NC_142010.1:231051283-231375658 GCF_049901735.1 Notechis scutatus
GTGTTGGTCTAAGCAGTATAGTTTTTTGTAATAGATGGAAATTTTTTATTTATTTATTTATTTGATTTGCCAATTGTTTACAAGATAATAAGTATAAATGTATACATAGTTGTGAATACATGAAATGGTTACATATAAGAAAAATAAAAGAATAAGAGAAACAATAGGACAGGGACGGTAGGCACGTTGGTGCGCTTATGCACGCCCCTACAGACCTCTTAGGAAAGGGTGAGGTCAATAGTAGACAGTCTAAGGTTAAAGTTTTTGGGGTTTGGGGAAGAAACTACAGAGTCGGGTAGAGTATTCCAGACATTGACCACTCTGTTGCTGAAGTCGTATTTCCTGCAATCAAGTTTGGTGCGGTTTACTTTGAGTTTGTATCTATTGTGTGCTCTTGTGTTGTTATGGTTGAAGCTGAAGTATTCATTGACAGGTAGGACATTGCAATGTATGATTTTGTATACCATGCTTAAGTCAGACCGAAGACGGCGTAATTCAAGGTTTTCTAGTTCTAGAATTTCAAGTCTGGTGGCATAAGGTATTCTACAGCGAGTAGAGGAGTGGAGAACTCTTCTTGTGAAATATTTCTGGACTTTCTCAATTGTGCTAATATCAGATACGTAGTGTGGGTTCCAGACTGATGAACTGTATTCGAGTATTGGTCTAGCAAATGTTTTGTATGCTCTGGTTAGTAGTGTGATATTACCAGAGAAAAAGCTACATAGGATTAGGTTAACAACTCTTAATGCCTTTTTGGCTATGTAGTTGCAGTGTGCTCTAGCACTTAGATCATTAGAGGTGAGTATTCCAAGGTCCTTTACAGAGCTTGGGTCATCAACAAGATCTTGACTATTCAGCACATTTTGTCAATGTGCAGATTTTCTAAGTGGCATCCAAAAAAAATTGGTTTGGTATCCAATGTGCCAATAACCACTGGGACCACCACAGTCTGTTTATGCCATAATCTTTTGATTTCAATTTTCAGATATTGATACTTTATGATCTTCTTGAATTCTTTATCTGCTATTCTTCTATCTCCTGGTCACATGAATTATCCACAGTCATTCCTTTTCAACCCCAGTTAAATCTGATGTATTATGACCCCCATTTATCAGTTTGTATTCAGAATCCTGCAATATTTTAAGCTGCTCATTTTCAACAAATTTTAACTCAATTTTGACAATTTTTACAGATATTCCAGTGAATAATTTTGGTGATTGTATTATATCATTGTTTAAAAGATTGTGTAATCTTTTTGCATGAGCTAAGTATAACATATACAGTTTCGTCAGCCTCTTTGCACAATCTTCAGTTTGAATTATCTGACAATTTTTGCATTCAGGCCTTGATTGCATTAATTTACATATCTAGTTCTTAAGCAGCCAAAATCAAGCCTTCCAATTTTATTTGTAATGTTCCAGTATGTAAGTCATTGCCACAGTTTATCCTTTTCCATTGTCCCTTCAGTCTTTTATATAAATTGACCGTGTAATCCTTTTCTTTGCCAGCGTTCTGTTTTTGTTTTCATTATATGGATGTTCATGTTTTGTTTCCTGCCATAAGTTCCAATTTTTAACTTGCATCAATGCTTCTTCTTGGCTCTCTTTTATGTAATCAGCCTATGTGTGCTATTATTTAATAGTTTGACCTGAAGTAAACCTCTTTCTCCATTTCTGAAGGGCACATGTAATCATCACCGGGGGATCTAATGCATTGTAAATAGTCATTAAATGTCTTGGTTTTTAGTTCAGCTTATGACCAATTATGGAATACTCTTCCCCTGCAGGTGAGTCAAGTGCCCATTCTCCTAGCCTTCTGAAAAGGGCTTAAAACATGGCTCTATAATCCTGTGTGGGAAGCCCAGCAAATCACTCAGTGTGAGGCTGATTAATCCCCTAATAGTTCTCACCTCCCCTTTTAATTAATTTTAATAGTATTTAATCCCTCTTGTTTTAACTTTAATATATACTATTTTATATAGTTAACCTTTTTCTGCACACCACCCAGGATCCCTCTTAGAGGGAGATGGGCAGTTCAGAAATGTGAAAAACAAACAAACAAATAAAGTTAACATTTGATATTTTTATCTTTGGGAAAATTTGGAGATTCTTTTTTCTATTTCCATTTCCTCATTGCCTCTTATGTGTTCCCAGAACTCCGCAGGTAACCTTTTGCACATATTAAGTGTCCTAAGTTTGTTCTGTACAAATTTCTGTGAAATATTCTCATAAATAAATAAAATATTTATATTAAAAAAAAACTTTCCGGTACACCTTATCTTTATAATTTTCTACATTTAACTCATATGTTTGACCCGGTAATAGCTTGAAATCATCACAATTATTTAAAAATGTTCAATCTGCACCCTCTTTCACTCTTCAGGGTTTTTTTAACAATTAATTTCCACCTTGGGGCTGATGCTTGTATGATTACCCTTCTGCAATCATCTGGCAAGGAAAAAAGGAATATACTTCTGCACATTAACTTATCCCACCTTAGCAAGCGAAGCCTAAAATGTGACCCGTGTATCATGTAGACATTAACATTTAATCAGTCTGTTTTCCTGTTGGAAATGATTACCTTGTTAGCATATATTTCTTTGGGATTGATGCCGTTTCATTCATTAGCAGCTTTTTTAGACACATCTCCAAGCTGCATACCAGTGATAAAATACCATCTCAGTTTTCCAAAAGTGCACATAAACAATATTTTTCCTTATTGTCTGCTTGCAAGATTATTCCCTGTACTGAAGTATCCTTAAAGGGTAATTAAATTATAAAAGTAGTAAAATATTTCAGGGAGCTACAGACATATACATATTCTATATTGCTGGAGGAATTGCCTTCTATCAATATCTCTTTTTAAATCCATGCCATTTCATGGATGGAAGTGCAAAACTGTTTTCTTAGTTTTGAGTTTATCTCTGAAATTATCTCTGGGGAAGCTTCCACTGTAGGGTCCCCTATCAATCTCTCTCTTTTATCTCTTTAAAACCAAGCATGCTAAAAATTCCCCCACCAGCAGAATTACTTGATACTTGATACAAAAATCGCTATTGAATTCAATGGGAATGAATCCCCTTGCCATAATCCCCCAAGCTTTAATGCAGGATTGTTTCTCTCTCTCTCTCTCTCTCTCTCTCTCTCTCTCTCTCTCTCTCTCTCTCTCTCTCTCTCTCTCTCCTCTCTCTTTCTCTCTCTCTCCCTCCCTTCCTCCCTCCCTTCCTCCCTCCTTTTCCCTCTCCCTCTCCCCTTCTGTTACCCAGTAGTCACAAAGGCATCAAACAACCCAGAAAGCATGCAAACAGGAGAAATTTGCCTGTAAACAAACCTCAAACAAGGAACAACTGATTGCCTATGACAGCAAGCCTTGCCCACCAATATCAGAATGAAAATCCCATCTTCACCGTAGTGCATGGAAAGCAATATACGACACTCATTAGAACTGATGGTAGATGTTACTACCTAGTTGGATAATGAAATCTCTGTAACTAAACAACCAAGTTGAGAGACACCAAGGATCCACACATAAAATATTTCTAATAGTTCATAATACCATAAATACCATAATATCAAAACCTCCAGAAACAAAGAGTCTAGATGGGGAACCTCAGCCTCTACTGTCAGAATATCAGCACTAGGTTTGGTCTACTCCACAGCTGAATGCTGTGTCCCCATTTGGCTTAATAGCTGTCACACTAGCAAGATCGATGCTAGACTAAATGATACAATGAGGATCACAAGTGGTTGCATAAAATCTACTCCTACTTGCTGGCTCCCTATCTAGAGCCAAATAGCACCACAGCCCTACAAAGGCAGGAACCTTAGTGAAGGAGTACAACAAAATTATGAGAAACCCATTTCTTCCTGTGCATGTTGATCTTTCTCATCTATCATTTGGCAGGCTTTAATCCAGGATACTAAAAAGCATACTGAAAACTAGTGACATCACCATGCCAACAAAAGTGCATATAGTCAAAGCTATGGTGTTCCCAGTTGCAATGTATGGCTGTGAAAGTTGGACCATAAGAAAGGCTGAGCACCAAAGAATTGAAGCCTTTGAACTATGGTGCTGGAGAAGACTCCTGTGAGGGACTGCAAGGTGATCAAACTGGTCAGTCCTAGAGGGGATCAACCCCGACTGCTCTTTAGAAGGCTAGATCCCGAAGATGAAACTCAAATACTTTGGCCACCCAATGAAATGGAAGGATTCACTGGAGAAGAGTCTAATGCTGGGAAAGATTGAGGACAATAGAAGAACGGGATGACAGAAAATGAGGTGGCAGGAAGGAGTCACTGAAGCAGTAGGCGTGAGCTTAAATGGACGCCAGAAAATGGTATAGGACAGGAAGGCCTGGAGGAACATTGTCCATGGGGTCGTGATGGGTCGGACACGACTTCGCAATTAACAATAATCCAGGAAGCCTTCTCTGGCACTTGTTAAACAGCTGTATAACAACTTTGACATCAACCCACAGTGGAAAGCCAAATGGGCTGCTGAACGCCCAGATACAGGCAGTTACGTAGATGACCCTACACAAAAGATACCAGGTTTTGACCTTCCTCACCAGCATTGGTCAACTCTGAACAGGATCCGTACCCAACTTGGTGTCTGCCAGGACTCATTGTTTAAGTGGGGTCTTGTCTCCACCCCTCAGCGTGACTGTGGTGCTCCTCAACAAAATATCCATCATATTATGTCCAAATATCGATCAAGAGCTTACACCAGCTCAATGTTTGATTTTTTTCAACATATACCACACTGTCTTTGAATGGCTGGGTGGGCTGGACATTAACATTTGTCTATAAGTCTATAAGTCTATGTATTTGCCATATGCTAAATAAATAAAACCATAAATTGGTAGATTGGACTTTAAACAGTCTATGAGTATTTAGCGATGCTTTGATTAACAAATTATTTTTAATAATAAAATATAATGGTCTTTTATTTATTTGCATGTAAGCTACAGTATTACAGATCTCAGAGAACAGTTGATCAGTTGATAAGAGAAGAGTTTGTAACTATAGACACCCATAAAACCACTCAGGATACTTATGTTAAGAATAAATCTTCCATAATTTAGGAGGATTTGATCCCTAATAGATTGATATATTTGTAAATCACAGTTTTTTAAAATATTTTCACTGAGTACAGTATATGAAATTTCTTCCATTAAGCCAAACATCTATTTTAAAAATAGAATAATTCTTTTCTAGGTAACTTTTCTTTCATGTGACAAAACATAACTTCCTTTATGAGGGCAGAAGGTATAAAATCCTTGAAGTGAACATTTTTATTTGCTTTGTGCACTACATATATATTTTTATAACTATATCTTGCTGGTTACCTTTCAGGTTTTCCAGGGAAACTTTGACAATGATACTCACAGAAAAAACGTTATTGATCCTCCAATCTATGCACGGCACATAAGGATCCTCCCCTGGTCATGGTATGGCAGAATCACTTTACGGTCAGAGCTTTTGGGCTGTACAGAAGAGGACTGATGCATAGATCTCCACTTAATAGCACAACTCTTGATATTTCTATATATATATATATATATATGTATATATATATATAAAATTCCATAGAAGAAACTGCAAAACCTGTAGGAAATTGAATGGGCTTTTCATGAATGGGCTTTTCACTTTCTGGTAGGCTGTTCTCTTTTGTAAGGAAGTCTAAGCCTGTCCTTAAAATGGTCCGATTCTGATGCATATTCTTACTTTTCCCCCCTTTTGTTCCCTTTTAAATTTGCTCCAATTATTTCTCTGTTTTACTGTGAAATTTCAACAACTTCTGAGTTGTTCTCATTGGCTAAAATGTGATGAGAGATAAAACAAAAATGCCGTCATTTTTGCAAGGGAAATGAACATGGTTTTACAGAGTTCATTAGTAATCTGGGAACAAGCTGATAGATGTCATTATTTCCAAACCCATGCAGTCATCTTACTTACTCACAAATGATACTGTGGCTTTAGCAATAAGTTTTTTCTCGGGAATGGCTTCATTTGATTCTTTCCCTTGTGCCTATCATATACTGTCATGACAAATGATACTATTTTTGAAAACAAAAATCTGTGGTCTGTGGTCCTTCCGATGTCACGCATTACATTTTGTAATTTCTTTTAAAAGAGCTGAGTCCATGCACTTTAGATTTTGTTTCCAGTTGTTTCGCTTTTCATTGAGCACAATGGGAACATTTCATTACCTTTTACATTTAATCCCATTAACTGCTGCTGTTTATTTTCGGTAAGCAAAGCTGAATTTTATAGGACAAAATCTGTCATTGTTACATCATGAAATCTATGATTTTGTAAATGAATTCAGCTTACAGGTTTTCCACACACACACACACCCCAAACAATGCTGGGCTGACAAGGATATGGACCAAATCTAAAGCTGGGTCTCTGTAAAAGAAAGTTGCATAAATAGCTTAATATGGCATTCATGTGCTGCTGTCTTTTCTTCCCTCAGAGTTGGTTGTTAATCTATGAAGGAGTTGCCCCCTAATCCCTTGGATCAATGGGAAGGGAGTCAGTGTGATTAAAAAAAATCTAGCATTCATTCCAAAATGAACCAATGTATCTGTAGTTCAGAAGTGTAACCTGGCTACAGCATTGTCCATAAGCTATACTTCAGAGGAACAGATACAAGTGATGGTCTGGATGCTGTTATGATCTTTCAGTTATTGCAAAATTCAGCTGTACAAAGTTATTTTGGGCACGCAAGTTTGATAATAGGGCAAGGAACAGGCAAACATAGATGGAAAAGCAGGAGAAACCAGAAGGGTATTACTGAATGCAAACATCAGACTTAATTTCAAACTGAACATGTCTCTGGTTATTAAGACTGTAAAGACACTGGTGGACTAAGGTGTATATAGCACCTAATAACATCACAAGATTATGAGTGTACTTTCAATTCTTTTTAAAACAAGGAATATTTCTTTCCCTACTAAAAGATGCTACGTGTGTAGAAATTAGACCACTAAAAGACAGCTAACCAGCCCAAGATCCCTGCTACTGGAATTCAGCTATCACTTACACTGTAACCCAGGACAACCATTCTGCCAGAGCTTTCTAACAATATGGAAGAAAGTTATTGGGAGAGGGTTAAGATTTTCAAAGAGATGGTCTAGGTAAAGGTTCTTATCATTACTGTAGCTCCTATGTCTCTGGTACTTATGTGACAAGAATTACCTATAATTCCAGGTCTCATGCACCTTGATTAAGGAACATTGCTTTCTGTGCCTTGGATATACTATCTGAAAATATACAGCTAGGATTCAGTGCACACCAGTCAATGCTAGAGCACCATGTATCCCTAGTTTGTGCTCATCCTTAGCCAAACAAGATATGATATGCTGTTGCCATGGGAAAGAGGGTACCAAGGTACTACAAAAGGATGGCCAGAATGGCTTTTTGTTTCCACTTATGTCCATCCACAATGGCAATTATATATAGAAAGACTGTGAGAATTTGACATTTGACTTAATAAGTAAAATTTCTCTTGCAAATGGAACTCCAGTTTGTTCAGGGGTTTCTGCTAGACAGTGATCCTGGCCACTATTGCAAAGCACTTTCATTTAAACAAGGTATTTGCTGAATGTACTTTTCTTACTTGAAACTCTGTATCAATCACCATCTCCTTTCTTATATTCATAAAAGATATGTGGGATGAGATGGGGTTTTTTTTAAGTCTCATTAAAATAGTTCACACTAAACATTTTTATTAAATTGCATTTCTTTTTTCCAAATCATGGCAATATACAGTAAGCATGGGTTCTACAACCTTGATATATATATATAAAAGAGCTACCCTATAATTGTAGAATATAATTAGAAAAAAAAAAGATTATAGCCAGACTGGCTTCCTGCAGTGGGATGAATAGTGGGACAGATTATTCTTTTTGAAAATAAAATCTCTTTCCCCATGCAACCTGAAGTTTAGGGAATTATGTAGAGCACATTTGGGAATACATGGGAGCATGGGAGAAAACCAGCAAAGGTAGGAGATGGGATAGCACAAGTAGATGTAATGTTTTATGCATCCCAAGTTCTTCACAGATTCTCCTATAGATTTGCTTCATGTGGTCTGGACTACATAAGTTTTTAATTTTCAGGTGATGTTTCCTAAAAATGTCATTCTAAAAAAAAGTATACCACTAAAAAAAGATGGCTGCCTAGACTTTAAAATGATCAGAACTCACACATTTAATTTGTAAGGCTTAGACAAAGATACTCAGAGATGTTCAGTAGGGGAATCTAATCAAGGTAAAGCAAGTACCGCAAGTATCTGTAAGGAATGCCAAGGTTCTGTGTATGTTTATGACTTTTGTGTATGTGTGTGTATTTTAGTTGGATTTGTGCTGCATTACAATTTCACTAAAGTGTTACTGTCTTGTCTGTAACTGTGTTAACATTTCTTAACAATGTTATTTATGGAATTGTCTTTGATTGTAGTGAATAATTTTAAAGAGAAAGTCAACTCTGATTGTATTAAGGTGCAAAAGTCTGATGGAATAAAGGTAGTAACCAAGATGGCATTGAACTATATACAGCCCCTATTCTGCATTTTAGGCTCTTATGAAATGCTATATAAGTCATAGCCAAGCGAATCTGTTCAATTCTAAATTTATATTCTAGAAGTTAAAGCAACAGCAATAATCTGTAGCTTGTTGTTAAATCCTTCCTTTTATAGTGGATCTATACTTTAAAGCAGAGATTAGCTAAAGAGTGCAAGCTGAGATACATTTCTTCAGCTTTCAAAAGCCACAGGGGGAAGTAACAATTATATTGAAATGCCAATCAGAGGGAGACATTACATTTAGATCTCTTTAAAAATGGGATCTATGTCAATAGGGGTAAGTTAAACTCTATGGAAATGTTGTGAGCCTATAATCTATGCTTGCTGAGGCATAAAAAAAGATTAAATCCACCAAAAGATAGCTCAGCGAGTGATTACAGAGGCTGCAAGAATAGGGCTGGGAATTTGCTTGCGGCAGGTTGCCCATCGTGGTTAGCAACCTCATTCCTTCTTTCAGTGTTATTGGACCGAAGATTTCACTTGTAGCCATATGTTCATACAATGCAAAATAAATTAATTCAGGTCTTGGCACTGAAAACAATTTCAGAACACATATGCAGAGGTCTACATATGACTCATCTTGAAATCAGACAGATAAAATCTGGATTAACATCCCAAGCAGGTAACCCATGCCAACCAAATCACCGCTATTTTTTTTTTTTTTTTGTGCCAGGCACATAGCTATTGATTTGTAAGAGAAATTGCAGAAATAATACATTTTGGCATATGGGAATTCCAGAGCAACATAATACTGCCTCTGATAGATCAGGGTAATAAACATATATTTTTTACTCTTCAGAGAGTCATATGGAGGAAATTGGCCTGCATCTACAGCATCCCTTCAATAAGGAATGTTTTCTATATTGAATTTCAATATGACAAACTTCTGATACTCCTAGCATCACTTCATTGCACTGATGAAATAGTTTGTGCTGCTAGTCATTATAGATTTATAAAATGTATTAGTGCTTTATTTTTTTAAATGCAAGGAAGTGAATATTTATTTGGTTCATAATTAACATATGTATAACAATTTACAGTGCATAAAATGTCATGTTCAAATGTAGTAATTTACATTCATTGTTCTTTTTTAAATGATTGTGTTATTTACCCTTCTTTGTTTATTTCTGTAAACTACTTAATATGATTCTGAAAGTGTCTGCTTTTAGCAAATATAGGCACAATTTGTTGAAAAATAATTCTTGCAAGACCTATTTAAATGAATAAATGGATTATCTTGCTATAGCTATATTTGTGTCCTAGTACAGCTAAAGAGAAACTTGATCAATTTCAGAATTATGTTAAATAGAAAATGGAAGCTTTCACTGATGCCAATGGAAGATTCCTTTGAAGTAAAACTGTCTGCTTCTTATGAGTAATTTTATTACTCAAGGAAAGGAAAGAATTGTTTTTAAATTCCCTTATCCCCCCATAATCCTGTTAATGCTACCTTACAGCCTCTATTTATACAGAAAAAAAATGTTATAAAACTGTTACACTCATATAATGAATATATTTAATGTGTCAGTCAATTAGACTTGCAAAGGATAAATTTCCCAGTGAATTGTGTTCTTTGGATCTTAAATACTTTGACAACTAAATTGCACTTTTTAATTCTGTGTGTCATTGTTTGAAATTTTCTACTGCTTTAGGATGTATTCTGTAGTAAGAATGAATGTGTACATCTATTCATAATTGCTTAGTAAATGACACGGGTGAAACAGCCTTCACTGATCAAATACCTCCAAACAAGTCAATCCCATCAAATAGAAAGCTTTTTCAGACAGAGATTTCACACACTCAATTCCAAATCTTCATATTTTAATAACTGAGTACTTGAATAGCATGTGATGTACATGTGTGTTTAAGTCAGCCCTAGGTCTATAAATTGCATCTTATTAAAGAAAAATAATTCCATCATGAAGTTTTACATATATTACATTTGGCTGGCTGTAATTTACAATTTGTTTGTGCTAAGTCAGTTCAGTAGCCAGTATTCCAGTCCAAGATAAGTAACTGATGAATGATAACTAGAACTTTTGGCCTAAAATAAAGAGAACAGATTCACAAAACTAGCCAAACTAGCCTAACATTGCCTCTCACAAAATGGTGAATTTAGAATTAAGTCATGCAATTATACCATATGTAGAGTGTTTTGTACAACCTTAGGCTTATGTGTATTTTTGAACATAAATTTGCTCTGTTCCTGTGGCCTGTTTGCCCCTTCTAGTGTGATCATTCAGTAAGAAAATATCATTAAATGTCTCATTGGTTTTAAGACATTCTGTGATTTATGTAAGTGCTCATCAAAATATTAGAACATAACACACATAAAAAGACAAGTATAGACTCTTTACATGGAATGAGGAAACCTATCTTTTTCAGGATTCAGTAATCATGTCGCAGGATTTTGTAGAGATAAGATTTATATACATATTCAGACCTTGGATAAATGAAACTGTGAATGGGGGATGGCATTTGATTGTCCCTCTAGTTCTTCACCAAAAACATTCTGTCTGTGTATGTGGAAATCTGAGGCACTCTATTGACCCATTTCACTTGTGATGCAGACAAGAGAGAGAGACATGTGAACTTGCCTATGTTCAATTTATGTTATCTGAAGCCAATGGAAATTTTCCAGAAGTTGGTACCCTGAGATTCACAATTAAATTTGATTTAAAATCAACGTTAGTTACTTTAGAATAGCATCTCCCAAGTCATTTCCTTTTGAGTGACTTATTACTTAAAATCAAATGTTAAGAGAGTAAACATTTGTTGGAACAATATAAGAAAATTGTTTTTAACTTTTGTATTATCTTATAGTAATACAAAATAGTAATAGTACACAATATAGTAATAGTAAAACAGGATATGAGATTTAATTTCCCCTCTATTTATCCTAAAATGATTTAGTTAGTGATTTCTAGGCAGATTTCACCTTTCTATAGCCTTCCTAATTTGCTACTTTTATAGCCTGGGAATTAAAACATAATGCACAAGGCTTAGGATAATCTACTTAATTGTATTAAGGGCTTGTTACAAAATCAACCACAATGAAAATATCCAGTTCAGATTTTTAGATTGACTTTCTCTTTTGGAATGAAGATATACAAATTCATGCAGTTTTGAAGACTAAGTATTGTAATAAGTGTACCTGTGCTATGCCACAAATTAGGAAATACAATTTTCAAAACTGGCTTTTTATTTGTCATCAAGTACAGAACTCGCTCAGACACCTTGACAACCTGTGTAAAGTTCCAATGTATTTTGTATATACATAAATTACGTAGAATGATGTTAAAGCAGTACAACCTTGTCTAGTCTTCAACCTTAACAATAAAACTTTTGAAAAACTAGCATGTTCTTGAAGTATTTTGAATGTACACACTGTACTCCCTGAAAAGTATATTTACGTGCAAAACTCAAGTGTGAAAAATGTGAAACCATCTGATATTGCTGAGAGGGGGTAAAATAATTAACAATTCCACAAAAGGCTTTCTCAAGCCTAGTTCAAAACCAATCCAATCAAGTGTGTTATTTGAGACAAGGTTCAAGAAAAAGAGCTTCATTCTCTCACAGAATGGAGGAAAGTACAAAGAATTGTAAGTTTTTGTATTTCAGCAGTTGATAAATTTTTGAGGTAGTCTAGATTATGAGAGGGTGAAACCTGCAAATTTCATGGATATTTTAATTAAACTCTCTTATATATTAAACTTCCTATTCCTTGAGATGTGGGAATAATATATGATAATGCATCCATCGATGATACTATTATGTTGGGACTATGTATGGAACTGTCTAAGCAAAATTTCAGATGTACCATTGAAAAATTAGTCATTTTGCCTTGGAAACCTGGACTTAACCAAATCTGATGACCCTGTGATGAAAAACAGTTTTTTTGTTTTGCTGTATGAACCACAGCACACTGCAGCATGCTATGCTAGCTCCATGGAGCACTCAAGATCAAAACTTACCTGAGAAACAGATTATTTGTACAAACAGTTTGCACATACATTTTTCATTTGTTTTATTCTTTCTTAAACTCTTACACTCATCTCTAGTCATGTGAGTAGATTTCTGCTGATATAAATGAAACATTTCCCTTCCATTTGTACGAGCCATCTGGATTTAAAGGGAATACTTTCAGAAGGCAGGCATCATGACAGGAAAGCCACACTTCCCAGGTCTCACAAGATGACACTTAGCTTATATATTGGCTTTCGTATAAAAACAAAACACTGAAAACAGCTTTTCAAGATTGAATCCTGTCAAGTTTACCTTGCTATTCTTTGCTTAGAACGCTGAATTCCACCCCCTTTGTGTCTCTTCCCTGGGATTTATCATTTATTGAGTTGCTGGTCTCAACCAGTGCCAAGCCTGGGACAACATTTATGCTTGCTGCCTTAAGAGGACACTTGGCTTTTTAAAATTCTGCCTGAGTTTGTTAGCACTAGACTGTGGCAGGCATCCAGCTTCTTATCTTTTTGGCTGGCAGCCGATAGTGCTGCCCCAGAAACTCCCAATCCAAGGAAGGGTACAACTGTTAAATTATATGTATCTTTGCAAAGTCTTCTTGGCTATCATTGCCACCTTTTTGACTAGGAGCTTTGAATACAGGACTATCTCCAATTTGATCGAATCAGTGAATAGTTGATAATACAAAGACAACTTCAGAGGACAGCCGTCTCTAACACAATTGACCAAAACATTTCTCTCATCAAGAAACTGATTAGATTATTCATTGTGGAGTTAAATACATAGCTACAGAAGTTTATTTATTTATGTAACATTCATAAATAATGAAGATATTACTGAAAACAATAATATTGAGGTTGTTCCTGATCCTTATGAAGATGAAGAATATTCTATTACACATCAGAAAATGTTAGTTTTATTAGTTTATTCAAAAAATGAATACAGCATCCTGGGAAACATCTCAAACAGGAAGATATATTTGCCAACTGCTTATTCATATAGCTAAGTAAGGAGTGATAAAGATATGAGAACATTAAAATCTGGATTGGGATTCTTTTATTTCTTGTATGTGATGAGACAAAGAAGATTCTCAATAAGGTAGAAGACAATACACTAAGTTATCCTTTTTGCCTCAATAAAGTTTATTTGAGTTACATGTTTTGTAAGATGGCAGCTATATAAATTTGAAAAATAAACATGTTTACCTAACAGTTTATTTTTTATGTGTGTGTTTATTCAAACTTATTGTTTTAGTTGTTTATTCCTTACTACTGCAAATCCTGATTCTTCTTCCTTACTGATGTCTGCAGGAGGATGCCAGAAAAGACAAATCAGTGGTCCTGGCAGCACAGTGAAAGCCTCTTCCCTTTAGTATATGTGTTGACAGTGATTTTTTATTAAATGTAATGCCAATTTGCTCTGCACACTACAATTCTACAGTTGCCTAGAAATGCAGTGGATTTAGTAAAATTCTATTGACAAATCAATAAATTAAGCATTTTGGTTTTAATTAAATCATTACAACAGTGAAGACTCCATAGGTTAAACAAAGGATAGAAAAAAAGGAAGTAAAGAACCCACCAATTCCCCTCAATCTGCCTCTCGAAATGAAAGAAAACAAAAATATATTTTTATTTTTATTTATTTATATCCCACCTTTATTATTTTTATAAATACCTCAAAGTGACAAACATACCTAACACTTTTTCCTTGTTTCTATTTTACCACAACAACAACCCTGTGAGGTGGGCTGGGTGAGAGACAATGACTGATCCAAAGTCACTCAAGTGGCCTTCATGCCTAAGGCAGGAATAAAACTCACAGTCTTCTGCTTTCTAGCCTGGTGCCTTAACCACTAGGCCAAACTAGCTCTTTGGCTCTTCATTCATTGTAATAAATAGTTGGCTAGAGTGATTTTAAACATTTTAAACATTTTCCCACAATGTTCAATAATATAATTCTGTTCTCTAATATTACAGCAAGTTTTCTATGCAGCACTTATGTAATAAATCTAATATTGCTCCTTTTCCACATTCACATTCTACTTATTTTTGCAATATGACAATATTTTTGTGAATAGGTTTCTGTGCATCTGATGTTGCAAATGCATTGCATTTATTGTTTTCTAGCATTTAAGATTAAGTTTGTTCATGATACACAAGTATTACAGTGAAGTTATTTCCCAACAATATAATTTAGTCAAAAACAGCTTAAAGTGTAAGCAGAAGATGGAGATGTCTTGTTCTTTTGAAAACTGATACATCATTTTATCGAAAGTTATACAGTATATCAGGAAATAGGACAATAGATGCATTTTTTAAATCTTCCATTGACTAGATAACCAGATCAGCATCCACTAGAAAAATGCATAAACATGTTTTAAATTGATTAGACTGACACTTCAAATATTTTCTCTCTATGGTGGTTTGACATTGAAATGAGACACAGGGAACTGTCTCTGAGAAAATGCCAACCCTGAGAGAACTCAGGTAGCAGTATTTATTGAGAAAAACACAAGCAAAATATACAGTATGCATATTCAGAAAACAATGACCTCAACAGGAGATTACTTCACCAGCATGAGAACACACAATCTTGGAAAGTCCCAGATGTTACCTTGCTAGGGTGAGATCATACAGCCACGGAAAGTCTCATGGGAAAGTTTGGAAAGTCCCATGAGAAAGCACAACTGTGTATCTTGTACCTTGAACTTTCACCCATTTTCCTATTCCTTCTAAACTGGCAGAATCAAAACAGAATGAGGCACTCTGAGCAAAGATACTCCTACCCCCACCAAGAATGCCCACATCTCCTAGACTTACTGCTAGTTATACAAAGGCCTTACAGAAAATGATAAAATGATTAATAAAATATATTACCACATCTCTCAACATTCAAGAATTGTTACAAGAATAAGATCTCCAAACTATATCAATTCATTAAACTTTATATTCTGTATAATTTTCATTTGTTGCCCTAATTTAATAAACATATTCCAACATATAGTAGGTAGCAACATAAAACACTCAATAATAAAGCATACATGTCTTAACAAAATGAGAGTATATCAGAATATGGAATTCAACCTAGAAATAATGATCAACCAATATCTCAATTCAAGATCTGTGTTAGACGGTCCAATTCAGCATCCTTGCAGTCATACATTGCACTAATTGAAATTCCCATTCTCTTGGGAAGAATCATGTAGAAGAGTGGTGCAGTGGCCTAGAGGTGGAGCTCCCTCCTCACAATCAGGAGGCTGTGAGTTCAATCCTAGGTAGAGGCTGATATTTCTCTCTCAGCACAATTACCTGCTGCAAACTCTGCATTGGTGACAGTAAACATTAAGC
Source organism: Notechis scutatus (assembly GCF_049901735.1). Taxonomy (NCBI): domain Eukaryota; kingdom Metazoa; phylum Chordata; class Lepidosauria; order Squamata; family Elapidae; genus Notechis; species Notechis scutatus. The sequence goes on from NC_142010.1 coordinate 231,067,198, forward strand.
TCCATTCAGTTGCCCCAATTCCACCCTGACGTAAGGGATTACAAGGTCATTAAAGGGCAAAAAGAATGGGCAGAATCAGGTAGAAAATATAATAACCCTGATGAAAAATTAGCTGATCATGGATTAGTATTACTTCCAAGGCATGTCTGCCTATATATATACACATATTAATATATATGTTATTTATGTATTACACACATATTGCACATCTTACACTTACTTTCCAAGCTCTAATCAATGTTGACATATATGTGTAACCCCTTTGTGCATATTTGTACTCTTCTCCTGTTGTATCTGTATGTATGTTAGGAACATTAGAAAGCCTTGATATAAAGGTAGGCCTCAACTTATAACCACAATTGAGGTCCAAATTTCTGTTGCTAAGTGAGACATAAGTGACTTTTATTCCATTTTACTACCTTTCTTGACACATTTGTTAAGTGAATCACTGCAGTTTGTTAAATGAGCCTGACTTCTCCACTGATTTTGCTTGTCAACATTACAAAAGGTGATCACATGGCTCCAACATATTGCAACTGTCATAAATATGAGTCAGTTGCCAAGTGTCTGAATTTTGATCACATGATCATGTGGTTGTGATAAGTATGAAAAACAGTCATAAGTCACTTTTTCAGTGCTGTTGTAACTTTGAATGGTCACTAATGAATAGTTTTAAGTCAAGGACTACCTGTACTCTGCTCTAAACTGCATGACTGAAAAAGGGGAGGGGTAGAATGGAATTGCTGCCCAACTATCATTTTTATGCAGTGAGAGAATTTTTCAGAATTTTATTTCCTCCACAGCCTCAAGCCTGATGCCATCCATTTTCAAACTCAAGTTTTTGTTTGACTTCTTCTACTATTACAATTTTAATCCAGTTCTGCACCTTATAGACAGAGAGATGGACAGAGTCCCAAGTACGTTTACATATTTTCTTTCCAATGCATGTTTCCATATTTTCTTTCCAATCTTCCGTTGGATTGGAAAGAACAAGAAGGCAGGGAATCCTTTCCAACTCATTTACCAGCAGTGATTGTAGGAGAGCATCTGTCTTTTATTCTGTGTAATAGAGTGGCGGGTGTGTGCTTGTGAATGTTCTCATAATCCCTCTTAAGTCTCTGTGTTTTTGTGTAGTACTGTATGTGTGCACTGGAAATAGGAGTCACTTTTGAAGGCAGATATCCTGATTAATCTCTGTGGGCTTTTTTTTTCACTTGTACCCTGCCACAACACAAGCAAAATCATTTTTCTGCCATGTCCCCAAATGGTTATCTTCATTTCATAACCAGTCCATGAATGCTAGAGGCTAGAATTATCACTCTTATGGTATTTCAATTCCTGACAAATAGCAGTATTTAAGTTTCATCCATACTGTGCCCATACAGATCCTCTCCTCTAGTAGCCATTTTGCTGCTGTTTACTAAAAACTGGACATAATGCATGTGAAATGTAAATGAAATTACATTCCAAAAATTTAAATGGCAAAACATTAAAATGATATAACAGTGAATTGGAATATTGTAACAGGCTGAAATGATGTGAGCAATCCCTCCCCCATTAACTTCTAAATAGGGCATGGAGAAATCTAGCAGTTGTCCTTTGTTGCCTAAATAAAGAAAAGAAAGGAACAGGAGATAAATTCAAAATAAAAACTATAAAAGCATTATCAAAAACTAATGCCATAAAGTACACATTGCAACATCCTTTAAAAAATAATAATCAGAACTTAATGTGGTAAAGGAAGTCTACTCTAAAGTGAGAGAAACATATATTAAATCACTGTTTTTGGCTCATCCTTAAGATATTTAAGAAAAGAAGACAAACTATGATGAAGCAATTGATCAATATGGATGAATCTTTCCATAAATCATAATGAGCCAAGTTAAAAAGAGAATTCAGCTTGCCCTTTACATCCCATTTACATGAGAATGATTTTGTGTTTTCTCATGCTTTTTCACTGTTCCAGCCTTAAGATAGTCATCGATGATAGTTTAAAGATAAGTTTATGTTATTTCTGCCTCAGACTGAAAATATTGAAAAAAGTTCATATAGATATGGCACTTTTGTTAATTAAGTGTCTGAAGAGTTTTGTTTTTCATCAGTAGTGGTGACTGTAATGTGTCATACAGGATACTATGCTCTTATTCGAGATCCAAGCCATGCCTCAGTAAAGTCAACAATGTAGCATCGTTTCAAGAAAATACATATCCATGTCAGAAAGGAAAATAGGGCCAATGTGACATTTAAGATCCCTGCCAACAGATTTTTTCCTCTTTTTGTAGAACCCTCAGTTGATGTTTATATTTCATATACATACTCATAATTCCCTTTCCTTTCCTTTTCCATTTCTGGAAAATACTGTTTTGCCATGGGAGATATGCCATCTTCTCACAGATGGCTATTCATTGGACATAAGCTCAACCTCTAATGATCACATTTTCCAAACAGGTTTAAAAACCTAAAAACAGATTGAAAAACTAGGCAGTAACCATAAAAAGTTTCATGTTTATTTTTTTATTTATTTGATTTGCCAATTGTTTACAAGATAATAAGTATAAATGTATATATAGTTGTGAATACATGAAATGGGTACATATAAGAAAATAAAAGAATAAGAGAAACAATAGTTGGTGCGTTATGCACGCCCCTACAGTGGGTTGAGGAAGTTTATTCAGCATCAGTTCAATCTCTGAACTGACCAAAAACATGCATGGATTGCACCTGTAAGTGGAAGGTCAACAATGGAGACTATGAAAGAGAGAAAAGTAGAGTGATATTCGCTGCACCAAAATTGTGGAACATAAACCTCTAAACTTGTAAGCATCATACAACTAATCTAATCTAATTAACATAAGCCATGACTGGACCTCACTGATAAAGAGGTTATCTGAACACAGTAGTGACCAGTGGGAACATGCCAATTTCTTTGTGAACATCTCCTGAAGTTACTCATGTACTATACCATGTGTCACCTTATCCAGCATGAAGCTTTTCAAAGAATGCGCCTCTATTTGTTCCACTGAACACAGTTTTCTACCTTAATAGCACTATATGAGTTCCCTCAGGGGTGGGATTCTACCGTTTCAGGCCAGTTTGGGTGAATCGGATGTTAATTGTACATCTGGTTTGGTGAACCAGTAGTTCCAAAGACCAGCTGGCCCCACCCACCCTGCCCCATGCCTCCCAGGATTCCCCATGCACCTTGTTCTGGCTCCCAGGTAAGTGCAGGAAGGCTTGCAAAGCCAAAAATGGGGTGCAGGGTGTGTGCCTGAGAAAGGTGTCAGAATAATAGAATAACACTTAGAAGGGACTTTGGGGGGGATCCTATACTATTTCAGAGAAATGGCTGTCCAATCTTTTCTTTAAAACCTCCAGTGTTGGAGCACCCAGAACTTCTGAAGACAAGCAGTTCCACTGGTTAATTGTTCTCACTGTCAGGAAATTTCTCCTTAGATTTAGGTTGCTTCTCTCATTGTTCAATTTCCATCCTTTGCTTCTTGTTTGCCTTCTGGTGCTTTGGAAAATACATTGTCCCCCCCTTCTTTGTGGCAGCCCCTTAAAAGCATGTGAGCCATTTCCTCCTTTCAGTGGTCCATGAAAGTACATCTATAGTACGTAGATAATAAAGTCAAAAAAAGGTGAACAATGTTTTTAGATAGATAGATAGATAGATAGATAGATAGATAGATAGATAGATAGATAGATGGATGGATGGATGGATGGATGGATGGATGGATGGATGGATGGATGGATGGATGGATGGATGGATGGATGGATAGATAGATAGATAGATAGACAGATAGATAGATAGATAGATAGATAGATAGATAGATAGACAGACAGAAGCCTGATGATGGTAGATGAGATTCTGCTGAAACGTTGCTACAACTTTAAAAGCACAACTATAATGACGTGGGAAAATACCCGAACAAAGCTGAATACCATAGATAGATAGATAGATAGATAGATAGATAGATAGATAGATAGATAGATAATAGATATGTTGAGGCTGGGTGTGACAAGGAATGGCTGGGAGGGGAGGGGCCAGGCGAGACACCCCTTGACATGAGTGACATTGAGTTGGTCACTCCCATCCAGTTACGTGACTACCAAGCCAGACTCAGCCAGTCATGTGACCACCAAGCTATACCAGCCAGCAAGCCATGCCCACCCAGTCACATGACCACCAAACCACACCCACAAATTAAGCCACACCCACAGAGCTGGTTGTTAAGAAATTTGAATCCCACCCTTGAGTTCCCTGTTCATATGAGAGTATCTACATAGTTATTTGTACACATATAGGATTCTGTCTCACAAAGATCTGCCAAATATATTCTTGTGAGAGAAACTACCCCTGATTCTTCCCTAAAGTGTCTGCTGAAAGTGAAGGCTTTTTTTTCTCTTTTACTCACAACCTGCTGTGTTCTTTGGTGGATATGAATGGGGTACTTAGGAATGACCCAAGATGATTTTTGGGTTAGCTGTGGACTCACCTGGGATAGGGAATCTTAAAGATTGCAGATCCTTATGGGAGCAATCAGAAAGTCAATGGACAGGACATTTTTGTAACCATCTGACTTTTAACTTCACTTTTTGAATTGTCCTTTACCTTTAAATATTAATTGGCTGGTTGAATGCTGATTTATTTCAATCCCCAGCTGGACTCTACCCGCTTTTTCTGATTTCTTTTTGATTTATTTATTGCTTACATCACTTTCTGCTTTCTCATATGAAAACACAGCACATATCTTTGGATGGTGAAAAGTTATTATATTTTGTTGAACATTCACCACAGAGAATTTGCCCTAAATATTTTAGATCCACAAAAGGAATTTGTTTTTAAAGCAGAAGATTCATTGGCAAGGAATATAGACTCAGAAACAATACAAACTTCACAGACTCAGAGCCAAGAGTATGATTCTCTGACAGTAAATTGGTCAGGAAGTAACATAGATCCAGAAAAGTTAGAGGAGACTTCATACACCTTCCTAAACTTAATCCTGTGCTTTTATAGTAGAGAACCCTCTGGGTAGATAAGCAGTAAATGGATCTTTTTAAAGGGGTATAAAGGGGTGTGAATGTATTACATCTAATTGGGGAACAATCTCATTTGGCTTTTGAGGGAAGATACATTGTTTTTGAAAATTGGTCTTATTGTATTTAATCAATCAGCAACAGATAAGAGAAGGCATTAAGAAACAAACATGAATAATTTATCCAAGACCATTAGGATTATTTTTTGGGATGATCTGGAATTGAAGTTGTGGTAAAATTTGTACAAGTTGATTTTAATAATTTGTTAAAAGAGAGTTTTGGAAATTCAATCTTTGTTGTATTATATAAATCAGCATTCAACTAGGCAGGATTGTAGGCATATATGTGTCAGTCTTTTTTTCTAAGACACTTTTAGTTTTGTTTGTTGTGGTTTTTTCTTTATTTTTAATATTTTAGGGTTTTGTATTTTAACCTTTTTTGAATAAACTAAATATTATGAGAGAGAGAAACAACCTGATGTAAGATAAGAGTGTCTCTTAAGCACACTGGACAACGCACAATACTTTTATGAGCACTACTTGGCATTAGACAAAGAACAGCATAGTAGAGAAGAGATAGAGAGCAGAAACTAAGATGAACAGTCAGTGGAAGAAAAGTGATCAGATCAAGAAGTGAGAGAATGACGGGAAATCGAACAACAAGAAGTAGAGAGGATAAAGACACCGTCACAAAGAGAGATAAGAACAAGGAGAGGAGAGAGAACTCAATACAAACAATAATATGGCAGAAGAATTTATACTTTTATCACTTAATATAAATGGCCTAAATGCTCCGACTAAAAGAAAAAAGTATTCACCAAATACCAGAAACAGAACGCTGATATTATCTGTCTGCAAGTAGTTCACATTGAAAAACAGTATGGCAATATTTTAGAATCACCTAAATTGGGAAAGTTGCATCTTGCATTGGCACAAGAAAAGGAAAGAGGGATAGCAATGTATATAAAGCAATGGTTAAACTCAAACTAGATATTTGCTGACGATGAAGAAAGAACTTTAATGGTAGAAATACCAATAAACCAAAAGAAAGTATTGTTAATAGCAATTTACACTCTGAATACCAACAAAAAAGAATATTATAGTAAGGTGCATTGGAGGATAGTAGAATTAGAACAGGAAAATATATGTATCATAGGGGACTTCAATGCAGTTGTAGATATAGAAAAAGACTACACAACTAAAAAAAAAACAGGAAAAATAGGAAAACACTACCAAGCACATTTCATAAATTGGCACAAGAATTAAATTTAAAAGACATGTGGAGAGAACTCAACAACAGGAGAGACAACATACATTCTTTTCAAACCCACATAGTTCCTGGTCTAGGATTGATATGGTGTGGATGGATTCAGAAGTAGCAAAAAATATAGAGAAAATAGAAATACTGCCAAATTCATGGGCAGACCATAATCTACTTATATTGAAATGGAAAGGGAGAAAAAAGAGAGGAAGATGGACTTAAATCAGAAATTCCTTAGGGATAAAAATTACATAAAATATTAGAAGAAGAACTAAAACTATTCCTTAAAGATAATGGAAATGACGAAACAACTTTACAAAATCTATGGGACACAACCAAAATGTACATTCAAGGCCTAACAATCACATATGGAGCAAGAAAGAATAAAGACAAGAAAAAACAACAGATAGAACTACAAGAGAAACTTGAAGAATTGGAATATAGAATGCAAAAAGAACCACAAAATGAAGAAATTAAAAAGAGAGAGAAGTGACTAAACATAAAATAAACCTAACTTTACAGGATGAAATGGTACAGAACCTCAGGATGGTGAAGCAAAACTACTTTGAGCATGCTAACAAACTAGGGAGATGGTTGGCCCATAAACTGAAAAAAGAGATGTAGAAAAAAATAATACAAACCCTACAGGATGAAAATGAAATCCCACACCATTTGGCAGAAGAAAAACAACTTATTGCCCAGAAATATTTTGTAGCATTATATATCCATGATGAGATACCAGAAGAGAAGATTAAACAATATTTGAATGAGAAAAATATACCTACTATCCTGGAACTAACAAAGAAAATGTTAAATGCTGAAATCACAATGACTGAAATGAAAGAGGCAATTAGCAAACAAAAATGTAACAAATCACCAGGACCAGATGGGATCCCTGCAGAATTATATAAGGAAATTCAAACACCATTAGAACAATTAATGTTGGAATTGTATAATGAAATAATAGAACAAGCAAAACTCCCAAACTCATCTTTTAAGATAAGGGTAACTACATTACCCTTATCTTAAAAGAGAATACCAATGACTAACAGGTACAAAATTACAGACCAATTTCATTACTCAGTGTGGACTATAAAATATTTGCCAGAATAATTGCGGAGAGTGCTGTGTTCACAGACTGACAGCGGTCCTCACTCTGGTCCGCCGCCTGCATGGGAGCGCCGACCGCTCCCATTGGTTGATGCCATTTGACAGACGGCTATAAAAGGAGCTGTCAAACGGCATCAGCTGTCACCACCAGCTGACTTCCAGTTAGCCTCGGCAGCCGCGGCGACCCTTTATTCACTTGAATAAAGCCTGTTAAACGTTGAGCCTGTGTCTGTCTCAATCTCTACCGCTGCCCTACAACACTGGGGACGGAGGCGGGATACGATAAGAGACAAAGAGACAACCAGGCAAAGACAGCTGAGCACGGTCACTGTCAAAAAGAGCCGAAGCCGCTGAGAGCTGAATAATGTCACCGCCTCTGACGCTCTCCACGAGCGCGAAGTTCAAACTCCCCAGCTGAGGAGTCAGACGCCACCTGACAGGCACAGCCGCAAGCGCTTTTCTAAAAGCGCGAATTTAAAGCTCCCTCAGCTGAGGAGACCGACACTGCCGCTTCAAGATGGGTTCAAACCCGACATTCCCTCCATTCCAGCCGACGGGCGAGACGTGGGAGTCGTATATGAACCGGTTCGAGTACTTCCTAAATGCTATCGACCTGACAGAAGCCACTGACCTGAGGAAAAGATCCTATTTTCTGAGTTTCTGTGGGGCTGCTGTTTTTGATACAGCCTCCGCACTAGTATCTCCATGCTCTGTGAAGGCTATTCCCTGGGAGGAGTTGCAGGGAATCCTGTCTAACCACTACTCCCCCAAACCCTCTCAAATAGCTAGGAGACTGGCTTTTAGAAGGAGAGTGCAGGCTGAAGGGGAGACCGTTAGTCAGTATATGGCAGCATTAAGATCAGCTGCCATACACTGTGGTTTTAGGGATTACCTGGAAGACATGCTGCTAGACCAAATTGTAGGAGGAGTTAGAGACCTAAAGCTACAGAGGCGCTTATTAGTAAAAAAGGATTTAACCCTAGCCTTGGCCATAGAAGAAGCTCAGGCTGCTGAGCTGTCAGAGCTGTCAGCAGCTGAGATTCAGGGAAACCCCATAAAGCAAGGGAACTCTGCCATTCACTTTGATGAGGTTTCCCTAGAAGAAGAATCGCTTGATGTAAACCGTCTCAGGCAACCAAGACACACACACCCCCCAGAGATGCCAAGGAAAAACACCAACCCAACAGCCAGACAGCAACCCAATTGTCTGAGCTGTAGGGGAGCACATCCCAGGTCAACCTGCAGATTCAGAAATGCCATCTGCCTAAACTGCCAGAAAAAAGGCCACATAGCTAGGGTTTGCCAAGCTGAAAAAACCTTCCCACAAAGACCTCAAGCTGCTTCCTCCTTCCAAAGGCAAGTTGAAGATTGCTATACCTGTTACCACTCAGACAATACCACCCCTAGGTCTAACAAAATAAGCATTTTTGTCTTTCTAGAAGGTAAACCCTGCCGGATGGAGGTGGACACCGGGTCTGCCCTCTCTATCATCTCGTGGGCCACCCTGAAGAAGCTGCTCCCTACACTGTCCAAGAAGAAGCTGCTCAACTGCCACCTGACTCTTCGAGACTATCAGGGAAAGACCATTCCAGTCCTGGGTAAAGGCAAGTTCCTAATTCAATTCCAGAACTTTAGAGGCCACTTGCCTCTGGTGGTTGTAGATGGTGCCCTTCCCAGCTTGCTTGGGCTAGATTGGTTCCCTGCTCTGGGCCTTAGTGTAACTGGTATTCACTCTGTGGTGAATACTGAGGTAGACACCCTCTTCAGGGACTACGCTGATGTTTTTAGTAATGAGCTGGGATGTTATTCTGGTACCCTTATCTCATTTGATGTAAGCCCACAAGCCACCCCCATTCGTTTAAAACCTCACAGAGTCCCTTTTGCCATTCGCCCTAAATTGGATTCTGAACTAGATAAGCTAATTAAGCAAGGGGTGCTAGAGCAAGTAGATTTCGGAAAATGGGAAACACCCATAGTCACCCCCCTTAAAAAAGATGGCAGCGTGCGAATCTGCGCAGACTATAAAAAGTCCCTCAATCGTTTCCTCCAAATTAGTGCATACCCAGTCCCCATAATCCAACACCTGTTGCACTCCTTTGAGCCAGGTACAATTTTCGCGAAGCTAGATATGTCCCAAGCATATCAGCAGTTTCCTGTAGACAATCATACTGCTGACTTGCAAACAATAGTAACCCACAGGGGCGCTTTTAGGTGTAAGCATTTACAATTTGGAGTTAGTGTGGCCCCAGGCATCTTTCAGTCCCTGATGGAGAGGATTCTCCAAGGACTCCCAGGGGTAGTCCCATACTTTGATGACATTTTGGTCTCTGCCACCAACAAAACACAATTATTACTTAGGGTTAGGTCAGTTCTTGACCGTTTTAGGCAGCATGGGTTAAAACTAAAAAAAGACAAGTGCACCATTGCCACTAAGCAAGTGGACTTCCTAGGTTATCGAATTGACGCCTCTGGAATTCATCCTATAGAAACAAAAGTTAGGGCCATCCATGAGGCACCTACTCCCTCTAACAAAACGGAACTACAAGCCTTTTTAGGACTTCTGAACTTCTACGCAGCTTTTCTTCCACACAAGGCTTCTATAGCTGAACCTTTGCATAGACTTTTAGATAAGAAAGCCCCCTGGCACTGGGGACAAAGAGAAGCCAATGCTTTCCAAGCGGTCAAATCCCTGCTAACCTCAAATGCAGTACTAGTCCAGTTTAACCAACAACTTCCCCTGGTTTTAGCTGCAGACGCGTCCCCTTTGGCATAGGGGCAGTACTCAGCCATAGGCTGTCAAATGGCTCCGAGGCCCCAATTGCCTTCTTTTCAAGAACATTCTCTGCAGCAGAAAGGAACTATAGTCAAATTGATAAGGAAGCCTTAGCAGCAGTTGCTGCTGTGAAAAAATTCCACGAATTCCTTTATGGTCATTACTTTGAGCTTATAACAGATCACAAACCACTTTTAGGCCTTTTAGCAGGAGACAAGCAAACCCCACAGGTACTATCCCCGAGGATGACCAGATGGACCCTGTTCCTAGCTGCCTACTCATATAAGCTGGTACATCGCCCGGGGAAGAACCTGTGCCATTCAGATGCCCTCAGCAGGTGCCCCTGCCAACACCCATCCATGCCATTTTTGATTGCAACGAACTCAACCTGCCAGTCTCAGCCGAGGATATTGCTGCCCACTCAAGAAGGGACAAGGTAATCTCCCAAGTCCTGGACTGGGTGGGGAGGGGGTGGCCTGAAATTCAGTACGCCCCTGAATTCATGCCATTTAAGACCCGCAGGCAAGAGTTATCTTCACTACAGGGTTGCTTACTATGGGGCACAAGAGTGGTCATCCCCACTACACTTCAAGAGCCAATTTTAAAAGCCCTGCATGAAGGCCACCCTGGCACCGTGAGGATGAAGGCTCTGGCCCGCAGCTACGTGTGGTGGCCAGGCCTGGATGCCTGGATCTCCAGCTGGGTAAGCACGTGCCAGCCCTGCCAGGCAACTAGATCAGCACCTCCAACAACTGCCCCAACCCGATGGGAGGATGCTGGGGCCCCTTGGTCCTGGCTGCATGTTGACCTGGCTGGCCCTGTGCATGGGCGGACCTTTTTAGTCATAGTAGACTCGTTCTCTAAATGGATTGATGTGGCCTTGCTTCCCTCCACAACTACGCTGGCTGTCACAACAGCCCTGACCAGACTGTTCGTTACGCATGGCCTCCCTGACACCTTGATATCTGATAATGGCCCCCAGTTCACCTCTTGTGAGTTCGGGGGTTTTGCAGCCAACCTGGGCATCAGACACGCCCTCACGGCCCCTTTTCACCCTGCAAGCAATGGGATGGCTGAGAGGGCTGTTAGGTCTGTAAAGGAAGCCTAGGCAAGATTTGGCCAAGCAGATTGGTACTCCAAACTGTCCACCTACTTGCTCACCCAGCATTCAACTCCATGCACCACTACCAACAAGTCCCCTGCAGAACTATTGATGGGCAGACGCCTTAGGACCACCCTGGACAGGTTGCACCCCCACTATGCCCCTGGCACCCCTCTAGGCTCTGACAGCCATGCCAGGGAATTTGCCCTGCAGGACCTGGTTTATGCCAGGAACTATGCAGGGCACCCTCTATGGATGCCAGGGCAAATAGTTTCCATTACAGGACCCAAGTCCTACAGGATCCTCTTGGAGGATGGTCGAGTATGGTGCCGGCACATCGACCAGTTAAGAAGGCGTTGGGAAAGAGCTGCCGTTGACTCCCAGGGACCGCCAGACACCCCGGTCTACCAGCCGCCTGCTGAAGCCTACCTGCTAGACGCCCCGGTCTACCAGCCGCATGCTGAAGCCGACCTGCCAAGCGAACCGGTCTACCCAGCAGCCGTGAACGGTTCCCTGCCAGACGACCCGGTCTACCTGCCAAGTCCCGAGCCATCCCCGCAGCGAGCCGATCGGAGGGACCTACCTGGTCAACAGCTGGACACTCGGACAAGGGCTTCAGAAGACCAGCAACGAGCTCCAGGCGACACCCGGCGAGCAGGGGACTCCTTACCAGCCGGCAAGCCCTTGGACTACAGCGATCTGGCCGCGAGCGAAGGCGGCCTACCCAGCTGCAGGACTACGCATGGCCAGGGGAAAGGAGTGCTGTGTTCACAGACTGACAGCGGTCCTCACTCTGGTCCGCTGCCTGCGCGGGAGCGCCGACCGCTCCCATTGGTTGATGCCGTTTGACAGCCGGCTATAAAAGGAGCTGTCAAACGGCATCAGCTGTTGCCACCAGCTGACTGCCATTTAGCCTCGGCAGCCGCGGAGACCCCTTATTCACTTGAATAAAGCCTGTTAAATGTTGAGCCTGTGTCTGTCTCAATCTCTACCGCCGCTCTACAACAGAGAGGGTTAAGAAAATTTTGCATCCACCCCGAACAAAAAGGATTCATACCAAAGAGACATCTAAGAAATAATACCAGAATGATAATGAATGTACTAGAGTATTCTGAGGCACACCTGGATAAACAATTGGTGTTGATGTTTATGGACGCACAAAAAGCCTTCGATAATTTGAGCTGGAAATTTTTATCAACCAATTACATCTATGAACTTTGGAGAAAAATGTATGGACATGATTAAAGCCATATACACCACCCAAACAGCAAAGATAATCTTGAATGGCAAATTAACGGAGAAATTTAATATATCAAAAGGAGTAAGACAGGGGTGCCTGCTACTGCCACTAAATAATTTTTTAAACTAATAACTGCAGCAGATGTACTATGAACACAAATTAGACATAACCAAGAAATAAAGGGATTGAGAATCAAAACAGAAGATAAAACGCAAGCATTTGCCAATGACATGGCATTCATTATAGAAGACCCTTTGGAAACAGGAAATATATTGTTACAGGAAATTGAAGAATTTGGCAGAGTGGCGGGAATAAAAATAAAGAAAGAAAAAACAAAGATATTGACAAAGAATATGATGGTGAAGCAGAAGGAGGAAGTGGAGAAGAAATTGGGGAACCAAAAAACAACAAAATTGAAATATCTTGGGGTGTGGCTGACAGCTAAATGTTAATCAATAAAAGCAGATAACTATGAGAAATTATTAAAACAAATACAAAAAAAATCTGAAAAATTTGGGGAAACTTCAGATATCATTGATAGGGAGAATTGCTACTATAAAGGTGAATATACTATTATTCCTTTCTCAAACAATTTCAATAAAATTCGGCAAAACTTTCTTTGAAGAATTAAATAAAACAATTATAAAATTTATTTGGCAAGGGAAAAAGGCCCAGATAAAACTAAAACTCCTGCAGGATAGTAAAGATAAGGGAGGGTTCAGACTTCCAGATTGGGAACTATACTATCAGACTGCAATAGTAACATGGATTAAAGATTGGGTAAATTTGAACAACAAAAGAGTGTTAATATTAGAAGGATATGACCTGCAGACTGGCTGGCATGCGTTCATGTAGGAGGGGAAAAATAAATTTCATTCATACTTTCAAAGACATCAAATTAGAGATACCTTACTAGGGGTTTGGAAATAACTAAAATGAAAACTACTATACAAAGATCCCAATCTGGATGTCAAGCATGGTATATCTGAATGTCAACTATGGTATATCTGAATGTCAACTATGGTATATCTGAATGTCAACTATGGTATATCTGAATGTCAACTATGGTATATCTGAATGTCAACTATGGTATATCAGAATGTGTTAGATTTAAATAAGACACTGAGCTATAAAGAACTACTAGATGAACAAGGGAAATTAAAATCCAAGCAGGAGCTTGAGCTACAAAGAACACAGGTAGATTGGTGTCCGTACCTACAGATCCAACCAGATATAAGAAAGACATAGAACAATATGAGATATATTTGGACCAACAAGAATTGGATAAAATCTTACAGGGGGCAGAAGGAAAAATTATTACAAAATGTATAAATATTTATTAAGATATAAGCGGAAGAAGAAGAAACTGTAAAAGAAACAATGATAACCTGGGCCAAAAATTTTGGATATAGTATTAATTTGGAAGATTGGGAAAACCTATGGGAAACAAATTATAAATTAACTCTATCAGCAACATATAAGGAGAATTTATATAAAATGTTTTATCGCTAGTGCTTACCACCAGCGAGGCTCGCAAAAATGTTCCCCAATAATTCAGCAAGTTGTTGGAAATGTGGCCACGAGCAGTGAACCTATGTGGTGGACCTGCCCAAAAGCAAGAAAATATTGGTGGAAAATCAGAAATTGGCTAGAAGAAATTACAAAAGTAAAAATCAAAATGAAACCAGAGATATTTCTATTAGGGATTTTAAAACAAAACATTAGTAAAAAAAACCTGTTTTATATTATACTCCATATACTAGCAGCAGCAAGAATTGCCTTTGCCCAAAATTGGAAATGTGAAAATATCTGTCCCCCCTGACTTTATGATCATAAAGAAAACTTTGGAATGTGCAGAAATTGACAGGTTGTCAATGGAACTTAAAAACAAAGAGGAGACAGAGTATTACGAGATCTGGAACTTATGGTACAGCTGATTGGAAAGTAGATATGAAATGAACCAAAGAAAGATAAATAAAAAGGTATGACGGAAGTCAATAATACTACTTGCAATTAGGTATACATTTGTAACATACCAATTAGATGAAAATTTGTGCTACATATCAATGTAATAAGTGTGAATGATTATACTTTTTACATAACTTGAGAGATGTCAAAAGTTGAGTGAACGCTGTCTTGCTCACGTTGCAATAAGCGAAATGTTTTGTTTTATTGTATTTCTGTAAATAAAATTCTGTTTAATAAAGTATTCTTCAAATTAAAAAAGAGTGTCTCATAAAAATATTATTGGTAACAATAGACCTATTTATTTAATAGGGTTATAGGGTTCACTCGAGTCACAGTTGTTTTCCTATCTTAGAATTCAATATTTCTCTCAATAGACAGCACTATCATTATATAAATTTATTTGTAAATCAAAATAAATTAATTGGGTGAACTGGTTTCCTGCACTTGATACTCAAAATGAATAATCTAAATGTATCTCATAATACAGGATTCATTCATCAAAGCAAATGAACTACCAATTCAGGTATTAACCAAACCTAATAATTTGTGTTCCTTTAAGTTCAGCATTTAACATTAAAGATTCTCAGTCAAGAGGCAAACTAAACAAGAAGCCACAAACAAGAACAAAAATGGACTTATTTGTGAACTTGGGATTAGTACAGAACAACAGGTCTTCTGTGTAGTCATATAAACATTAACTGAAAGTTATTCTTTATAAATAGATGATAGATACAGTAGATAGATAGATAAATAAATAGATATAGTCATATAAACACGAACTGAAAGTTATTCTCTATCTATCTATCTATCTATCTATACACACACACACACACACACACACACACACACACATATATACATACACACACACACACACACACACACACACAGAGTATCCCACTATCCATTTGACTTCTGAATTAAAAGCTCAATTAATGCTAGTAAAACAGTAGTCTATTGGACAAACTGGAATATTAATGTTAATAAAGTCTTCTTTTCCATATTTAAGTTTTTTCAATATTATACTTAATATTAAAGAAGTTGAACCTTATGAAGCTTTACTTAGTCCAATAGTAATGTATGGATTAGAGTCCCATAATCCATTGCTATTGCTATTGCTTAGGCTGTGGAATTTAAATTCAGAATATCAGGATACTTATCTTTGTACAAAAATGTACCATAGATTATAATTTTTGCTACCATCATTTATGGGAAAATATACTTTTATATTAAAAGTGGGAAAATAAAAATATAAAGTTACACGTATTTTTAAAAAGACTGCAAAAAGAAGATAAGCCTTATTTCTTGAAGGAGAATCGTATGGCAGAAGCCCAGGAATAGAAGAAAGAAATTAACTAAATAAGGTAAGGTGGCACTTTGCCATTGAGTAGCTCATTTATGATAGGCAATAGGCTAAGCTGATTGTCCTACTGACTTCAACCTTTCTGCTCTTCCATATTATATTAGCAGCTAGATTATACACAGCAGAAATGCAGATTTGCTCTGTGGTCTCAGCTCTCATCCATAACGTTTTGTCATTTCTATCTTAATTCGTTCCTACAATAGCAAAAAAAAAAAAAAAAGATAGTGTTAATCAGCAGAGTAATATTAGTTATCATGCCAGCCCTTCGTTCATGACCTAAGAGCCAAAGGCACAAGCTATTTCTATAGCATAGCACCATGGCCGTTATATCAACATCTGTGACTCACATTTTCTCAGTATGGTATATTTCATTACATATAGGAAGACTGTCAAATGGATTAGTCTTTTACAACGTAGCTCCATTTTTCAAAGTTTCTCACATTGTGGCTTGTGATTAAATAATATTTTGACTATTTACTACATCAGCCATCTTCTGTGATCTAAAATATAAATTGAAATCAACATCCCCTAAGAGCATTCTAAAAATTAGAGTATACAGAATTAAAATTATTAATAAAAAATAATTTCAGAATTTCACTTTCATAATTCCAAAGTCATTTTGTTTACGCAGTCTAATATTAATATCTGGATTAAGAAGTTAAATAACTATCATTCTTTTACATCTTCATCAACTTCATTATGACCTTATTCATAATGATAATAATGCCAATGTAAAATGGAACTTTGGACAATTACTTTATATAATAAATCAGCATTTTCTTATGAAGGTATAATATAAAGACATTTTTTATTCCACTCTCATACACTTTTTTGGAACACTTGACTGTTATTGTGTCTGGAATATTCTAGCTTTTCTAAATCTCAGTCCATTATCTGAAATTATTTTGTTGTTTTTTTAAAAAATATAGTTTATTAATTTTTACAATTAAAACCAGTCACAATACATACACAAATAAGCAAAAGAAAGAAAAAAAAGAAAGAAAGAAGAGAGAAGAGGAAGAGAGGGAAAGAATTTTGAGAAAAGAAAGAAAGAAAGAGGTTACAGGTTAAAAAGTATTCTTATTTTAACAGTTTGCAAGATCTTCTTTTGTTTTCATCACCTTAACTTGTGTCATATAACCACACCTGTTTTTAACTTATATCGCTACCTCATTATTATGTATTGATACTTTTCTTTTATGCCTTATGATATATAATTTATCTTTGGTCAATCCAATTATACCAACAATTCCAGCTATCGTAATATAGTGAAGTGTCTTTGTTTTTAGCGCCAAAGTCAATTTATCCATTTCTGCGCATTTTGAGATTTTTTCAATAATCATTTCTTCTGATGGAATTTGATGTTTTTCCAGTGTTGAGCGAAGGCTAATCTGGCCGCTGTTAAAATGTGTATTGTTATGTATTTGGTTTTTGGAAATTTGCTTATCAAAAATCCCTAGTAGGAAGGACTCTGGTTTGTATTCGATCTGCTCTTTGGTGATTTCTTCCAACCAAGTTTTGATTTTCTTCCAATACTTTTGGGTTTCTGCACAAGACCACCACATATGGAAAAAGGTTCCTTCTTTTTCCTACACTTCCAGCAATGCGGACTCATGTTGGGGTGCATCTTCGCTAACCTCGAAGGGGGAGATGCCATCTATAAAACATTTTATAAAGATTTTCCTTGTATGCTGCCGATTTGGTAATCTTATTGTTTCTGCCCCAAACTTTCTCCCATTCCGCTAATGTGATGCTGCGCCCTACGTTCTTACTCCAAGCAATCATATTTCCCTTTACAATTTCTTCTTCTAGTTCTGTTTCTAATAAGTAGTTATAAAATTTTGTTATTTTTTTTTATTTGATCCTAATAAAATTTTATCTAACTGTTGCAGTTTGTTATTAATTCCGAATTCTTTTTGTCTTGTTTATATCTGCTTTGAATCTGAAGGTAAACCCATTGATCAATTTTATGTCCTTGCTCCTGAAGATCCAGCCTCGGTTTCAAATTTCCTTGTGGGTCTAATAAGTCTTTGTATTTAATCATTTTGGTAAGCTCCAAATTGTTTGGGTGAATCATTGCCTCCATTGTTGAAATCCATACTGGTACTTTTGTATAATGTTTTTTCCTTATTTTCCTCCAAATTGTTAATAGTGCGTCTCTAATTAAATGTCTATGGAAATATTTTTGACTGGTTTTCCCTACGTCCCATAGAAAAGCGTGCCACCCCCTTTGTAAATCATGGCCTTCTAGAAATAGTATTCTTTTATTGGTTAAATTCACCCAATCCTTCAACCAAACTAATGAGGTGGCCATATGGTATAACTCCCAGTTTGGAAATGCTAACCCTCCCCTGCTCTTCATATGAAGGTATAATATAAAGACATTTTTTATTCCACTCTCATACACTTTTTTGGAACACTTGACTGTTATTGTGTCTGGAATATTCTAGCTTTTCTAAATCTCAGTCCATTATCTGAAATTATTTTGAGCCACGCATTGGTGTCATGGCAACATAAATAGATTTCATGTCTTGTATTGATGCTTAACCCATTGTCCTTCAAGAGAAATAATTATGGCATAGAAGCCTAATCCTCATGGTTTAGGATAAGGCAAGACAAATGAAAATATGTTTTGTGTCTCTTTGTTTGCAGCTGAAAACAGTAGTTATTATTTAAGGACTAAGCTTATAAGAATGCAGATGTTTCCATCAGAAGATAGTCCGTTTGTTGCTTATATCTTTTCTAGAAAAAAAATCATCAGAAAAACTGTTTCATAATAAATGTATTTAAAGCTCACTGGAATCAATGTAGTACATGAACAAGGCTAAATAGAAATTTCCAGTGTTTCCCTAAGTAGTCTTCTTAAAGTACTTAAAAAAACAATAGCAATAGCACTTAGACTTATAGGCCTCCCATAGCTCTTTATAGCACTCTCTTGGTGGTTTACAAAATCAGTATAGTGTCCCCAACAATCTGAATCCTCACTTTACCGACCTCAGAAGAAGGTAATGCTGAGTTACCCTTGAGACCCATCAGGATCAAACTTCAGGTTGTAAGCAGAGTTAGTCTGCAACACTGTAATCTAACCACTGTGCCAATGGCCTTTGAACTACTTTTGGATGTAGAAGAATATATAAACAATTGGTATCTATGAAGGAGATTCTCAGTCATCCAGGTCATGGTTGTCCCAAAGGTTCCTTTTAATAGAAATGGTCCTTACTGTACTTAGGATCAGATGAGCCTGACCCTAAGCACTAAGTGAAAAAATTCAGAACAGCATTTTTTGAGTTCAAGGAGTAAAGTAATCTTGGCAGCTCACTCGAAATCATCTACCACCAGAGGGACAGAAATAGAGTTTTTCACACATCACATACCTAATGTTAAAAAGTGAGGAAAAATAATCTCTTTTTACTTGGATTCTGTTATACTTACATATTCTGTCAATTAGTGGCAGAAAAACATGTCTGAATCAGTCTCACAGGAAATTGTAGGCTTTGGTGTTTTAATTTCACTACGCACACTTAGTCCAATGTTGGCAACATGATCATCAGCAAAATATGAGTTTTAAGAGTGCACGAGGCAGAATCAAAAAGTCAAGATGACGGCTACATCATTATGTGTGCAACTACATGAAAAAAAATCCCTTCATTTGTGTTGCTGGTGCTATTTTGTCTTCTTTGAAATACCTATACAACTGAAGACCTGAAGAAGCTTCTTGGATGAGAAGCGAAACGTCTTCAAAGAAAAAAACAGAAAGTTCCATCGCCTTTTGAAAAACCATGTTTGGGATAAACAATTGGTACTTTCTATTTTGGTTCAGTTTTGTAATATATGAAGTTTATAAGAATTTTATAGGACATATATAGACTTTCAAGAGCTTGAGAAGTTATCTAGTGTTTGTCCAGGTTCAAAGCTGTATGGGTACTATTTGTTATATGCCCATATGACACTTTTGGCTTTTAAATATAACCTGTTACCATCAGGAAACCTATGCTATCATCTTGACTTTTCCCCACCATCACCACCACTATGGGTGCTCCTGCTTATAATGTTTGAGTCTATTCATGTACTTTCGATTTAGATTTAAGCAACTACCAGTTGTACATGTGAAGTAATGCCCCCTGTATTTCCTAAGTGCCTTAAAAAGTGCCAGGAGATAGGCTGTGAGACCTCCTCCCACTGAAAGTGTGAAGGGCATTTAAGCTGTTAAACAGAAATAAAAAGAAAGATAAAACAATGTGTGCAGGAGGCAGGGAATAACACTAAACCAGGTGATAGAATCACTTAAGATGGCCTTCAGCATGAATCTGAAAGGCTGGAAGACAGAATCTCTGGTCCCATTGACTGACCTTGATTGGATCCTGCAACATTATCCTGGGACACATATATTCGCCTTCATTCATAATAACATTAAATATTAGAACATTTATTATTTAAAACAGTGATAGGATAGAACTCCAGCTTGAAAAAATCCAGTTTACCACAAGGTGTCTTGGGTAGCATATTCAGCGCTATTGAAGCTGATGAACAAAGTCTTTAGTCTTAAATAAAGGCAAACTTTGCTCCCGCCAAGATCACAGGAAGACGCATGTCAAATTGCTTTTAAATCCCTCCTCTCAGTCTCCTCATGGAAAAGAAAGAAAAATTTAAGATGAGAATGAGAAGATGAGAAACCCCCCCAGCCACATACACCCAAGGAAATGGAAATATTTTTTTAATGATACCACACTCTCTAAAGCCTCATTTCATGAAGCCAAATATCTTTGCTGCTTCAAATAGCCAGAAAACATAAGAGACCTCCTTGCATGGTCGTGATTAACTGCTCTCTGCTCACATAAGGGAGACGTCTTGCTCAGTATAGAGCTGACGAGTTGCTTCCCCTGCCAGGCATCAGGAGAAAGACGTGACGCAGATGGCCTTTATTCCCTTCTATATTTTATTTTAAAAATCCATTTTAAAGCAAAGAGTGTGGTTTGCCTCTGCCTCTCCCTCTTTCTGTAAGTGTGTGTGTGTGTGTGTGTGTGTTTGTGCACCTATGTGTGTGAGTATCTGTCTGCCTTGATGTGTGATATAGAAGGGCTTCCATAAGTAGGTCCATAATATGGCAGTGGTGACCGAATAATCATAGCCGATCTCTTTTTACATGTGTCAACAATTCTATGATGTAAATAAGGAGAAAAGCCCACATTCTCCATGGTTGTGTAAATCTAGATTTGGGGGGAAATACTTCACTTGCATTTGTTGGCTTTCCCATACCCCTCTGCTCAGAGATTCAAGTATTTATAGTGATATACTATATACTATAATATTTTGGACCTCAATTATTGATGATAACAATAATGGTAACAAGAGGTGGTAACAGAGGCAGCTTACTTTAGCTGCTTTTTCACAGCTAAATTCACAGATTTCCCAGACGGCTGTCTGTTTTATGCCCTGTGCATATAAATCCAAAGTCTTGTTTTATTTTATTTTATTTTCCATGTCACAGTACATAGTCAGAACCTTTGAAGAGAAAAGGCAGGCTGCCATTAGGCTTAACTCAAAGTGGTAGTAATTGGATTGACCTAGAATTTATCAGAACTACTTCATCCTCAGAAACATACACTTACCTTGGCTGACCTTTCTCTATAGCTGCCAATCTATGCAAATGCAAAAAGAATGGTGTGTACCAGTTCCTTAGAAGCTCTTGAAAATGCACTAGCCAGAAACTGCAGTCGTGAACTGTTGCTCCTTCTAATTAGAACCCAGCTTTTCAGTCCGGTTTACTCATTAAATGATCAGTGTGCCAGAATCAAAGAGCAAAAACAGATTTTAGTTAACATCTTTCCAATCCTAGTTCAGTTCTGTAATACCATCATTGTCAAATGAGCAACCAGCATCTGCTTATAAACATTCACTAAAAAGAATGTCATCAATCTTCTTAAGGCAATCTGTTTCATTGGCAATTAAGCCTAGCTTTAATATATTCTTTTGCAACTTTCAGATATAGGTTCTCCTGTTTGTTTGTTAGATTTAGCTCACCTTTATAGGAGAGGTCAGAGCAGCTTCTCTGAAGTTCTCTATTTTATCTTGTGGTATGTATATAAACTGAAAGTACATTGAAGAGCCCAATCTCGGCTGTCAAGTGACCCAGCTTTATTAAGCATATCACTTTGCCCAAACACATCAGATTTTTTTCCAACAATTATACTGCTTTCAAGAGTTTTTCTTTTTCAGTTTCCAGAATGCATGCCAATCAACTGATGTGTTTGTTCATTTTTGAGGCTTCTATGGCCATGTGCCATGAACAGTTTTACAAGTAGATGATAACCATCACTCTAACTTGTACTCAGAAGTCTATAGGAAACCAGGGCAGCATACAAAATAATATTGCTACATGGTCATATTGTGATGCATACCTATGCTGTTTCATTTTGGACTAATTATACCTTCTGGATGGCCTTTAAAAATATGTATTGAATACATTGCAATAGTTCAGGTGGGAAGTCATCAAGTGTAGTTCAAGTGGGAAGTCATCAAGTGTACAATCAGGGCCACCCAATCCAGTAAAGGCTACAATTGGCATGTAAGATGCAAAGACACTGTTGGCCATGGCTGGCACCTACTCTTCAAGCCAGAACTTAGAATCCAGGAGTCTAAATTATACACTAGGTTTCTCTGGGGGATTGCAATCTCACTCAAGTAAATGAGGAAAATCTATAGATTCAGAGAGCCTAAAATCCATAGCCCTTTAGCTTTTCTTGAGTTAAGCTAAAGCCCAATTTTTCAACTTTCAGATCTCCACTGTCTCTAAACATTGATCAGGACGTTGATTGGCCATATGTTCGTTGGCCAGATATGTAACAGAGTACCATCCATTGTAATACTCTCCAATTATATCTCAGGACCTAAAAACTGCTGTAAACCAGTAATTTTCTATTAGTTGATAATTAATAATATCAATTATTAATACTTACTAAGAATTTAGTAGCAAGAAAGTTTGTATGCATCCTTCTTGCTTTCAATTATTTTATCAAGTTAGTTATTTCAGAAGCTATAACCAGAGACTAATCGGTCAGCCTATATAACCTAAGAAGACCCTAAGGTATACAATATGAATCTATCATAAAGTAGAAAAGAAAGACACTTTCTGCACCCAGATAGAAGTGGTGTAATCCAATTGGTGCCTCCCTCTGTGTAAGCTGCTGTTGCTGCTGTATCAGAAAATTGCTAAGTTCCTTGGCCTTCATGTTGCAAATGAGTACTAAAATCTTCTTTTTCTTCCTTATTCAAATTTTATCTTAATGGGCTTGAGAACCCATAACAATTGTCTTCTCATATGCTTTTTATATGGCTATTGTTGCATTGTGGGAACAAAGACTTGAGACCCAGTTGATCTGTTATTCTCTTTATTCTCTCTAGAATCAGAACACGGTGAAACCGCGGCAGCCTTTTTTATAGCGGGCTGCTCGCAGCTCGTGGCCAATGACGGCTCTTCAAATTTCCCGCCGTCCGGACCGACCTATCCAAGGTGAGTATGCAAATTTATAACACCCCTCCCCATGTGGTCCACTCCAACCAATCAGGCTTCCCCTATGTTACATAGTCACGTAAATAGGTGGGGCTCTTATGGGTTCGACTGGACCTGCGCAATTCAGTTGTGGTTTTGTCTCTGGACTGTTCAGATGGGTTCGCTGTTTCTCCTGTTCTCTTCCGTGGAGCCTCCTGGAAGGTAGAGTAAGCCATGCCGCTCCTGCCTGCCTTTCCGGGCTGGTTGAGTTGGCTTGGTCGCTCCCGCCAGGAGTGGCTTCTTGATAGTTCTCCAAAGCCTGCTCCAGTCTTTCAAAGCTGTCTTCTACTTCTATGGTTTCAGGTACGGGTTTGCGATTTCCGATCGAGGCTAATGTTAGTATTGGTTGTTGTATCATTGTTAGGGTTTGTTTTGTTACTTCTCATACTTGTGGAGGGTCTCCCCCTCCCCTCTCATTTGTGTTTGAGGGGTCTCCCCCTTCTCTGGTTTGGCTATTTTTGTTTAATATTGAGGCGATTCCTGTGTTTGTGTAAGTTCTTCCCCCTGATTGTTACTGTTTCTCAGTGTGGCTCTCGATCTGATTTGGTCTATGTGTCTCCTCCAGCTCTTTCCCTCCTCTGTCTCTACCCTGTATGACTGGGGTCCTGTTATTTGAGTTACTGTTGCCGGTATCCACAATGGTTCCCCCGTGAGGTTTTTTGTGTAGACTAGGTCCCCTGTTTTGAATGTGCGGCACTTACTGGAGGAGTCTGTTGGCTTTTCAGAGCTATATGTGGGATGTAGTCTGTCTAGGTTAGATCTTAGTTTTCTTCCTATTAATAGTTCTGCTAGGCTTTTATTTGTTGTGGTGTTTGGTGTAATGTGTTGTATACTTAGTAGCTTATATATCTTTTCCTGTATATCTCCAGTTCCCAATTTGTGTAGTGTTTCCTTAGTATAATGGACCATGCGTTCCACCTGTCCGTTCATAGCCAGCCGACCCGGCGCTGTTAGTGTGTGCCTTATCCCTTGTTCGGCTAGGAACCTCTCAAATGTTAGTGCCGTGAATTGTGGTACATTGTCAGATACAACTAAATCCAGCAATCCATGTGTCGTAAAAAGCTTCCTTAGTTGTCTAATAACAGCTTCTGTTGTGGTTGAGTGCATAATGCTTACCTCTAGCCAATTTGAGTAAGCGTCTACCACTATTAAGAACGTGTGTCCTTTAGTTGGTCCTGCAAAATCAATGTGTATTCTAGACCATGGGCCCCTAGGTGTTTCCCAGTCAAGTGCAGGTGCAGAAGGGGGTGCAGGTCTAGATTCTTGGCATCGTTTGCACATTGCTACCCATTCCCCAATATCCTTATCCATCCCTGGCCACCAAACATAACTCCTAGCCAGGGACTTCATTCTGACAATACCCGGGTGACCCTCATGCAATAATTCAAGTATTCGTTCCCTCAATATGCCCGGTATGATCACCCTATCCACCCACAGTAAACATTCTTTTAAGATAGATAGTTCCATTTGTCTATTCCGAAACGGTTTAACAGTCTCGTCACTTGCGGTCTCTGGCCACCCTTTACCTACCCAATTGAAAATCTGCGCCAGGTTTCTGTCTCTCGCAGTTTCCCTAGCAATGTCTGTTGCTATTATGGGTAGGTTTGCCAACGTCTCGATTTGAAGGGTTGATGTGGTTGGTGCAGAATCATCTTCTAACTCAGGTAGGGGGGAACGGCTCAGGGCGTCAGCGTGTGTTATGTTCTTTCCTGGTCGGTAGATCAAGTTGTAGTTATATGCAGTGAGGAATTTGGACCACCTCGTCATCCGCAGTGACAGTATGTTAGGTGTAGCTTTGTTTCCTGCGAGGATTCCTAAAAGAGGTTTATGATCTGTGACAAGTGAAAAATTCCTGCCATAGATGTACTCGTGGAGCCGTTTTACTCCTGTAATTGCGGCCAATGCCTTTCTATCTAATTGGCTGTAATTCCGCTCCGTTTTTGATAGAGTTTTTGAATAGAATGCGATAGGTGCTTCTTTTCCATCGAGTAATATGTGGCTGAGTATGGCACCGATGCCAAATGGTGACACATCACACTTTAATGTTAGTGGCAGGGTTTCGCTGTATTGTTTAAGCACACAGTCTGATGTAAGTAAGTCTTTTATTCCCTGGAATACTGTTTCTTCTTGTCACCCCCAGGTCCAGGTAGCTTTCTTATCAAGCAACCTGTGTAGTGGTTCTGCTATCGTTGCTTTTTGTGGCAAAAATACATTGTAAAAATTAATAAGTCCCAAAAAGGCTTGTAAATCTATTTTATTTTCGGGTCTGGGAGCTTCCTTTATTGCTCTGATTTTGTTTTCAGTGGGGTGGATCCCTTCTTTGTGTATGAGGTATCCCAGGAATTCAACCTTATCGGTGGCTAATTGGCACTTCTCTTTTTTAACTTTAAGTCCCGCCTCTTTAAATTTTTGTAAGACCTCCCTCAGGCAGTCTTTCAGTTGTTCTTTGTCCCTGGCTGATACTAATACGTCATCAAAATATGGTACCACCCCCTTTATTCCTTGCAATAGGCGTTCCATTAAGCTCTTGAATACACCTGGGGCCATGCTAACTCCAAATTGCAGTCTGTTGCATTTGAATGCCCCCCTGTGAGTCACAATTGTTTGTGCTTCCGCTGTTTCTGGGTCAACCGGCAATTGTTGGTAGGCTTGCGCAAGGTCCAATTTCACGAAGATTCTACCTCCCCACAAAGAATGTAATAGGTGCTGTACCACCGGAACTGGGTATGCGCTTTGTTGTAGCGCATGGTTGAGGGTTGCCTTGTAGTCTCCGCAGATACGTACAGACCCATCTGGTTTAATAGGAGTAACAATTGGGGTTTCCCACCTTGCGTGGTCTATTGGTTCTAATACCCCCTGTGCGATAAGTTTATCTAATTGTTCATCAATTTTTGGTTTTAATGCGAAAGGAACTCACCTTGCCTTTAACCTTATTGGGGCAATATTTGGATTCAAATTAAATGAGATAGGGGACCCTTGGTACTTGCCCAGTTCTCTGTTGAAGATGTCCTGGAATTCTTACATCAGGTTCTCTTCCCAGTCTGTCTCAGTGATGTTGTTTATTCCGGTTACTCCGATTCCTAATGGTGCAAACCATTCGAGTCCCAGTAGACTGGGGCGATCCTGGTCAACTATGGTTAGTGGAAGGACTTTAGTGTGTTTTTTGAATTTAACTTTGAAATGTCCGGTTCCTACTACAGGAATTCTGTTTCCCTGGTAGTCTTTTAGTGTGAGTTTTTGTATTTCTAGCTCTCTCTTTTTTATATCAGGTATTAGACTTTTGATAGTATTCCATGATACCATTGATAAATATGAGCCGGAATCCACCTCCATCTCGCATGGCTGATCTTCTATGGTGACTTGCACATGTACCTTTTTCACATTGATTGAGCTTGAGTGTCCGATAGTTATTGTTTGATGTGTTTCCTCTTTTCTATTGGCTTCTTTCCACCGCTTGTTTCTGGTTTCTTGACTCCAACGGCTCCCTATTTGCCTTTCCCACTCCCTGGGAGGGGTATTCCATCTTTGTTTATGGCTATAGTTATTTTTGTTTCGGCATGCCCTAGCTATGTGTCCCCGCCATTCACAATACCTGCAAATAGCATCGAAAAAACGGCATTCGGAACATGGATGGTCTCCTCCGCACCCAGCACAACAGAATTCTAACTTCCTTCACTTTCGCTCCCGTCTACCTTTTTCCGACTGGAGTTGATTTACCTCTTCTTCTTTCTCGTCGTCTTCTGATAGGGATTCAATGTCCTTGTGGTGTGTCGTGGTGGTGAGTTTTTGAGTTTCCTCTGGTTTCTTATAGTGGGTTTGGCTAGTGTCTTTTGGGGTTTCCTTTATTAATTTACTGTATATACTCGAGTATAAGCCTAGTTTTTCAGTCCATTTTTTGTGCTGAAAAAATCCCCCTCGGCTTATACTCGAGTCAGATTCCCTCTGAAAAAAAATGGTGTGGAGTCGCGGCCTCCGGCGGCAGCGACTCCCAA
Source organism: Notechis scutatus (assembly GCF_049901735.1). Taxonomy (NCBI): domain Eukaryota; kingdom Metazoa; phylum Chordata; class Lepidosauria; order Squamata; family Elapidae; genus Notechis; species Notechis scutatus. Next base: position 231,094,592 of record NC_142010.1, read on the forward strand.
CAGCCCAGCCGGGAAGGAAAGGCAAAAAGCGCTTTGCCTTTCCCTTCCCGAGGCGGCGGGACTGGGGCCGCGCCGGCGGTAGTGACTCCTGACTCAGGGGGCCTCCGAGGGAGGGGAAGAGAGTGACTCCTGCCTCCCGCTGTCATCATCATCTTCTTCTTTTGGGTTAGTGAATCAATTAAACCTTTCATGATAGTGAGATCGTTTCCCAAATTAATTATTTTTATTTTTGAAATTTACCAGTAGCTGCTGCATTTCCCACCCTCGGCTTATACTCGAGTCAATAAGTTTTCCCAGTTTTTTGTGTAAAATTAGGTGCCTCGGCTTATATTCGGGTCGACTTATACTCGAGTATATACGGTATTCATTTGTCGCATGGTGGCTGCCGATTTTTGTGTTGCTTTTGCTGCGGTGGCTTCTTCTATGGCCTCTGTTAATGTTATTTTAGGTCTTGTTAGTAGTCGACCCTGTAGTGTAAGGTCTTTTAATCCGAGGACCACGCGGTCCCTCATGGCCTCATCCATGTTTAGGAATTTGCATGCTCCGCCAATGTCTCTTAGTGCTGCAACAAAATCTCCAATGCTCTCGTCTTCCTTTTGGTCGTGCCAATAAAATTCGTGTCTTTTGATGAGGCATGAAACGGTTGGCGCATAATGGGCTCGCAGTAATTTGTCTAAGTCCGTCCACGCCATTTTCTTCACATCGTGGGGTGCTGCCAATGCCTTTGCCATTTTGAATACTGTGGGCCCGCAGTGGGTGAGGAAGACGGCTTTCTTCCTATGTTCGGATATTCCTTGGAGCTCGCTCCCTTCTAGAAACATGAGGAATCAGTCGATGTAGGATTCCCAGTCTTCAGTTACTGGGTTGAATGGTGTGGGTGGTGAGTTGTTCCCAGCCATTTCGTCTCACTCGGTCCTCGTTGCCATGTGCACAACTGGTCTCTTTTGTCTCAGTATCCCACATTGCATTGTGGGAACAAAGACTCGAGACCCAGTTGATCTGTTATTCTCTTTATTCTCTCTAGAATCAGAACACAGAGAAACCGCGGCAGCCTTTTTTATAGTGGGCTGCTCGCGGCTTGTGGCCAATGACGGCTCTTCAAATTTCTTGCCGTCCGGACCGACCTATCCAAGGTGAGTATGCAAATATATAACAGCTTTCAATAAGGATAAAAATCCAGAATATTAAGTAGTATGAAATAAATATAAAATGCTCCAAAATTTTGTTGCAATTTGGATAGTCTACCAAATTGTCAAATCAAAATTAGTTATGAGGAAAGATTTTTGTGTCTTGCATTCTTGTTTAATTTGAGAAACAATTTGGTGTAGTGGTTAAGGCGCTGGCCTAGAAACCAGGGAAGTATTGAGTTTGAAGCCTCCTTTAGGTATGAAATCAGGCTGGGTGACTTTGGGTCAGTCAGTCTCTCAGCCTAGCTCTCCTTACAGGTTGTTATGGAAAAACTAATTGGCAAGAATATTAGAATAATTGGCCCCATGAGTTGAATACACACATTTGAGTCAAACATTAGATTTATGATTAACTGCACTTTTTTTAGAATAATATAGTGTAGTTCATGGTGAACAAGTCATTAGTCCTGGTTTTAATATAGGAAATCAAGATGGTTTTGTACCAGACACAATTTCCTCTACATAATTTTCATGGGGAAAAAAGTTTATCATTATCAGCTATAGAATTCTTGTAATGAATGCTATTGAAGATACTTCAGTTGCTGTAGAGTGTTTTTTTTTAAATCACAAAAATATGAGATCTAATGTAAGATTATTTCATCTCTGCAACAAGAACACCTTATGATCTTTTCTTCTGCAGGAATAGGAGAGTTTGGAGAGAATTATTTGCATCTGAAAAGACAGATCTTGTTAATGTTGCTTTGATGACAATAGAACAGCAATTCTATCATTAATAGAATTTCAATGAGTCATGAAGTAAGAAATGAAAACAAGAAAATTACTCACCCAGTTCCAAATATTAGGTTTTCAAAATTGAAGAAAAATAACTTGGAGAACTTGGCTGTTACAGATCCAATTCTGGCACCTTGACACTGAAATCATAAGGGTAGAATCCCAGCTCTGTAATGCCCCTTTCTCTAGATGTTGGGAGGTGGCTATTAACATCTGCTAAATCTGTCCCCATAGATGCCATTGCCAAACATGGCATTCAGGTCTGCACATTTGATAGGTAGCCAACTATGACTGTAAAGATTATTGAGGTCATTTGAAGGCATCATGGAAAATGTAATCTATTAAAGTTGAGTTGGAATTGCCTTTTATTATGCTATGTCTTAACTTCTCTTATAGTATCTTCTTACATGTGCCTAATTTGTTGAAACTCGTACACATTAAAGACAAGTCAAATATTTCCTAGACACTACCACAACGCTTTTTGTATGTTGAATAAAAGACTTAGAAAAGAGAACAAAGCCTGAAAAGCAAAATTACTTCAGTAGCGAATGCAAATCATTATCTCTAATCATCTCTATATCCTTACATTTTTTTATCATATTCTTCCTTGCTGATATTTTTCTTATGAACATCTTGAAAAGATATGTTGTTGCTATATTTTCAGGCTCTCAGTTCTGAGATTGAAATTATTCATACACAGAGAGACATTTGGACCTGATTCTATTATATGGGTCAGCAAGGGGAGGATTTAAATGCTAAATAACCTTTTGGGGAGTGCTAAGGAGCCAGTATGGGCTCTTATATTATGGTTCCATATATTTATGCTCATCTAATAAGCCATTTTTATATAAGAAAGTGCCCTGATAGTGACCATTTTTTTATTAATCTGCTGGCTGAATCCTAAAGTAAGTTCTAAGTTTCTAGTTGCAGATTATTGTCCTCTTAGATCAACCGTAAAAGCTTGCATTTGGAATAAATGGTTTCCGGAGCATTAAAAAACTGATCTGCTCTACTGAATCCTTCTCACTCCTAATTTTGTTTAGCAGAGCTCACTGAACTGGTTATCACTTACAAGTCTATCATCCACATTCTCCAGGTTCCACTATCTAGATTGTAATTGATTTGTTCAAGCCCTTTTCATAACAGATCCAAACTTAGTTTGATAAAGATTATTATAAAGCAAAAGGTCCTTCTCAGTGCAGTATATGCCTTTCATTGTGACAACTCAATAGGTTCCATTCTGTCACTCAGAGAGCCAAAGATAATCTATCAAGATCTTTTAAAATGTAGGAAACAGGAAGCATCCAGATATTATTGTGAGAGGTTAATAGCAATAGCTAAGTTTAAAAACCTGCCTAGTTAACTTTTTATACCTACATTTTTATAGCTAGGTCTTTTGGTCCTTTCTGTCAAATACAGGTGAAACTTGGAAAATTAGAATATCGTGCAAAAGTTCATTTATTTCAGTAATGCATCTTAAAAGGTGAACCTAACATATGAGATAGACTCGTTACATGCAAAGCAAGATAGTTCAAGCTGTGATGTGTCATAATTGTGATGATTATGGCTTACAGCTCATGAAAACCCCAAATGCACAATCTCAGAAAATTAGAATATTACATGCAATCAATAAAACAAGGATTGTACATAAAACAATATTGGACCTCTGAAAAGTATAAGCATGCATATGTACTCAGTACTTGGTTTGGGTCCCTTTTGCAGCAATTACTGCCTCAATGCGGCGTGGCATGGAAGCTATCAGCCTGTGGCACTGCTGAGGTGTTATGGAAGACTAGAATGCTTCAATAGCAGCCTTCAGCTCTTCTGCATTGTTCAGTCTCATGTGTCTCATCTTTCCCTTGGCAATGCCCCATAGATTCTGTATGGGGTTCAGGTCAGGCAAGTTTGCTGGCCAATCAAGCACAGTAATCCCACGGTCATGGAATCAGGTTTTGGTGCTTTTGGCAGTGTGAGCAGGTGCCAAGTCCTGCTGGAAAATGAAGTGGAAACTTCACACTGGACTTCAAGCATCTTGTAGTGTGTGCCTCTCCATTCTTCCTCCAGACTCTGGGTCCTTGGTTTCCAAATGAGATGCAAAAGTTGCTCTCATCAGAAAAGAGGACTTTGGACCACTGAACAACAGACCAGTTCTGTTTTTCTTTAGCCCAGATAAGACGCTTCTGATGTTGTTTGTTGTTCAGGAGCAGCTTGATAAGAAGAATACGACATTTGAAGCCCATGTCCAGGATCCCTCTGTATGTGGTAGCTCTTGATGCACTGACTCCAGCGTCAGTCCACTGCTTGTGAAAGTCCCCAACACTTTTAAATGACCTTTTCCTGACAATCCTTTCCAGGCTGCAGTCATCCCTGCTGCTTGTGCACCTTTTTCTTCCACACTTTTCCCTTCCACATAACTTTCTTTTTATATATATATAAAATTTTTATTAATTTTCAATAAACAAACATACACAAACAAAACACAAAACATGAAAACATAAAACTTCTTTTTGGAAAGTGGCTTAGTCCCGGGTTACATCTTTTTGTACAGACATAAATCGAATTCATACTCACTTTATATACCATTTCATATCTTATTTACCATTCTACATTTTCTATATAGCTTCTCCCCTCTTTTCACTCTCTTAATTCTGTTTTATTTATTTCATCTCAATTTAAATCATTATGCTTATATCTTTTGTCTGTTCTATTTCAATTATCTATTATCTTTTCTCATTAACACAAAATTTCTCCTGTAATCACTGATTGAAGTATGACGCCTTTATATCTTTCTCCTAAATTTAACACTTAAAATAATATATAATTTTCATTCTGATTCTGCTTAGTACATTCTAAAGTTACGTACTATATTTTAAAATAAGAAAGAATAATAAGTTTATAATATAATTAAAACAATAATCCATAGCAAATTAAACTCTATCGTTAAATCTTAAACATTTTACACATTCCTTTTAATATTTTATCCCATTTTATAATCATATAATGTTTCAGTTTTCTAACATTATTTCAAATACAAATACAATACAATCTTATGTACTTTTGCAGAATCTCTTTTTTAATTATATTTTTACCCATTATCTCTGAATAAATCCTGTTTCTTTACATCTTGTTTCAAACCTTTGTAACTTCTCTTCCCCTTTTCCCTTCCTTTCTTCTCCAATCTAGCCTTTTTAACCCCTTGTCTCTTGATCTCCACCCTCTTAATCTCCATCCTCTTCTGTATTCCTCTTTTCTGTTGCTTTCTGACATTGTATCGATTTTTCACCTTATTTTTCCCTTTTTTGGTTGTTTTTTTAAGTCTTAAATTCTCCATTCTCTTTCCCCTCTTTCCCTTTTCTTCCCCAGCTAGAGTCCTTGTTCATTAAAGATGGCTTCTTCTTCATCCCAATCTTCTTGTAGTTTCTGATAGGTAGAAATCGCCATTTCTAAGAAATGAAAAACAGATCCAGAAGAGCCCTTCCCTTCTTGTTCCTCTTCTTTAAGCTTTTTAAATTCCATTTTCAATTCATCAACAAGTAATGCCATTGTGAAAAAATTTTAAACAACTGAAATGTTTTTAGTCTTTCAAATAATAATTTCCAAAGTCACCAAGCAATCCAAATACACACAGACTGTTTCATTTAGCACTTTCTTCTTTTTATACTTTCTCTTCCTGGGGTTACAGTTCAGTTGCAAAGTTCCAAAATATATCTTTTAGAAGTCTTGTTACAATTTAACTCTAGTCTTATAAATTCCAAGCAGCCTCCTCCAGCAAAATCTTAATATTAATTCTTTTCCTCTCCCTTCCCACTTATAGCAAAAAAAAATTTTTTTTCCAATGTTCAGAAATCTTTAATGTCCCCTTGGCTTTAATTTTCCAATTTAATTACCTGCTGATGCCAAAACGGGTTTTTCCGATTTCCATCTGCTATCACCGTAAGGAAGGAGAGTGAGAAAAAACAAACTTTCCCTTTTAACTTTCATTCACCGCTTTTTCCGATCTTCTTTGGGAGCGATGTATCTTTAATAAAATTTAAATTCCAGGGTATTTAAATGTTACTTGCTTTCACTTCTCAGCTTCCTCCTGCGCATTCTTGTCCAGATGAAAGCTTCTTTGTGGCGGCCATTGCTGACCGCTGCTCCACCGCTTTCGGAAAAGGGAGTTAAGCCAGCTGAGGAGGGGGGTTGTGATTCCCCCGGACCCCTGCCGGATTTCCCCTATCTTCAGTTACCTCTACGGGGTAACTAATAGCCCCCAAATCCGGCTGGATCGGGGGCACTCCAGCGGCGAGCGCAGCAGAAACCGTGCACGATCGTGGATTCCTGCTGCCGCTGAAGCCTTGCAAACCGGAAGGTTTCCATATGACTTTCTATTAATGTGCTTTGATACAGCACTTTGGGAACATCCAACTACTTTTGCAATTACCTTTTGAGGCTTTCCCTCCTTATGGAGGGTGTCAATTATGGTTTTCTGCACAACTGTCAGGTCAGCAGTCTTTCCCATGATTGTGATTCCTACTGAACCAGACTGAGAGACCATTTAAAGGCTCGGGAACCCTTTGCAGGTGTTAAGGCTTAATTAGCTGATTAGAGTGGGACACTTTGAGCCTAGAATATTGAACCTTTTCACAATATTCTAATTTTTTGAGATTGTGGATTTGGGGTTTTCATGAGCTGTAAGCCATAATCATCTCAATTATGACACATCACAGCTTGAACTATCTTGTTTTGCATGTAATGAGTCTATCTCATATATTAGATTCACCTTTTAAGTTGCATTACTGAAATAAATGAACTTTTGCATGATATTCTAATTTTTTGAGTTTCACCTGTACATGCAGATATTTGGTAGAATTACTTTCCAGCATTTTCAACATATAATTATTAAATAAATTGATGATAATTTTCAACTGTCCTGTTTGGCCACATAAATCTATAGTCAAAGTTAAGTAACTCATCCTACAATTAAAATCTTGGAAAAATCCTGGAAGTGATTCCATCCATCTAGAACTACTGCAGGAAAATAAAGATTAGTGGGCCACATTGCTGACTGCTTTATTTATTTTTAGAAGCACACTATCTTTTCATCTGGAATCAAGTCTTTGTCATCCTTTTCTGTTAGAAGAAAGGAAGCAGGCTTGACCCTCTGGTTACAGGCTTATTGGTTGTTTAATACAAGTAAGCTAATTATATTTATTTTAAAATGTTGGACTGGGTCCCAAGTGAAAATATGCTTGCTAGGGAGCAATCAGCATTCAGAGGAGACTGTTCAATCTTGGACCATTGTTCAATCTTTCATTATTTACTGAAAAATAGCCCTATCCAAAGGCTTTCTTTTTGCAGCTTTTGTGGATTTCAAATCAGCATTTTATTTGACTTCAAGTGAAACTCTGCATCCATTTCTGCAGGGTATTATTGTCATTATTATTTCTGATTAACTTTTTTCCTGTGAATTTGGCCTCACTGGTTCTCAGAGACCTTTTTAGATCAATTGAGGTAAAAATAACTAATAGCAAAGTTCACTTATTCACTCTGTCTTTGGAGACCAGTTACCAATTGGGGTCTGAAAAGGCCATCCTAAACAATGTATGTGGGATATTGATTTTCAAACCTAAGCCTACATCCCACAGTCTCTGGACTTTTAAAAAAAAATTGGCATCAGGTGAAGGTACTGCATATTGTTCTTGTATAAACAAACATTTAACTATGTTATATGTACCTAAACTGAAATTTAATTTGCTATCACTAAGGGCTTTAGTTAATATTGGTTATGTAGTAACCTTTAGGTGAGATAAATGTATAATAGAGAAAGAGGGTAAAAGTGTGACTGCTAATCTAGAGAATGATTTATATGTAATACATGATGACCAGTTGAAGATGGCTAACTCGGTTTATAACAATGTTAAGCCACATGATGAATGTATACATTTACTGCATAGACATCTGGGGCACATTAATTTCAAAATGCTCAAACAAACTGTTAAATTGGCAGAAGGAGTAAAATTGAAACCCTGTAGCAAGTATTTAAACTGTAATGCTTGTAGCCAAGATAAAAGCAAGGGTACTCCTGCAAACAGACTTAATGGGTTTAAGACCAAAGAACCTTTAGAGGTTGTTTTTGCTGACATAATTGGTCCTAAGAAACCCAGTTTGGGAGGTGCCTGCTATATTTTGAGTATTATGGACCATTACTCATGATACGGTTTCTGCTATCTTATGAAAAGCAGAAACATTCCAACATTTCTTTAACTGGCTAAGGTTTGCAGAGAGAAAAATGAGGAGTAAAGTAATTACTTTAGTTACTGATAATGGGACTGAGTTTGTTAACAAGAGATTCCAAACTATGTTGAAATTGGCTGGTGTTGAGCATAAACGTTCAGCACCTTACAGACCACAACTTAACTAATTTGTAGAACGAAGAGGGCAAACATTACAAGCCATGGCTCGCACTATGTTATCTGACTCAGGTTTACCTGAAACACTGTGGGGTGAGGCCATAATGTGTAGTAACCATGTGTTAAACAATGTAGTTAATACAACAACTGGAGAATTGCCATTCACTCGTTGGCATGGCAGAAAACCAAATTTAAGTTATTTACACACATCTGAAGCTCCAGCATGGGTGCATATTCCCTCACAAGTAAGACTGAAAGGGCAACATAGAGCTAAGAAGTTATTTTTTGTGGGTTATGAAGCCAACCATAGATCATTTAGATTCTGAGATCAAGGCACAGCTCATGTTTATTGTAGTGCTAGTGCAAAATTTCTTGAGCACGTTGGGTGGGATAAACTGGAACAGGAATCCAGCAATGATATTATTATTGACACCCAAATTGTCCCTAAAGATGAAATAAGTAAACCACGAATAGCTATTAAAGAGGAAGAACAGGCACAGGAAGAAGTAGGAGAACAGGTACAGGAAGAAATAGAAAAACAGGAGCAGGTGGCACAGGTGAATCCACCAATAAGCCCTATATTACCGAAACATTCAACCCGAGTAACACGACCATCTGATAGATATCAGGCTAGTTTTGTATGCCTAGTGAATACAATTTCAAGTAATTATAGTGAACTAAAACTGTATCCTGCTAAGGATCAGGCTGCTTGGCAGAAAGCAATGGATAAGGAACTGGAATCTTTAAAAAGACTGGAGGTATACGAAAATGTTAAGTTACCACCAGGTAAACATGCCATAGGATGTAAATGGATTTATCAACTGAAGACGGGTGTAGATGGGACTGTTACCCATAAAGCCAGGTTAGCAGCACAAGGGTTCAATCAGACAGCAAATGACTATGATGAGGTGTTTGCACCTAGTCTGAAGGCTACTACATTAAGGGCAGCATTAGTATGGGCAGCTAAGGAGAAATACATTGTAAATCATTTGGATGTAGAGACGGCATATCTGCATGCACTGTTGCAACACACTATATATTTAAAGAAACCTTAAGGTATTAAAAATGATAATACAACTGATTGTTGGAGATTGAAAAGGAGTCTTTATGGCTTAAAGCAATCAGGATATGAGTGGAACCAATGTATAGTTAAAGAATTAACTAAGATAGGTTTTGTAGCTGGCATGGCTGATCCATGTTTGTTTAAAAGAGAAAGTAATGGTGTAATTTCATTGTTGCTATTATTTATTGATGACATAGCATTAATCACCAAAACTGAACAAGAAGCTACTAAAATAATCTCACTGTTAAAGAGGAAATTTAAGATAAAACAGTTAGGAGAAATTAAACAATATCTTGGTTTAAAGATAGATAGAACTAGGGGAGGATACAAAATCTCATAGGCAAATAAAATTAACCAATTACTAAAAAGTTTTAAAATGGAACTTTGTAAACCGGCTAAAATACCAATGAGTCAGGAGTTTTTGTTCAAAGTCCTATTTTTGATAAGAACATTTATCAGTCCTTGATTGGTAGTTTATCTTATCTCAGTAATTGATCAAGGCCAGATATTGCATACAGTGTTAATCGATTAGCGAGATTTAACGCTGAGCCAACTGAAAGACACTGGCAAGCTGCTAAACGTGTGTTAAGATATCTGAAACAAACAATGCATTATGCATTGTATTTGGAGCCTAAAGATGAGCTGAGTTTAACTGCATATGCTGATGCAAGTTTTGCTACAGACATAAATACACGAAAATCTACATCAGGTACTGTAGTATTATTGGGAAAAACATTGATTGGATGGAGGTCTATTAGACAGAAACATCTAAGTTTGTCAACAATGGAGGCTGAATTCTCATGTTTATCTTTATTATGTACAGATTTAATTTTGTATAAGCAACTACTAATTGACATGGGAATTGATGTAACAGATTCTATTGTTGTTTACGAAGACAACCAATCAGCAATACAGATGGCTTCAAATATTCCTGTTAAAACAAGAACGAAACACACAGATTTAAGATATTTAAATGTGAGACAATGTGTGCAAAGTAAGATGATTAAGCTAGAATACTGTTTGTCAGAAAACAATACAGCAGATCATTTTACAAAGGCCCAAGGCTCTATAAAGCATAAAGCTTGCTGTGAGGATTATGGACTTAGAATGTAAGCTTGTATATATTGTCCTACCCAAAAGGGGAGAATGTTAGGAATATAAGTCACCTAACAGGTATTTGGGTTGGAAATATATAAACCAGGATAAGACATTTTAATACTGTATCTTTAAGAGAATCCTAAAAGTGTAATTGGGTGTGGTTTTTCAAACAGCCATAAGATGGAGCCAGAAGCCTGGGTTGTTTAGTCTTAGTCTCAGAAGAAGTCTCGGTGAGTCTTTGTTTTCCTTCTGTTGGAGAGTATTGCTGTTCCTCCTAATTGACTGATATTCCTGGATTTGATGTAAGTCTGATACTGAACTGTTTTTGACACTGGACTTTGTTATTGGATTATCCCTGGACTGAAAACTGACTGATTTAACCTGTGAATGACTTTGGACTGCTTGCTTTGAACTTTGCTTAAAACCTTTATTGGAAGTAAAAACCAACATTTACTGTACAGTGTATCTGTGTGCTGTGTATGTATTATTCAAACACTACTCTCAATACGTCTCCCTGTATGCGCTCATTCTCCTAATGGGGAATTACCTCAACAGCATCTGTGAAAGAGAGGAAGTCAAAATAGGCAAGAATTGGGGCATTGTGATCCAATGTAATCCATGCCTTTTGTGAAGAGGCAGGATTTCTATCATGAACTTGTAAGTGTCATATGTTCACTGTGGACATTTCTTCCCTGTACCTTTTTCTGGGCAGATTCTGAGTAGAATCCAGGCAGGCTGTTGAGGTACACAAAATAAAGATAATTGTTACTTCTTGTCATTATATTTTCCCCTGATGCACTTACATGTTTTTATTTTGAAATTGGGTAACACTCCCAGACTCATGCTCAACGTGTAATCCATCAAGTTGCTCATTTTGTTTTTATTTGTGCCATGCTCAATATGATCTCACTGATATCATGTTCATGTCTTTTAATTCTTCCCATTCATATGAAGGACTAATATTTATCTTTGTTGGGTTTTTTGTCAAGACCCCTTCTAAATATTGATGCAGCCCTTAAAGTTTATGCCCACAAACTTGATAATCATATTTTCTCTCTCTCTCTCTCTCTCTCTCTCTCTCTCTCTCTCTCTCTCTCTCTCTCTCTCTCTCTCCCCACACACACACACATAGGGTTGTTGTGGGGAAAATGGGAGAAGGAAGCAGCATCAGGTATGTTTGCCACCCTGAGTTATAAAAATAGTAAGGCCAGGATATTTATATATAAATAACATACTGGTTATGATTGTCAAACTGTTGTATTTATCTAACATTAACTTATTGCACTCCCGATTTTACCATTTTGTCTACTCATATCTAATAGAAGACTTTACTGAACAGGACATAGATTTGTGGTACAATTATGGATCAGCCACACTGCCACTAAGCAGGCCTGGAAGTGATATCAGTGAATTTTTCAGAGAAACTTTTAATTCTGTGTGTGATTCTCCCACATTATTGAACGTAACTTTGTGGAATTGTAGTGTTGTTCCTTTAAAAACATTTTTTTCAAGAAAGGTTTGACAAAAAAGATTTTATCCCAAGCTCTCACAAAGCTTTTCAACTGAAAAGTAAGGAAAATAATATATCTCTCCAGAGAGATATGCAAATTAATTAGATAATGCTTCAAAATTGCTTTGAAGATGTAAAGCACCATAATACTATTTAACCAGCATGGCAGTTGTTCAGCTTCTATCTTTCATTGAAGACAATCAGTACAGTTAAACATCTCCATTTTTTATTTAAATAATTAAAATAACAGGACCTCTTTGACCCTCAAAAACAAGTTGCCAGGTAATGAGAAAATAGTTTCACCCTGATCTTCCCTAATGCAGAATGATTCATATACCTCTATTTAACACTTTGCAATAAAAATGATTAATAGTTGTACGTGATTGGAGTTCAGAATGAAACTATCTGGGTCAATTTTATCTGAGACATATTTCTATTAGTACAAACACGGTGAAAACAAGGTTTTGTAGTATCCATTTAAAACATTTTGAATTAGCAACAAGAGAAAAAGATATATGCAAAGGACATGCCAGTTTACTTAACATTTCAAAATTCCTCACATTTTTGCAAGCAATCCTGTTATACAGAGAGCAGGAAATTAATGCAGCAATTGTACAGTATTAGGCAAACTCTTAAGTATGCCACATGTGAGCAAAGCCTCTAAAAGAGTAAAATTATTTAATAGGGAAACCTAATCTATGGGGAAACATTAGATTAAGATGTTTACTATGCTAAGCATAGATTTAGAAAGTTACTACGAACTATAGTTGGACATATCCACAATTTGCCCATAACTTCCACATTCAATAGTTAGATGCAAAACTTTTCTAATTGCTTTCTCCAACTCTCTTTTTGATAAAAGAAGGGCCAACCACCACCTGGCAAATGGTCTAGTAGCTAAAGTAAGAAAGTAATAATCAAGAATTCAGTGAATTTCCATATGATAAAAGGAATGCCCTGGAGAAAATGACAGATAAATAATATCTGTCTGATCTCCAGGTGAAGATCTGTGGCTGCCCTATAGGTCCTTTTCTAGCTATTACATTTTTATAACATCCCATTATTAGCAATTGAGCAGAGGTGGGTCCAAAACATTGGTTATTGGATCCCTCAAATCTAAGTGAGAACATCTAAATTAAATCGGGGTAATTGTTTTTTCTCTCATTGTACCCTTTTTAAATTTCAAATCTCTTCAGCATATCCAATTGAATTAGTTGAGCATATTCAATTGAATTATATTTTTAGGAGCAGAACTGGTCTGATAGCTGCTTCCTTGGAAGAGGATTTCTCCCTCACCATAAACTATTTTCCTCCCTCCAAATATAAAGATGTTTTATTTTCCTGAAAGAACATTACCCAAACTCAGGGTTTTGTTTTCCTTTCATTTGGCTATTCAAAAAAATACATTATTCTAAGGCTTCCCAAGGCACAATGAAAAACATGGACTTCTTTTTCTTTTGTTAGACAAGCTTCTTGTAAACACAGGGAACAGGTTTTTCGTAAGTCTTGGGTTCATTAATGAACAGAGATCAAACTAAAATTTAATCCTATTTAACGTTGTCATATTTTACACAATTAAATGACACTGTACCAGCTGATCATATCCTACAGGGTCTAAAATTAAATTGAGCTGAAATAAGAAATGAAGTATATTGAAAAAAAGAAGATCATGTAAAAAACAAAACAAAACAAATTATTCCATGGAAAAAAAATCAAGTAATATTCAGGTTATTTCCATATTTTATCCATTTACTTTTTTGAGTTTCTTAAGAAAAGAAGAATATGCAAGCTTTGGGGCCTTTTAGGGATTTGTTAGTGGTCAAAGTGGGTGATGACAAAAAAATTAAGTTTGATTCAGTTATATATAAATGTACTTAATAAGACTGCACATCGTCAAATAAAGACAAAAGAATGTATACAAGGTATAAAAATATTATCATAGCATTTGATACATTTCTTAAATCAAATACATCATTTCTCTAGAATTATATGACAACTTCTTCCCTCTCCCCACCAAAAAAGATATGGACATTTTCAGACAAAGCAATATTTATGCCCAGAGGTGGGATTCAGCCAGTTCACTGTTCAGGAAAATCAGTTGTTAACTTTTTGCCCAGTTCTGAGAACCGGCTAATTGGTGGGATTCAAATTTTTTTACTACTGGTTCTGTAGGCGTGGCTTGGTGTGGGCATGGCAGGGGAAGGATATTGTAAAATCTCCAGTCAGAGGTGGTATTTGCCGGTTCTCTGAGCTACTCAAAATTTCCGCTACCGGTTCTCTAGAACTGGTCAGAACCTGCTGAATCCCACCTCTGAATCCCATTCTGGCTGGCCCAGTCCACCCCGCCCCGCCCCTCCCAAGAGTCCCCCTGTACGCCCAGTTTTGGCTTCCAGGATAGTGCATAAGGCCTTCCAGGCCCAAAATGGGATGCGGGAAGGCATCCTGCAGCTCCCCTGCATCCCATTTTGGCTTCCAGGGTAGTGCAGTAGGCCTTTCAGGCCCCAAACCCCTGCTCTAGGGTGAATTGGAAATGGGGATTTTGCATGATCATTACTGTGGGATGAATTGGTAATGGGGATTTTGCATTATGATTGCTCATATGTAAGTAGGAACCAGTAAAAGAGAAATGGACAAACCCCTATTTGTAGATCAGTGTTTTTCAGTCTTGGCAAGTTTACGATGGGCAAACTTCATGCTACCTGGGGAATTCTGGGAATTGAAGTCCATGTACCTTAAAGTTATCAAAGTTGAGAAGCATGGGTCTACACTAGAGCTTAGGATTTTCCATTCCTGTCTTATTTAGAGTTTGGTACAATTAAATAAATCAATTGTGGTTTCATTAACAAATAGTGATTAAAGCGATATGAACCCTTACTGGACTTTGTGTGAGAAACTGAAATTAAAGTTGATCTGGGCTTTCATGATTAAATAAGGGATTATGGAAATTATGTGGACAAATGTTAATCTTCAAGTAAGAGTTTGATATATATATTTTTACTTATATCTGTACCAAAGAAAATTGGAAGTCATTCTTTTTTCAGTTTTCCTTCTTTTCCCCTTTCTTTCTTATACTTTCACTCTTTTTCTTTCTTGAGACTTTTCTTTTTTCAAATCTGTTTTTTGTTTACCACTTAGCTTTGAATTTTTTTGATGTATGAAGGATCAAATACTCAGCCATTATAATTCTAAATCCTTATTTACAGAAATCACATCAAAATTTAGAATGAAATCCACTGGGAGCCTCCTTATATAATGCAGGTTCTAAATCCCTCTAACCAAAAAGTGTTTATCAATAGAAGAGAATATGTGTAGCTCAGTGTTGAACTGTGGGTTCCTTGGTGCTCTCTGAGCTTGCTGGTTTTCTTGCAGATGTTTCATTACCAAACCAGGTAACATCATCAGTACTAGGAGTGGAGTTTGCTTATTTTCATATACTTACCCTATCAGTGTTGATCAGTTGCTTCACAAAAAGTCTTTTGATTGGTGCTGGGTCTCTACAGTCTCGGGAAGAGAAGGGCTATTCTGTACCCCTCCTTCAAATGCTCTTTAAAATACAGAGTTTCACAGCATTCCTTTAAGAACCTCCAAAATGCAAACTGTGGTTACTTGTCATAAAATGAATCCTCTTTACCTTGAGCTTCAAAATTTGCTGCCTGCTGGGGAGGTGTGTAGCCAAAAGTCAATGTACATTTAGTGTACATCTGACTTTGGGGATATTTCTTCATAACCAAACAAAAGTGTATTTTCTGTGCAGTTCACACCCCTTGCTCACTAGATCTGGAAGTCACAAAGCAAAACTCACATTTTATAACCCCCACATCCCGTTTTGGCTGGCAGAGTGCTATGACACCCCATGGCCACACCCATCCTGGCCATGACCATCCAGCCACACCCACCCAGCTGATCCTTACAGTGGTGGGATTCAAAATATTTTACTACTGGTTCTGTGGGCGTGGCTTGGTGGACGTGGCAGGGAAGGATACTATAAAATCTCCAGTCAGAGATGGTATTTGCCGGTTCTCCAAACTACTCAAAATCTCTGCTACCAGTTCTCCAGAACTGGTCAGAACCTGCTGAATACCACCTCTGGATCATTAGGGTAGAGAACTGGTTGTTAAATTATTTTAATCCCGCCACTGTTTATGCCCATTTGTACTCTAAAGCAGGGGTCCCCAACCACCGGTCCACGGACCGGTACCGGTCCGTGGAACAAGTCCTACCGGGCCGCTGGTTTGCTGGGCGCCGCCATCTTTTTTTGATGAAAAAGTGCTTCCGGTGAGCTTTTCCGGTAGAAAGCTCACCGGAAGCACTTTTTCATCAAAAAGATGGCGGCGCAGTGCTTCGGTGAGCTTTTCCGGTAGAAAGCCATTTTTACCCGGAAAAGCTCACGAAGCGTTGGCGCCACCATCTTTTGATGAAAAGTGCTTCCGTGAGGTCACCGGAAGCACTTTTTCATCAAAAAAAGATGGCGGCACCCAGCTAATGCCGGTACCGGGCCACGCCATAAGAAAGGTTGGGGATACCGGGCCACGGCGTAAGAAAGGTTGGGGATCACTGCTCTAAAGCACTGTGTTCTCTTTGATTCAAAGTAGCTTTAACAGTTCACATGATTATTTTCTATGGATTAAATAATTGTTCTTTTCTGTGACATTACACTTTATAAAGCTGCCTCATGTTGTAAAAATCAATGCTCGTTAACAGTAGAAAAGAGGGGAAAGTTGGCATTTAACCTTGGCATCTTCCTTATTCCCACTGCAATGCAGATGTGTTATATTATACACAAGAGATGGTCAATTTGTTCTCTTTTATTTTATTTTATTTCTTTTTACAAGGTGTAGGTTCCTTTGTGGATTACAGATAGTAATTTTTAAAAAGGTTCTAAGGAAAGAGGCCAGTCAAGCCATTAAAGCGCAACCTTTCTCTCCAATATATATATACAATTGGGATATGATGGTAAAATACAGATTGGGAAAATTGTGATTCCTAACAAGAATTATGAGATATGAAAATAGATGTTATAGTCTAAAGATGGCTTTTTGATGAACCAATGATAATAAGAATGGCATTGAGGTCAAACTATTTGCAGTGATTTCTGTCAAAAACTATCATTTGTTATGACAAAACTGCAAAGTACATGAAAATTAAGGGGATCACACATCCAATGATAACCTCAAAGATTTTTCACATAAAGGATGTTGCTATGCCACAACAACATCAAGGATTAAGTTGTTTAATGAAAAGACACATAACATAAGAGCAAGAGATAAAAGTGATTTTGGCAAAGTCCCTTGAGATATGCATATAAATTAATTAGAGTTTAGAAGAGAAAGGGGGAGAGGGAGAGGAAAAGAGAAACACATATCTACAATTTGGTCACTAGATCCTTAGAGTAGCTGGCACATTTGCTGTAGCTGCTATGGGTATTGTTTTATCAGAACCAAGTCAAGCAAATTGAGGACCAAAAACAATATCCATGGGCAGAAATCCCTAGACCCTAGATACATGGCTGTGTTGTGTAAGTACAAACTATGCACAGGTTATGGTATGAATGTCTTCTTTTATATGATTCTTTGGGCTCAGACATATAACTGTTTTGATTATTCTGAAATACAGATGATAAGTCTGAGACTTCAGGACTGTGTGGTTACCATTTTACATGTTTAACTTGTAATTGGACAAGGAAGTGAAAAATAACTTTGTGTGTGCCCTTCTCTCATCCTATTCACTAATCTATACATTAATCTGAGCATGCAACTTCCAAGAAAAAGATTATAAGATCCTTTCATAGTAATCCATGTGCCTCCATATGGACACTTTGTCCACAAAATAAAGTGTTCCCAAAAAGAACAGCTTAACCGTAAGGTAAGATATAATAGTTGTTGATCACATCTAAGGACCTCTGAGTTTGGTATTGCTCACTAGAGTTTTAGATTATATGCACACTGAGATCTGAATGATTCAATAGGAAACATGCATTCACTTGGAGATGAATCTCATTTTGTAGCAGCTACTTAGCATATTATTTATTTGTCTATATGTTCAATTGTTTTCTGGGGTTTGTATGTCACACTAATCTAACAGGACTCTGAGCAGCCTACATTGCTTTCTTACATTAATTAGTCTAAAATAATAAAACAATATGACAAAGTGACAAAATAACAGAACTGCAACAGAGAAACAGTAGCAAAAATCATACACACAATAATAATATTATCAGAAATATCATCCAGCTTACAGACCTCAGAATATTTATTCTGATTTATATTCAGCATGTATTTTTTAAGTAATAGGTGTTTTTTTTTCATTACAACTTGCAGCTTTTATTAGTAACTGGATATAATTCTAATAATAAGAAAGAAGCAAATTATTTTGTTTCTACGAATGCTATGATATGTTAAATTGGTGTGGGTTTCCATCTCCCAGTTGCTACTAGTTTGTGTGGACAGGGTGAAGGGGCAATCATCCAGTCATGCATTTTCCTTTATTTAAATAAAATGATAAGGGATTGATATGGCCACTGAGGTTTACGTTAATGTCTCACTGAAGAATCTAAGCTCATTTTCCATGCTTCGTAACAGTACTGTTCATAATTATCAGCTATCTCCTTCCTAATTGGTTTGCTTTGTAACCACAAAATGGTATTCCAAGTCATTAACCTTCAATGTCTTTCAAGAAGGATGTACTTTTTGTAAAATATATGTTTGGAGTGGCTGAATTACTCCAATGAATTGCCTGGACTCATTCCCAGGGATTGCAGAGGTGCCTTTTAACAGAAATGGCCCTTAATGTACTTAGCATCAGATGAGCCTGACCCTAAGCAGTAAGTAAAAAATTCAGAACAGCATTTTATGAGTTCAAGGAGTGAAGTAATCTTGGCAGCTCACTCAAAATCATCCACCACCAGAGGGACAGAAAATAGAGTGTCTCACACACATCACATACCTAATGTTAAAACATGAGGAAAAATAATCTCTTTTAACTTGGGTTCTGTTACACTTACATATTCTGTCAATTACTAGCAGAGATACATGTCTGCATTAGTCTCACAGGAGATGGTAGGCTTTGTGTTTTAGTTTCATTATGCACACTTAGTCCAATGTAGGCAACCTGATCATCAGCAAATGTGAATTGCAGTTTGATTCTGCACCAGGAACAAGTCAAGATGGAAGCTACAATTATTATGTGTGCAACTACCTTAGCTATGATTATCCCTATCTTCAAAAAAGGTGACCCCAGCCTGGTTGAAAACTACAGACCAATCTCACTGTGTTGTGTCATATGCAAAGTCATGGAATAAATCATTAACCAATTCATCACCCTCCACTTAGAGTCAAACAACCTACTCTCCAAAAAATAATTTGATTTTAGAAAAAAAATGTCCTGCAATCTACAAGTCCTGGACTGCAAAAACGTATGGACTACTCTACTTGACCAGGGTAAAGCAATAGATGAAATTTACATAGACTTCTGCAAAGCCTTTGATTCAGTGGTACATGATAAACTACTGTTAAAACTAAACTCTTATGGCATTTCCGGATCCCTTCATAAGTAGATTACTGCATTCCTGTCAAACAGGGAACAAATACTAAAAATAGGGAGCGCTATATCAAACCCTGCTCCAGTTAACAGCAGTGTCCCCTAAGGCAGCGTTCTAGGAGACACACTCTTTATACTCTATATAAATGACCTTTGCAGTCACCTTATAAGCAACTGCATCCTCTTCACGGATGACGTAAAACTATTCAACACCACTGACAATGCCACTGTCCTTCAAAGTGACCTTGATTATGTGTCTGAATGGTCAAACAATTGGCAACTCCAAATCTCAACCAACAAATGCTCTGTCCTATACATTGGTTAAAAAAAAAAAAAATCAGTACACCAAATACAAGCTAGGTGGATATGACCTCATTGACGATCCTCACTCTGTCAAGGACTTTGGAGTATTCATATCAAATGACCTAAGCGCCAGAGCTCACTGTAACAGCACCGCCAAAAAGGCATTAAGAGTTGTAAATCTAATCTTAGAAAGCTTCTCTTCCATAAATGCTGAATTGCTAACTAGAGTATACAAAACTTTTTGCTAGACCAATATTTGAATACAGCTCATCAGTCTGGAATCTGCACTGTATATCAGACATTAATACAATTGAGCGAGTCCAGAAGTATTTCACAAGAAGAATACTACACTCCTCCTCTCACAACAGAATACCGTATATCACCAGGCTTGAAATTTTGGACTTGGACAACCTTGAATTACGCCACCTATGGTTGGACTTAAGCATAGTACACAAAATTATCTGCTACAATGTCCTACCAGTCATGACTACTTCAGCTTCAACCGCAACAATACAAGAGCACACAACAGATACAAACTCAGTGTAAACCACTCCAAATTTGATTGCAGAAAGTATGACTTCAGCAACAGAGTGGTCAATGCCTGGAATGCACTACCTGACTCTGTTGTTACATTCTCTAAGCTACTCTCCTTTAACCTTATCCACTATTGACTTCACTCCATTCCTAAGAGGTGTGTAAGGGGTGTGCATAAGTGCACAATCGTGCCTACCATCTCTGTCCTATTGTCCCCATTTGTTCTGTATTTCCTGTATTCTTACTCATGTTTATACTTATACCTATTATCTTGTCAGTGATTGATAAATCAAATAAATAAGTAAAAGAAACTATATTTATATTGTTGGTGTTATCTTGTCTTTTTTGAAATACCCAGACAACTGAAGAGCTGAAGAAGCTTCTTGGATGAAGAAGCGAAATGTCTTCAAAGAAAAAACAGAAAGTCCAGTTGCCTCTTGAAAAAGCACTTCTGGGAGCAAGAATTTGTACTTGAAACACTTTCTAAAAGTCTGCTACTACGACTGCTTTCCATTTAGCAGAGGGGATCTGTCTTAACTCCTGCAGGAAGGGAGGAAGAACAATTATTTAAAATTATAGACAATTATTTATCTATTTATTATTTTAAAATGTGTTACTAGATTGTTTTGATGATGGCAATGCTATGGTAATTGCAGCAGACATTTAAAATTTCACACAGACTTTTTCTGTTGAATTCTGCAAGTGTGGAAGGAACAATGGCATACAAAATACACCACCATCATCATTGTTATTACTATCACCTAGCAGTTACTCCTTTTTTACCCAAAACAAAGCACACAATATAACAATGGTCTTGTTTTTCAAAGTTGCCACTCATGTTGTTATGGCAATCTAAACTCTTCTGCACCTATTTGAAGTCTGTATATGTGAACTCTTGTCAGGGTCTCTCTCCCCCATCCATCATTCCTGCATTATTTAAATATTCAAACATCTCAAAACTCTCTCTTTTTTTTCTAAAGGGTGTGCTTTCTATGATCTTATAACCAAAGTATTCATCATCAGTTGATCATACTTTGCCCATTTTTGCCTCAGAATGCATTGAATTATCTGAACAGATTCTAATAAGATTATGTTTGATGTTCAGTACAGAATTAGAGAGTTGGCAGAAGACATGAAAATGACCTTGGAGGAGGGGGAGAGAGACCCTGACAAGAGTTCACATATACAGACTCCTCTTCAAGAGAGGAGGTCACTAGATTGACCCACAAAATGGTATCAGGCTTTATGGATGGAAAGTCCATAATAATTGTCGATGAGCAATTTTGGCCAAATAGCCTGCCTACTGAAGTGGAAGGAACATACTGTTATCAAAGCCAAAAGGATAGAATTTGCAGAAAAATATAGTTGGAAGGGGCCTTGGGGGTCTTTTGGTCTAACCCCTTGTTGAAGAAGGAGACCCTATACCAGAGGTAGTATTCAGCAGGTTCTGACCAGTTCTGGAGAACTGATAGAGGAAATTTTGAGTAGTTTGGAGAACCGGCAAATACCACCTCTGACTAGCCCCGCCCTCATCTATTCTTTGCCTCCTGAGTCCCAGCTGATCGGCTGGGTCTTCTTTTGTTGCCCTGCACAGGAGAACAAGCTAGAAAGCGGGTTAGTGGGGTGGGGAGGGAATAGGGATTTTGTAATATCCTTCCCCCAGGAATGGGGAGGACATTGAGATTTTACAGTATCCTTTCCCTGCCATGTCCATGAAGCCACCCCCACAGAACCAGTAGTAAAAAAATTTGAATCCCACCACTGCCCTATACCATTTCATACAAATATTTTCTGAAAGTCTCCAGTGATGAAGCATCCACAATTTCTGAAGGCAAGCCATTTCATTGGTTAATTGTTCTGTTAAAAATTAATCCTTAGTTCTAGGTTCCTAAGTAATCTTTCTTTGATTAGTTTCCATTGTTCCATTGTTTCTTGTCTTGCCTTCTGGTGCTTTGGAAAATAGGTTGAAAATAGGACAGCACATCAAATATTGGAATAAAGCTGTCCTGCAAGCCCCTAGTCCTCAATGAGAAAGTATGGGTATTCCAAAAAAAAAAACACCTTTTTTTTTTAAAAAAAGCAGTTTTGCTAGGATTGCCTGACAGCACAATTTAATCAACCACTACTCTCTGTGAATAGTTAATTTCTGATTTCTGGAGCTTCCAAATTGCTACTCATCCAGTTTTGCAAATCACTGTTCAGATTACAGACACATACTGAAGTGTCTTATGCTAAAGTTGTGCTCAGTGTAGAAAATGTTAATATCATTTAATTATTGGTAAGGGTACAATTTTTTCAATTATGTTTACTATCTAGTAATAGGAGTGTTCAACAGAGATATTTCATTTCTAGGAAAAAAAGTGAAGATGGGGTAGGGAAGAAAACACACTTTAGGGATTACACTAAAATAACCAAGGTATTACTAACATTCAAAAACTAAAAATAATCTAGCCTTAGGTTCTGTTTCTGTGACTTACAGTCTTATTTGAGGTAATTATTTGTGATGCCTTAAGATCCAGTCCTTCAAATCCAATTATTTCAAAGTGTTCATTAACTAATGCAAAATTGTGCAATGTGTTATAAGAAGATACACATGACCTCCACATGAAGTACAAATGATCAGCAGCATTAATCAGCTGTTTCAGTTATGGGATTCAAATTTTTTTACTACCGGTTCTGTGGCCGTGGCTTGGTGGGCGTGGCATGGCTTGGTGGGTGTGGCAGGGGAAGGATACTGCAAAATCTCCATTCCCACCCCATTCAATGGGGAAGGTTACTACTGGTTCTCCGAACTACTTAAAATTTCCGCTACCAGTTCTCCAGAACTGGTCAGAACCTGCTGAATACCACCTCTGAGCTGTTTAATGAATTCATGCATTATAAATCACCCAGACTTTAAGATTATTGAAATATGCCCCATACTTTGTCTCCTCTTTGAAACATAATGAAGCATAAAGAACTAGAGAACAGTCTATGTGAAGCATCATACAAGCACACAACTGCATTCATTTTAAAACTTTAGGTTTTAAAGTAATCACTTGGGAGAAGACATACTGGAATAATTCTACTGGTGAAGTCATCTAAATCTCTACTATATTTGACACTAATGTTTCTTTAAAGTTACCTGATTGTAGTAGGAATGAGGGACAATTCAACAATTCAATTTAAGCATTTAAAATAATTTACAAATATTTTAACTTGTGTCATTTACATTTCATTTTGTTCTTCCGTTTGCATTCTTGCTTTAATTCTATTCTACTATTATTTTGATATTAGTATAACTCTTGTCCTGTGGCGAGTTGGTCATGGCAAGTTGTTGTGAGCTGACCATAGTGAGTTGGCTGTGACAAATTGGCCATGGTGAATTGACTGCACTAAATTGTCTGCTCCAAGTTGTCCTAGACACAGGAAAAATCGTGAGATTCTTCCTGCATCAGGTTAGGTCTAATTCCTATAAGGCATTGATCCTGGAGCAGTGCTAAAGCCAAGAAGTAGACATACTGAAAAGCATTCTAGCAATCATACTTCAACTTTACACAAAGGAAGACTATAGGAGTGTGATGAAAATAACAGTTATGCTTCTCCAAATAAACAATGAGAAATAATCCAGAATAATTTCCCATGTTAGAAAGGGTTGTCGTACTTTAATCTTACACTTCATGTAGACTTGAATCACCATATATTTTGTGAAATTGCAGGGGGGAATCATCTTGTTCATTAATAAGAATTCTCCGTTATTTCGAAATAGCTGATTGTTTTCAAGAAAAGATGTTCAGCAGTGCACATAAACATTCATACATAGACAGATACATAATCTTTATTACAGTCCAAGATGGCACAAAAATAAATTAAAACAACCCAATACAATCCAAAACCATAATTGCATTATTCTACAACAGTTTATACATAGTGTGCTTCAGTTCATAAATCTGGATATGATGTAACATTGTGGTAAAGCCACTTGGCAATTAAAAAGGTTAATTCAGGACATGGGCTGGCACAACAGCTGCAGTATTTTCACCGAGATTCCGCCTTTTTCATGCATAAAATATTTTGTTCTTTTCTTTCAACCAGACTGTCATTTAAAATTTCCTCCACAGAGATTCTCAGCTTCACATTACTCAGTATTTTAAACCAAGACCAGTTTTGGAATTTTAAGTTAAGGGTATATGTGAAGACTCTACTTATTAACAAGATAATTACAAAGATTATGCCATTCTTCTGCTATGATTACCACATCAAACTATAAGAGAAAGATGAGGAAGGGGAGAAAAAGAGAATCTACATTAATAACCATGTTCAATTGTTCAATTGCACTGTACACATGTTGTGCATTGACAATAAAGGTTTGATTTGATTTGATCTAAAAACTTTAGCAGCAGCACCGATAATGCTACAGTGGCAAGTAATCCAACTGGACTGGACTTTCTTGCTAAGCAAATATTTTTGATAGCTGAAAGTTTGTCACATCTCTTTGGGAAATTGCAAGCAATATAAAAAGTGTACAGCTTGTGAAAAAAATGTTCATTTTCTTAGTTGTTTGCATATCCTGTGGCATTTTTTTAATAAAAAGTTCAATTTTCTATATTTCATGATAAAACTTTTATTCCAGAAAATATTAGGTATATCTGTCTCTGAATTTTAAATACTTTTCACTGTAATTAAATTAAACTAACAGCACAGAAATCACATTTTGAAACTTGGCCTTTGTTTTTAATTTGCACTGAGCTCACAGAAAGAATCATTCATGTGTAAAGAAATACAAGGCTCAAGTTTTATGATTAAATGCCTATGTCAAAAATGGTTGCTTTGTAGAATCCGAGGACTTAAAACAGGGCAGCAGTATATTCCATCTCTTGAGTGCTAGGTAAAAAGTTCAAATTCATTCCAAATTGAGAGATGGTTTTACAGTTTCCATTTTGGACAATCAGAAATGAGTTACAACTTAAATGAGCCTTTCTACATATGTAGAATTAAACCAGAAGAAACATGTTTTCAGATTATTTGCAAATTCCAAGTTCTAATGAAATGCCACTTAGGAAGTTAACAAGCAACAAATATCTTGCCTGGCAATATTGTCCTTGGTGTGTAACTCAACTGCGCTCTTTCATGATTGACAGTCACAACTGTGTTCACAAAGAAACTTGTCTAAATGTAGAATGTTAAAAACACACTGTCCAATGTGTACCAATGGGAAACTAAATTGCTAAACCAAATTACAAGATCAACTACTCCATCCTTCTCATGCCAGGCATGCAAGCATATGCCAGTACAAAGAATCCACAAACTCCAACATCTTTTTACAAACTTCCAGTGTTGGAGCATTCACAACTTCTGGAAGCAAGTTGTTCCACTGATTAATTGTTCTAACTGTCAGGAAATTTTTCCTTAGTTCTAAATTGCTTCTCTCCTTGATTAGTTTGATTAGTCCTACCCTCAGATGCTTTGGAGAATAGCTTGACTCCCTCTTCTTTGTGGCAGCCCCTGAATTATTGGAATATCCCCTCGTCCTTCTTTTAATTAGATTAGATATACCCAGTTCCTGCAACCGTTCTTCATATGTCTTAGCCTCCAGTCCCCTCATCATCTTTGTTGCTCTTCTCTGCACTCTTTCTAGAGTCTCTGTATTCCTTTTTAGTTTTTCATTTTTAAGCATCAGTATTATGTGAGCAGCCTCCTGCCATACCATATTGTTTTTTCCTCAGTTATGTATTAGAGCATTTAGCTAGCATATTCGCCTTCTCAAGAAGTTCAGTGGGATAGAGAGAACAAGCAATTTTTGACCATTTTCTTTACTTCATAGCAAGGACTCAGTTCTCTAGACAGTTCTTTGTAATGCAGATAGGTCAGTTAGATACCGCAAGTGAAACTGTACAATGACTATAATGCTAATCATAACTGCCTTTTCATAAAAGGATGGGAAAGGATGGGAAAGGGGGATTTGAGGATGGAAAAGCTAAGAGATGCATCGCAAAAGATAACAATCAGTTTTATTTTCCAAATTTAAAAAAAATCCCAAAGACTATCCCAAACATAAATTATCAGGCTGTTCTTCAGGGATTCTTATATAATCCAGCAATTGGTTGTACTTCAATAAACCCCATTCTGTCTCCACCCAATTCTGTTACCTTGATTTGGGATGAAAAAGTACTGCCAAAAAACACATGGACATTCTGATAATTCTGTGGGTGTGCTTACTGAAGCAATGATTTGCAATTATTATATTCTCAGAGGCAGCTGGTTGTGATTTGAAAATAGTAATACACCATCAGAGACAATGACCTCACTGGAAGGTATTTTTAACTTTGGTCAGCTAGCATATAGCACAACTCCTAACATATTTGTGTCCTTTGGTTTGTTACATATTTAACCTACCCCAAAAGACGCAACTTTTGGTAGATTAAAAAGCTGTTAAAAAAACACCAAAGTTTTGAAAGGAAATTAAAATAGAACACAAGAATATATTCAGACATGCCATAACACCAAATGTATGAACATTTATAATATAAACCTTACTAATAAATTCTAAAATTTAAGAAGGATAAAGTGGCTTAGAATTACAGCAATATAGGTGACATATACAATATGCCTCCCTTGTGGGCATTTCATCAATGGGATCCGATCACTAAGAACTTCTCCTTTTATAGTTACTAACATAGCTGCATGAGCCAATTTGTCCAGAATTTGTCTTTTTGATGCTGAGCTATATGAGAAGCATTGCTTTTTTAAATTTTTCTTTAACCCCAAGTCCTTAAGCTATTCAAAGATCAGCAACACTCGGAACGACATTGGCAGGCCCAACACTATTCTACAAGATTGCATTGATTAGTCTACTAGTATCTTCCAATCTTTTTTTTGGACTAGCTGAAATTACCAGAAATGATTGTATAAAATGAGCAATTACTTTATCTTTCTCCATTCGATATTGTTAATTAATTAAGTTCATTGGCCAAGAAACAAGCACACTAGGCACTACTGAATCTCATTTATGATGATTTATGATAGCTACTTTATTTTACTTGGCATTGGCCCATGCTAACAAAAAATAGATGAAGACAAAGAATTGACAGCTACTCTCAAATACATATATAATTCACACATCACAACAGTGGTGATTGACATTGAGATATTTTTCCCTGCAGACAGTCTCCTACATAAACCACCTGAAAATTTATCTTGCTTAAGGATTCTCCTGTGTGGATTTCAATTCTTGCTTCTGCTTTGGTTATGAACCCTGGTTTTATTTATTTATTTTGTCAATCATGCATTTGATAATATATATAAGTATAAACATGATTATTAATACTTGAAATAGATATGAATAAAAGGGAATGTTAAGACAGGGACAGTAGGCACGTTGGTGCACTTTATGCATGCTCCTTACAGACCTCTTAGGAATGGGGTGAGGTCCAAAGTAGAGAATCTAAAATTAAATTGTTTGGGGTTAGTGGTCAGAGTCAGGTAGAGTATTCCAGGTATTGACCACTTTGTTGCTGAAGTCATATTTCCTGCAATCGAGTTTTGTGAGGTTTATCCTGAGTTTGTATCTGTTGTGTGCTCATGTATTGTTGAGGTTGAAGCTGAAGTACACATTGATCGGTAGGACATTGTAATGGATAATTTTATGTACTACACTTAGATCAGACTGAAGGCTGCATAGTTCTAAGTTATCGAAGCCTAAAATTTCAAGTCTGGAGACATAGGGTATTCTGTTGTGAGTAGAGGAGTCAAGGACTCTTCACGTGAAATATTTCTGGACTCTCTCGATTGTATTAATGTCTGATATGCAGTGAGGATTCCAGACAGATGAGCTGCATTCAGTAATTGATCTAGCAAATGTTTTGTATGCTCTAGTTAGTAGCACAATATTTGCACAATTAGGTTAACAACTCTTAATGCCTTTTTGGCAATTTTGTTACAGTGGGCTCTAGCATTAAGATCACCAGAGATGAGAACCCTGGTTCTGCTGGAACATTCACCCATTTTAGGGATAGGTAAATATAGCCCCTTTATAAGCTGTGGACTTTAACTCTCATAATTCCTCAGCCAGCATGAGTGATTCAGGAATTCCGGGAGTTGAAGTCTACAAGGCATAAAGAGGCCATCCCTGTCCTAACTGCTGAATCTACCAGCAAACCAATAAAAATAAAACACTACCATTTTAGCATTCTTTTTGTCACTTGGCCTAGAAAGAGAAGAAAGGTTCTTCTTTTTAAAAAGTCCATGTTTTACCATTTCATCAGCAAAGTGTAAAAAAAAAAAGGTGAACAGTTCCATTTGTAATAAACTTGTAAAAATGTGGATTTAGGCATGAAAGCCAACTGGGTGACTTTGAGCCAGTTATTCTCAGCCCAACTCATCTCATAGGGGAGAAAATAGGAGGAGGAAGGAGATATGTTCATAATCTTAAGTTATTTATAAAAACAATATAAACTGGACAAAAAAATCTAAAACAAAAAGGTCAAGCATTTCACTGATCCACCAGTAAAATGAAAGGGGGAAAAAGAGATTAGCTGATAAAAACTGATCAAAATCATGGCCTGTAAAATGACCCTGAACAGTAGTGACCAATGGCTAGAGAGAGGTACATGTTTCTGCTATACTGCACAGCAGCCAACTAAAGTGGAAATGTTTGCAAAATATAAATGAAGAAAAGTGGGTGAACCAAATAGCAGTGCTTGTGCTGGCATAAGACAGAAAACACTCTTGTTGACTTGAACATGTAGAAAAACATGTACAGTTTGCCTTCACAGGTAGAGAATAACATTGGGCATTCCTGTCCTTGAGAATAATAAAAGTCCATACTCACATTGGGGCAATCAAATTTTACACATTGGTCCTAAATAACCTGTGTTGCAGCCTGCTCACTCTGCTTTTTTGTTTTTTGTTTTGTTTTTGATGGACATCTTTGAACTATTACTGTCCAGCTTTACAGAGAAACAAAGAGAAATGTGTTGCTATTCTGCTTTACAGATGACTCAAGATGGGATGCATCAGTGGTAGTATTCTACTGGTTCGGCTCCGTTCTGCAGAGCTGGTAGCAGCAATGAGTAGCGGAGACTGAACCAGTTCTCTTTGCCACTTTGCTGTTGGGCCCACCCGCCTGCCGGGGTTCCATACTCACCTTTAGCCTCTGAATTTGAAGTGCAGCTGAAGAGAAGAGTGCCGCGTGGCAGCTGCTGATGGGATCAGGATCGTGTAGGATTGCAGGAGGTGAGTTAGAATGCTTCTGCGCCTGCGCAAAGTGCACATTTGGCACACACGCGCATCCACGCAAAGTGTGTGCATGCATGCAAAGCGTGCCCACCAAGCCACGCCCACTGAACTGGTGGTAAAAATATTTGAATCCTACCACTGGGATACATGATTGACATTTGGCCTTCTTATCAAAACAGTTATTTTGCAAATGCATATTGAATTGAAGTAATAATTATGGTGATTAAACTTCTAAGGGAAATATGAGTGAAAGTGTCCCTTTTTAATAAGAGAAAAGGCAAAAAAAAAAAAACATTGCAGAAAATAATGTATGGAATGAACTTTGACAAATTGTTACTATTTCCTTTCTTAGAAGAATAATGAAACTATGTTGCAGTTACAAAAAGATGGCTTCAATCCATGGTAAACATATTTTAGTTTTGCCCGTCATATTTTAAAATGAACAAATTTTGCTTTTTTATTTTAACTTGATTTTGTGGCTACCGTCATCAGCTACATTTTTTTCTCTTGATGTTTTTGATTAAAATGAAGGGCCACACAACATTTTTCCAGCTATATTTATTGGTCAGATTTTTTGCTCATTGTTTTGAAGTTATTTGTAATGAATACTTCTTTTCTTCCTGTCAACATGTATAAAAAAGTTAAAAGAATTTTTTTTGGTATGTTTAATGCAATTTTAAAATAAGAAATTAATGTGTACATCAATCAATCAGAATCATTCAAAATAGAGCTGGAAGGGACTTGGAATTCTTCTAGTCCAGCCCTCTGATCAATCAGGAAGATCCAGACAAGTGACTGTCCAGTCTTAATTGTGAGGAAAATACTAGCAAAAAATAAAATTCCCATAAAATTAAGTTTGCCCCAAACAAGCTGTAATGCTTTTAGAATAGCATTTTCCACATTCATTTTCTGCTGACAGCTAAGTCATTGCAAATAAACATACAGATGTAAAAAGAGAATGGATCACAGTCTCTCAAACTAAAATTCCAAACCATAAAACCTCATTACTTGAATACATATTAGGTATGTGAATCATTACTCAAACAGAAATAAGGAGTAAGAATATTGTTTATAATCTGAGTATACATGTCTTTTCCAAAGGTGTTTATAGAGAATGATCTCAAATTAACCAAGGTTACATGGTGTTGATTCAGCCATAACATTCATTTTTTTTCTTGTTTTTCAAGCCTTTTTCATTTCACTTGAAAATAAAATCGAGTAATCCTGACATCAATAGAAACATCCACTTCATGCCCATGGGAAAAATAAGAGGGAAAAAACAAGCTACTTATCTAGAGTATGCTTGTTCTGAATTCTATAATAGTTTCAGTTTTTTTATTGAAAAGCTAGCTGTTAACAATAATCCCACCTGACTTTGGAATCAGGGATAAACAATCTTGTAGGTTTATCACATATACTTTCTCTTCTTTCTTCTCCAAAATATGTATCATCTGTGTCCTGTCTTTCAGGACAACGTTGGCTTTTTACCTGAGTCACTGAAAATTTATTTGATTGATTGATTGATTGATTGATTGATTGATTGTTGCCCGGCTATCAACTACAATTAGAATATGAACATTATATTATAATATATATATTATAATATATTATATTATATAATTATATAATATAATATATTATATATTATATTATAATAGAATATGTAGAATATCAACTACAATTAGAATATGCACTCCTTAAACTTACATTATAAACCAACAACTAATGAAAAGACAATATTAAGAGAACTAAACCAGCATTATTAATGCCATACAACCATTGTATAAAAGTTCTTTGCTTAGCAGGTAAGTGGGAATGCTTTCACCTGATATGTTGAAAAGGATGAAATGTGAATAAGATGTCACCACCAAAGACAT
The DNA here is from genome assembly GCF_049901735.1 of Notechis scutatus. NCBI lineage: Eukaryota > Metazoa > Chordata > Lepidosauria > Squamata > Elapidae > Notechis > Notechis scutatus. Next base: position 231,126,040 of record NC_142010.1, read on the forward strand.
ACTAACCCTGGGAACCATCCAACACCTTTATTAATAATCAACCAACATCTCTGTTAAATAATCGACAGAGCACAAGTTTTGTATTTTACCTAGTGACAATTTTACCTCATTGAAAGAGCAAACATTTTTTGTTTTTTTCTTTAATATCAATATAGATTAATATGTCATTCATAAAATGATGTAATCAATAGCTCTTTTCTTTTAGCATTTTTGTTGTCAGCTCAGTCTGATTAGCATATATGGGTACATCGAAGTGTTTCTAGGTGAGTTTCTACAAGATCTGCCTCAATAAAGTTTTTTTTATATATTTGAAAAGGTAAAAACATTTTGATCTCATATTTATTTCAGTTTCTTGAAAGATAGTATTTCTTTTGCTGTGGAATGTAGTCACAACTTATTTTTATCCACTTTCCTCTTCTCTTCTCCTCACCTCACCTCACCTCATGCATGTTATTTTCCTAGTTTTTTTTATGCCAGGTCCTATTTCAGTGGGGCACATGCTGTGACAAAACTGAAAGAATTACTGGGATTATGATGAATCAGTTTTTCAACAGGAACTGCATTTCAACTGTTGTAAATAAAGGCATACTTCAAAGCACACTTCTCACTTAATACCAGTCATTGAAAAAGCATGAATCGGGATCCACCCATCCTTCAAATTATAACATTTTATATGTACATTAGAAAATTGGCTGCTAGAAAGTTCAATGTTTTTCACAGATTCACTGGTTGTTCTTTTTACACATATAAATAGTGAAGTATAGTAATTGAGTTTGAGTAGACTTCCAAGTTGGGTTCAAGATCAAAGGTAAAAGCTTTCTTAGATGATAAAACACATAAAGGTAATGCTGGATCATGATACCCTCAGAAGGATTGGTGATCCCAGCTTTAATGATTGCTCTGCTGGTAAAGATTGTAAACAATGTGCATGGAGATTTTCAGTCATCCAGGCCATGATTCCCAATGGTGCTTTTTCGAGAGGTAACTTGACTTTCTGGCTTTTCTTTGAAGAGGTTTCTTGGATGAGAAGTGAAACAACTTCAAAGAAAAACCAGAAAGTTCAGTTGCCTCTTGAAAAAGCACCTTTGGGACATTTTGAATAATGCAGTCCAGGTGCAAAAGTGAAAACGACTATGCTATTTTAAGTCATTTATGCTGCAACAGGGAAAAAAAATCATACTGTAATGGGTGAAGGTTTAGTCAAGTCATCTTTTGCAGTACTCATGATATGCAAATACAGAACCAAAAATAAGTGACATTAAAAGATCAGAAAACTCAAGAATGAAACTAGGCAATGGTGTTAGGCTTAAGCAAATTTGAAACTAAGATTTAAGAGTTCAGCATAAAAACATCCATAGTAAGACCAGGGTGCAAGTAAGGGAAGTGGGCCATGACCAGTTTAATCTGTTTCCACCGATAGCCTTTACACTCCCAATCTGAAACCTTTCCTGGGGGCTTAGCAGAATTTCTCTCTCTTGACCCAGATCAGATGCATCTGAAGAGGGCAGAGATTATCCTCCCATAATGGATTTAGATCATACTGTCCTTTCTTATCCACCAAAACTCTTCAAAGGGGCTCCCCCATTTGCCTATGGCTTAGAACAAGGATCTTCAAACTTGGCAAGTTTAAGACTTGTGGACTTCAACTCCCAGAATTCCTCAGCTAACATGACTGGAGGAGGAATTCTGAGAGTTGAAGTCCACAAGTCTTAAAGCTGTCAAGTTTGAAGACCTCTGGCTTAGAACAATGAAAGCAACCCAGAAGCTACTGTCAATAGCTACCATACCAAGTTTGGGCATCATTAAGTGTTCTTCCATGATCTGTTGGGATCTCTGGATACAGTTTGTAGTATATATGTATTTTATGCTTGTAGAAATCTTTTTAAAATATGTATTTCTACAGTTAAGCTTTAAAATATGTTTTCTACTAAGAAGCTTTTTTTTTTTTTTTAAGGATTACTGTTAGTTACTTTGCACACAATTTTCAAAAATAAATGTTCTTGTTCTGGACAATTCCTCACATAATTTTTTTAAAGGCAATTGACTCAAGATGATGATAGTAGATGCTCCAAAGCCATTATAATCCATTATAGAATATAATCCATAATAATATAATATAATATAATATAATATAATATAATTCTTCTTCTTCTTTTTCTTCAGCGTTTGTCTCGCGCTCTGGCGAGGTCCGCTAAATATAATATAATATAATATAATATAATATAGTATAGTATAGTATAGTATAGTATAGTATAGTATAGTATAGTAATGTAATGTAATGTAATGTAATGTAATGTAATGTAATATAATATAATATAATATAATATAATATAATATAATATAATATAATATAATATAATATAATATAATATAATATAATATAATATAATATAATCCATTAGAATCCATTATAGTAGATCTCATAAATCCTTTCCATTAACAATTTGTGGAAGATTCCTTTATAATTACTTAATGGACAGAAGTCAAAATTACTGTGTATATAAGCTTATGGCAGCACTCCTGTAGATCTTATGTCAATACCCTACAGGTTATATACATTGTATTTTCACCATTGTGAAAGCATAAGGTTGAATCTCAGGTATTTTTATCCTCTTCATATTCTTACTTCTGCTGTAATAACCTTTTCAATCTTAGGTTTCTTTTCTAAATCATTATCATCATGACCGCTTCCTAAGAGACTCTCAGGTTTGACTGTAGCTTTCAGAAATTGTTATGCATAGAATTCTAATTTTCCATAATGAAACTTTGATAGGTAAGAACATCTGCTTTATCAGGAAAGATGAAAGACCTGAATTTAGAATCACCAAAACAGAATGGCTAAGTGGAGTTTGGAGTTCCAACGTAATTCACAAATGGCATTTCCATTCTTGTTCTCTTAAGTCATTAAGCACTTGAAAATGATAAGAGTGACCGTTAATAAATCCCAGAATATTCCTGTTGGGCCAGTGATTCTTGAAAATGGTAACAACTGAACAATTGACAGGTGTCCAATTCCCTGAGAGTAGTTGGTGCCAGCCACACATATGCCACCAAAGAAACATCTTTTGGGAATGCTTCAATATTTAAAAACCTTTTTAAATATTTTAAGACATATTCTTTAAAAAGGTAGTGCTGAACCCAGTATTTAAAAACAAACAAACAAAAACTGTCTTGTATAAACAGCATAGACATTGTAGGAGAACTGTGTGAGTCTACAGTGGCAAAAAATGGGTAGCATTTTTTTCTGAGTAACAAATTTAATTAAAATGCTATCATGAACTGCAGCTCACTTCATCAGAGGCCTAGAGTGGCTAGACTGATGTAGGCTTTAAATTGGGGCAGGAGAGAAAGGAGGAATGGAAACTAGGTTGGTTATGCGAATGCATCTTAGATGCAAGATTGATTATAAGTCTTTGATCAATCGAATTGTAATGTATTAAATACTGTTCTGTATTTGTTACCTTCTGAGGCTGCCCAAAACCTTTTGATGTATGTGAGTTCAACCATTTTAGTTTAATAACACTGATAAAGTTCTACCCAGAGTAGCCTGGGAGGTACAAATGCTGTGATGATGCTAAATTTGTATTCATTATGTCTTTTGCAGAAATGTCTGCTCCATTTCTTCTATATAAAATTCAGAAGGGTATTGCTGGCAGATGAAGTGTACATCTCATTGGAATAAAAGCAAATGAAGGCATCTCTAATTATATTATGTTATGCTGTGATAGTGCTGTTGATGTGGATGTGAAGGAGAAATGACATCTAGGTTTGTTGCATGGTCTGATTCCCATGTTGGAATCACAGTCCTGTTATTTTTTATTGCTTGTGAAAGCATGTTCAGGGGGATAGTTGTCCATATGCAAGAATGTGCCTGCCACTCAATGCCCAAGAAAATGTAGTATCACTGCCCAGTATTGGCTCTAAATTATTAATAATGTGTTTGAGTGGTTTCATATATGAGCTGTAGGTGACAATCAGTAGTGTTTATTTGTTCTATTTCTGTGGATAATCTTTCAACAAATCCATTCTGGGTCCTCTCTCTTTACTAATTAATCTTTATTCACCATTTTCTTATCCCACTGTGATTTTCCATATGCAACATTTTGTTAGTGTTTGCAATCAATTAATATACAAAACACCCCATACATTTTTGCCTCTTAGGCTTAAGGAGTACTTTCAGGACAATAAGCAAGACAGAAGAACAACCATTGACAAAGTTCAATCCCCACCCTTAGCTTCCTTTTCATTCACTTCCTTTTCATTCACTGTCCATGTTAAACGTTAGCTGATATTTGGAATAATGAAGCCTCAAAAGCTTTGGGTGATGGTGGTCATAAAAAAAAATCTGATATCAGATTTTATTCTTTCCTTTTAAAAATGAAGCCATCTTTCGAACCTCAGATGTCAGCCGTGGAAGTCATTCCTTCACCTATTCCCATCCAGGTGCATGCCATGTCCTTGACTTTCAGAAGAATGTTGTTTAGATTAATCTACCACTCGCTAAGAATTGGGCAGTTCCGGAGCTGTCCCAGCTTCAGCAGCTTTAATGGCTGCCTCTCCACCATGGGAAAAAAGGGCTTCTCCTGGATCTACCAGGGACTTTGCGATGTCCCTGGGATCGACAAGATGTGCCCTCCTCTGTCACCATCTCTACGGGACGTTTTAAGTCCGTTGGGACCATCCTGCAATGGAGATATCAGCAGCGATCTTAGAGCTTAAAGATCGCATGCTGTACCGCTGCAACGCAAGCTCCGCCCTCCCAACAAAATAACTTGTGACTAACAGAGAAGCAGAAGTGTAGGGAAGAATGCAAGTGACAAGAATAGTGATCAAACAAATAATTAATCCTTCCTAGATTTGGACTGACATTTGGGAGAATGTAAAGTTATTATTTAGACAATGGAGGGATGCTGAAGTCCCAGGGATGGGATGAAGTACAGACTATATATTGCACCATAAACTATGCCTATGTTGCTGTGATCTAAGAAACAGTGGGAAGGCTATTAAAAGCAGCCCTGATAATTGGAACCAAAAAAAAAAAAAAAAAGCATGACGATCGTACCTCTCAATATCCCCTGCTGTACTTCTATGTTCAAATGTAAAATGAAAGCAGGAACATTCTAATTTGTCTTTCAAATAGGATTATTTCTGGCAGCCATATTGATTGAATGCAATGCAGTTCTGCAGCATGCTGATCAACAATTAAATGAGCAAATGCTTTTTTCTCAGCTTGTTCGGCTGCATATGAATTTCTGTGTTTTATGGCCAGAATAGTAAGAGTCTGTAAATAGGTTGTATTAGATAGTAGCCATGCAGGGAAAGCTCTAGTTAACTGTGCTTTCCTGGACTACTGGGATAATTTAGAATAGTCAGCCGATACAGTAAGTACAAAGGGTAACAATTACAACTATGAACAAAACACTTTAAATAAAACTACTTTGATCAAACTATCTTGATCACCATCAAACACAATTACTCAAATTTAATTTCTGCCTGGTCAAGTGTAATTGAACAGTTTACTACATTATTGCTAAAAATATGATAGATTTTCTAAAAAACAGTATAGTTTCTTAAAATTATTTCTTAAGAGAAACCAATTCCAGACAATAGGGATTGACCTGCTGCTGTTCAACCTGTATCAGGAAAATTCAGTAACCTTGTTGACTGAGACAATTTTATGCAGCTATAACCATGGTCACCGAAGGCAGAATTCTTAAAATCTATCATTTATTCCACTGTCTATAAAGTGTGCCTTCTTCTGAATACTAGCTTTATAATCTTGTAACTGATAACATTAAATAAAATCAATCTTCCAAGCACAAATCACATTCTGTCTCTAGACAACTAATTTCCTGTTGGCTTTAATTTAAAAATTAGAAAAAAGTAAGCCAAACATAAAACAAATAATAATGTCTTCTTTTTCATTATTCTTTTACACCACCAAGAAGGCATGCAAGATCAAAACATTTAATTTGGAATTTTGAATCTACTGCCAATGTTCCTCTTTGACCATAGATGCCAATCAAGTATAGTTTGAATAGATACTGCACTGAAAAGAATGGAATTATTTGTTATCTTCACTATTTAGGGTCAATGCAATTCTATTGTATTGTTCTGCCAATGGCTGATTACTAGCTCATTAAATATATTTTATTACTATTTAGTAAGCTTCTAGACTGTTTTGCTAGGAGAGAAAAATATAAATATTTTAATAATGTGAGCATTCCCATCTTCCTCTATGTAACTATGAAAAAATGAAGCTTCCCTTTGCTAATACAATGTGATGTCAATAGAACAGGGACAAATTTACCTAGATGCTGTGACAAAGGGTTGATCACAGTATACTTTGTATAAAGGAATTAGATTTATTCATTAATTCATACAATTTATGCACCATCTCAATCCTCCTTGACTCCTTAATATTCTGTTATGGTCCTGCTCCCTAGGGCAATAAAGTACATAGATCTTTTAAATGTTCTGTATGAATTGTTCAGATATTTGAAGATTGCTACTGGATCTCTCCTTAGTTTATTTTCTGTAGGTTAAACGTGCCAGACCCTTTAACTATTCTTCATAATACTTGGTTACCTGCCTCTTCACCATCTTGGTAGCAATCTTTTGATCATTCTAATTTGGCGCTGCCTTTCCCAAGATATGGTGGCTAAAACTGTACAAAGTATTTCAAACAATGTCTGATCAGGTTAGAATAGAGTTGATCAATTCTTTCTCATTATGTTTTTATTAGTGCATCCCAAGATAGCATTTGCTTTATAGCAGCTGCATCAGTTTGTTGGCTCATGTTTAACTTATGGTGACAAAGACATCAAGATCTTTTTCACATATACTGTACTATTGCCAAGCCAGCTCTTCCCTGTTCTATATTTGTGCCTTTGTTTCTTCCCAGATGCAGAAATTTACATTTTTCCCTTTTTATTTCAGTCCAAGTCTGCTTAAAGCTTTTTGAATCTTTTCTCTTTATATTTAAAGTGTTAATCATTTAGGTTTGTGTCATCTGTAAACTTAGTATCACCTTTCTACATTGAGCAGCAAAAGACCCTGGACAGAACTCTGCAGCATTCTACTTGATGCTTCCCTTCAGGCTGAAGTGGAATCAATAATAAGTGTTTGGATCCAATCATTCAGCCAACTGTGAGTACATTTAACAGTATTCTTATCTAGTTTATATTTCTTGAACAACAATATCATGAGTCATTCTGTTTGAAAGCTCTTCTGAGATTTAAGAACATTATATGTATGACATTCCCTTGATCCACTATTCTATCAAGTCTAATCAAAGATGATGAGATGGCATGATTTCTTTGTGGCATAACTATTAATAGCTAAACTTCTTTTTTCTTTCTGACACAAGGTAGACACAAGTTAAGATTAGGGTTAGGATTTTTCTCTTCAGCATTGTTGAGATCACTGCAAATACTCATACTGTCCTGTATACATTTCTCCCATGTTTCCTTCTTCAATAGGTCATGTTGTAGGAATTTGACATTCCTCATAGATACTTTCTCCTTCTGATTCCAAGCCACTAAATGTGATTCCCCCATTATCTGCCCTTGTTCAGATTCTGTTATCAAATTATCTTTTCCACTTACCCTGCAAATTACGTGTATGTCTATTGCTTAATATTATTATAATTGTTAACGTGTTAGCTTACAAATGCCAGTAAACTGGTATCTGTTAAAGAGCTCTATAAGAACCTATAGACTGTTGACTATAGTGATTAAATATTATATGATTATTTGATTGCATTGTATCTATTAGCTTCAATATTATGTAATAACATGTACATATTAAATTCTATGCCTGTTCAGTGACCTCTAGTGTCCAATAACAATAGAATCGATGCTCCATTTGTTAGAGAAGTAAGAGTGGGTATACAAAGAGAAACAGAAAAGTAATTTGTATGTAGTAGAAATAGGGGACTTATTGAAAAATATACTATACAACAAGAAGAGAGAAGGTCAACAAGGAATCGGTAATAAATGAATGTGGACTGAATGCAAAAGTGAGCAATCAATATGAAATCATCATGTTGGTTTAGTTGCAACAGAGAATATGTAAGGATCAAATTGTAAAATAAATGTATGTTGAAATAGTGAACTGGTTGAAAAGAAAGGGAGAATGCCAAGACAATTATGGATGGATAGAACTGATAAAAAAACAGAGTGATAATTTAAAAGAATAATATATATACATATATACAAGTATAACAAATAAGTTTGGGGCTAAATAGTTTACTCTTTTCAGTTTATTATATCAAGCTTTTACTGTACTTTCTTTAGCTTAGTATGTTTTACTTCTTTACTACATGATGCATCACTTTGCCCACCTTAAAAGAGAATAACACGATGGGTATGTATTTATGTTGTTTATCATAAGGCGCTTTCATAAACAAAATGCTAGTATAAAGCAGAACCTTCTTTTCTGGACATCTTGAAATTACTTGCACCAATAAAAATATCAGAATAAATGATATATTGATTTTAAAAGGAGACTCAATTTTTGTCACATGGAAGAAGGCTAAATTGCTTCCAGTGAATGAACTGAAAATTACTTTACTTCTTTGCTTAGTAGCAGAAAATTGCTTAGAACCTAATTTGCAAATGTTACAATGTATTTTTCTCATAACCATAATGACTATGAAATATTCTTGGTAGATATGGGATGAATAGGAAATAAACTTTCTTATATTTCTGTAACTAGGAAAGCATAGTAATGTACAGTAATTAGAAAAGCTTGCTTCTCATTTACTATGGAATGAAATAACAAAAAAAATATTTAGATTGGATTTATATAAAGAATGTGCATAAAATATGGGAGGATACTGCATGAGTTGCTACTTATGTAAAATCCTGAAATTCTATGTTATCATTTGAGGTCAGAAAATTATGCTGCTGGATAACTGTGGTTCAGCCAGAAATAATATTTGACTTCAAATGCAGAATCTGCTAGAATTCTGTACTGCTTATTTGCTTTCATTAAACACACCCACTAAGATACATTTCTAGCTTTCACAGATGCAGAGAAAAGCTTATAACTGGCAGGCTGTGTTTTCTTAATTATAAATTCAACAATGTTCTCAGTGTTCGAGTTTCTTGCCATGCAAAGTCTAGTATAAATCCCTTTTTTATTCCTGCTCTCATATTCTACACAACTTTGTCCGACATGATGTCCTCTAGATTTCTTAAAATAACAAACTTCAGAATTCTTAACTTGCATCATTCAATTTATCTAAAGGTGCCTGAGTAGGTGAGGCAGTTTGGAAGCCCTTCTCTTAACCAGCATTAATATTGTAGTGGGTTTTTTTTCTTGATTTATTTTAACCTGCAAACTCGTAACTAATTTAAAATATTTTTTTGAAAAGAAAATCTGCCTAAGCGAGACATAAAAATGTGCTGCATTAGTTATCCTCCAATTAAGAGAATCTGTGATCTTCCTTGTTTGAAAGTCTCCCTTCTTTTTCTCATACCTGGCAGTCATGTCTTTTGTACTGTCTCAACAAACTTATGGACTTAATGTCATAACATTTCATTCTAATCAAAATTTGTATATATAAAAGGATTGTTCAGGCTCTTTTTGTTATCTGGCCTATTTTGAGGTTGGCCCTCCTCACCCCTCTCTGAAATATCCATTCAGATGTATGGATGAATACTTTGATTGAAACAGATAGCTTAATGACTATCATATCTATCCCATCTTTTCTTCTAAACCATTGTACCATGTCTTAATTAATGCCACAGAAGCATAGAAATTTCTCAAAAAACAGCATGGTCACTTGAATGTTCCTTTCCTGGGAAAAGACTATACATATGACCGACCATTGCTATTTGACAAAACCATGGCAGTTCAAGGACAAAAGAACATTTTTGGCAGTACAGTAAACACTAAGATAAACTTCCATATCTGGTACCCTGGGAAGAGATCTGCAATATACATTTACATCATTGCATCCTTCTCTTGTGTTATGTGATGAATTATGAAATTACAATGTCAATATTTTGCAATACATTTTTGTCTTCTGGAAAAAGAAACTAAGGAGGTCTGTGGGGTACATATTTATTTCCTTCCTAAAGGCTTAAAATTACCTGAAATTCTGCCACCAAAGTTTAGCTACTGAATTTGACAGTGCAAGGCTATGCTCTTTTAAAGATTGAAGAAAAGGCAGCGTCTCTCATTCCCATCTTGAAAACCCATCCAAATATAAAATCAGGAGGCTGAAAATTTGATTCATGATATCCCTAGAAGAATACCTGCAGCCTTCTGGAAAGTTATGAGGCTGAATCTTCCATTAAAAGATTTCACTTTGGTACTCTTACACTTCCCATACTGTCCCGCAAACTATACTTAAGAGGCCCAATGTTGCATATATTTGATGGTCTTTATTGTTTGACATGCCTTCCTTTTAAAACCATTTCTTAGCATGTATTTACTTTAAAATGCATATATCAAAGACCCCTGGGATAGCAGGGGTATTATATTCCACTGCTATCAGTTTTAACACTTTTATATTTTGCTTATAATTCTGAAAGGCATAAATTACTCCATTTTATGCCTAACATAAAAATAACATTTTTCCGCATTTCATTTTTTTAATTAAAATGCACAATCCTGCATTTGAATAACATGGTTAAAATAGTTCTGGTCTGACCTCACTAAGGATATTTCCATGTGAAAAGTTTAATCACTATTTTCTCTTTATACATTCAAAAGTATACAAAAGATTTTTTGTTTTCATCAGAAAGGGAGAAAATGAAAATATTGCTGTTCTTAAATGTAGCCAGCTTGTTTTTTTTAAAAAAAATATTTTCTTAACTATTTAGGAAGAAAACACTTGCATAATTGCAAAAACATGCATTTTTGAAAGTCTGAAAAATTAAATGCAATAGTTTGTATAATTTCGTCAGATACTGGCCTATGCTAAAAACAAGGAGCCAGTGACTATAATTTACAAAGAAATACAATAAATCTCACTCCAGAGAAGTAAACTCAGACCAGAAATCTGTGCGGTTGCTTTTTATTCCAGAGACTAATTCTGCCAATTCTAATTCTATTTTTTTTTTAAAATCAAGATGGCACCTACAAGCTCCATACTTTATTGCGACATGTGTAATAAAAAACATATTTTCGATAGTATAGTTGTGACCACCATCTTATTTGTTTTTAACTCTCTTCCCGAAGACAGTCCTGATGGTTCCGCAAGACTTTCTGTGAAATTTCAATGCTGCCTGCTGACCTTATAGTGCCTTTCATGCTGGGATAATGGAGAAGAACAATTTATTCCAAACTACTTTCTGCTGAAGCAATGAGAAAGGCAAACAATATGATAGGTAAATGGGTGAGAATGGAAGAGAGAAAATGAATCATAAGTTCAAATTAAAATCTGACTCTACAAAGAACTTTTTAAGAATTCCTATCCCAAAATGGATATTTATACACTTTTCAGCATCTTAAGAAAAAGCAGCACCAAGGTAGTGTTCTATTTTCTTCATTATCACAGCTGAAATCAAATTTAGGGCAATTATCCCACATTAATAAGTCAATATAGTGGTATACATGTGTGCAGTAGCAGACAAGTAACTAATCGTTATTTCCTATTAATGTTAAGAAGCTGGATTTTTTATTTAATGTTATTTTAATGCATATAACAGTGAATTCTGGGTTGATCTATATTGATTTCAAGGCCCCATCCCATCTTTATATCATATGATCATGTATCATCATATGACTACACTTTCATTATATATCATACATTACGTGCTGCATCACTGCAAGTGCACAAGTTCAAGAATATAGATTTGTGCTTTATAAAATAGCTTGCAACAGAACCAAAAAGATTTTTGACCAGTGCTATTATCCTTATGCTAATCTGCACTGCATAACCTTAAGTTATCCCTCTTGACACTCTACAAGACACTTTTCCTGCTAACATGTGCTGAAAGACAAATGTGAAGGTATGAATAATTATACTTATCTTTCATGCTAATGAATTATACCTACCTATAATAATATAATTCAAATGTTCATGTCTACATAAAAATCCACTAATAATTAATTTAAAAATCTATATAATATTCCTCATGACTATCTGAAAATCCAATAGCTTTAAAAACAAAGAAATTTTATGTTTTTGTTAAACAGCCTCGAGAAAGCTCCTGAGAAATAAAGATCTAATAGACACACAAAGGGTGAGCCAGATATATTCCTCAGCATATCAAGTCTATATAACACTTCAATAGTAACAAATAAATACAACAGCACTTCAGGACAATTCCAGTTACATGGAATAGCTTGTAGAGCACAGACAATCGCTAGTATGCTATTACTCCTGGAAGTGCTAGATGCACAAATTATCCCATGGCAATTCTGACTTCAAAAGAAAGAGAAAACTTTGCTATCATGACAGATTAGCTATTTTACACATTTTTAAATGAAAACTATTCTGTCAGTTCACTGTATAAAAATATTGTCATTATACAGTACTAGAATGTGAGAAGGTTCATTATTAAGGTTTATTATGGGATTATTATTTTATTATTTATCTAAATAATACAGTCAGATTTGCAAAGAAGCTGGTCTTGAATTTAGCTTGATTTTTTTTAAAATATCAAACTAGAAGTGATGGGACACATTCTATTTGCTGGCCCCATAGAGTATGCTAATAAAAACCCTACACTATTTTCACTAATGTCTCCACCTGCCAGTCAAACAAAATAGAAAAATAGTAGTATAGATGATTTAACGTAGTTTTACTGAGTGTAAGCTACAAAAACGTTTATCTCACATATTTGCCTGCCTGCCTGACTGCCGTGCAAATTATGCTAGGTTGTATCCCTAACAACGATATTAGATATTTGGGTGAGCCGTCATCAAACAGAATGGAAAACTAAAGATCTAAAAGAAAAATGCTGCTAGATATCAGTGGCTATCAATTATGGCAGCTATGCACTAAAATCATCATCCACATTCTTTTGAATGGTTTTTTTCAAGAGAACAACAGTGGAGAAACAAGGCAACCTGAGAATAAGCTGTTATAAAAATTTATGTTCTACTCAGTAGGTTCTTAGATCAATCAAGCTTATCCTATTATCAATAATTATTGATAATCAATAATTATCAGATATTCTAGGAATTATTCTAGGGATTCCACAAACAACAGCGTGTCCTCCATTTTCTTTCCCAACAATTGGTATTTACTCCAAATTCACATATTTCATTTAAACTAGATTCAGGTCCAACTCCATTCAAATGTTTAAAATGATAGGAAATGGGGTTCAATCCACAATAATTATTTCACACAGGCAAATCACCAGCTGATGTTGCTGTTATCAAGTGATTTTCTCATATCTATTATTACTATATTATGTTCAGGATGATTTATTTAATGTATTAATTAAATTGATACATTAATGTATTAGTGCTATATTAGAATGTTAATGTATTAATTGGTTGGTTGCCTTGGCTCATATTTACAACCCCAAAATAGAAGTGACTGTTTACCTTAAGATGCAAACTTTTTTGGTTTTTACACAGATCAATAGCCAAATGTTCTTATGAAAATATGGACTTGATCATATTCAGGCATGGTTGGGCAACTTTTATCTATCAAGGACTGTATACCTTCAGAGAAAATCTGTTGACAGGAGTTGTATTTCTTTCTTAGAATATTGCATCCTGTTTCTTAGAATACTGAACCAGTTTTGGTCACCATATTATTAAAAAAGATGTGGAGACTCTAGAAAGGGTGCAAACAAGAGCAACAAAGGTGATTAGGAGGCTGAAGGCTAAAACATATGAAGAATGGTTGCAGGAATTGGGTATGTCTAGTCTAGTGAAAAGAAGGACTAAGGATGACATGATAATAGTGTTCCAATATTTGAGGGGCTGCCACAAAGAAGAGAGGATCAACTATTTTCCAAAGCACCAGAAGGCATGACAAGAAACAATGGATGGAAACTAATCAAGGAGAGAAGCAACCTAGAACTAAGGATAAATTTCCGAATATTGAGAACAATTAACCAGTGCTTGCCTTCAGAAATTTTGGGTGGTCCTTCACTGGAGGCCTTAAGAAGAAACTGGATGTCCATTTGTCTGAAATGGAATAGGGTCTCCTGCTTGAGCAGTGGATTGGGTTAGAAGACCTCCAACATCCCTTCCAACTCTGTTATTCTGTTAGTCTATTATGTGATGGAGAGGCTAAAGCAAACTATGAGTGGACCTCGAGGCACATAGGGGAAGAGATATCTATTTTCTCTCTGATACCATTTCCACCCCCTTCACATTTCTTCTCTGTCTCCTAAGCAACAGGCTAGAGTGAAAGAACAGATAGCTCTTATCAAAGGCTTGAAGTGCTTTCTTGTATAGCAGTTTTGAAATTAGGCCAGGGGGCAAGTGAATCAGGCCTAAGAATGAAGGCCCACTTTTAGGATTTTTTCCCTCAGATTAGTAGTAGAGTTCTGTCTGCTTTAATACACTGTAGTAATATTGAAAGTATCACTTGTGCACGGGGGTGGGGGGGGGAGTGCATACAGGTATATACGTATATAGATATGTTTTCCTATGTATGAGCATACTGATTCATATTATAGTTAATGAGCTACAAATAGCTTCCTCTATAATCCTTTATTGGGCCTTGCATGAATATGGTAATTGAAAATGGAACAGGAACCAAAGGATAAAATAAAACCCCACAAATATGCTCAGCTTTTTTCCAAATGACACATTGAATGAATGGAAATATGTTCTCAGCATTGCAAAAGAAATAGCTACTGTTGTCCAACCTTAGCTTGGAATCACAGTTACAAATAGAACACAGACTTTCTCCTCTTGCTGTGTGGTTTCATGCAGGAGAAATTCAAGATTAGGCAAGTATAAAAATGCAGGCCCACCAAATGAGGCCACATGTATGAGACATTTCCTTGCCCAAATGATCTACCAATAATTTATAGCTACTCTTTCTTTCTTTCTTTCTTTCTTTCTTTCTTTCTTTCTTTCTTTCTTTCTTTCTTTCTTTCTTTATTTATTTATTTATTTTTTATTTGTTTGTTTGTTTGTTTGTTTGTTTATTTTTTCCTCTCTTTCTTCAGCTTGATTTAGTGCAGGAGCATCGATATAGCCAGAGCGAAGCTTTATTCATTGCACGGAACTGTTGCTGTCTGTCTCAGTGCCAAAAAATTTTTTTCATAGAGAAAGGGAGTGTTAACTCTTAAAAATGCCATAGCAGATAAAGCTCACAACCTCTTTTGTGATTTACCTTTACCTTTTGTGATTTACCTTTCACTGGCGTTATGTTTACAATTTCATGTGAAGGAAGATTAACTGGAAAGAACATAAGATGAGAAAGAAGAAAAAGAAATTTATGAAAAACTGTGAAAAATCTGGAGAGTTTAGGAGCTGCCAATATTTTTATCTCCCAATAAAAGTAGAAGTGAAATATAATTTTCCTATTTTGAATATTGGACTAACAAAGAAATTGATGCTCAGCTATTCATTGGAAAACCCAAGTGCTTAGTTTTCTTGAATGTTATTGACATACTAAGCTTAAGAAGGATGTTACTGAATTTAGTGGTTCAGTTAGGTAATTTTCAGTCCTAGGCTTAAATGGCTTAAGACAATTACTGAGGCAGCCATGTATATAATTTGGAAATAAGCATCCACCTGGTTTGGGAAAATTAAAATTAAAATCTGAAACCAGACACATGCTGATCTGTTTCTGGTGTGTGTGATGACCCGTAGTCCCTCAAAATAACCCAAAACCCAAAACATATATTAAAGTCCGGTAAAGCCTTCAACTTAACTTCAGTGTTTTATTAGGCACAGTTTAAAGTCACAAAAGTAAATAATGAGGCAAACAGAAAACCAAAACAAACCACATTGATGAGAGTTCCGAAGCAAGCCAAGATAACTAATAATAAACTCCAGGAAAATAACTGAGAAAAGTCCAGCAAAGATAAACCTCTTTCAAGGTGAACACTAAATTGACTCCTGCAAATTCTAACTGCGCAATTGCAAACTTATATACATAGCTCCCACCTGCAAGCCACGAGGAGAATCATGGTAATCTCCTCTTGAGTAGACCTTGCTTTTCCCTGATCCTCTCCTCCCTGCATGACCTAGGATGGATAGGCCTGGATCCTCCTTTGACTGCTCAGCTGGCCTCTGCCCTTCCCCAGCCTCCTCCACCACCTCTGGAGCCACACTCCCACTCCCTGTTGGCTGTTCCTCCTCTTCCTCAGAGTCAGTCTCCACCAGGGGCATGACAGTGTGACTATGCTTCTGCCTCAATCACTTGCCACACTGTGGGTGATTGTTTTGGCTGCTCCCTGATCTGCAGGTCTTCAAATTCAATGGTCTCATCCAACCTTAAAAGTCCACCCAGTTCACAATTTTCTCATGCTGGATGCCACCAAGAAATTATATGTTTCCTCTTGGTTGCTGTCAAAATCTTGTATCAAAATAGAGTTCAGAACTGAAGAAGCTCCTTGGATGAAAAGCTAAATATTTTCAAGGAAAAACCCAAGAAAGTCCAGTTGCCTTTTCAAAAGCATCTTTGGGATTTCCGAACATGCTCCTACTTAGCTGTATTTGACTTAGGAATGCATTTGTTTCATATTCTGGTTAAAGTTTCACTCATGGAAAAATAATTTGCACCACTTTTTCTTGTGCCAACCTCTCATAAAATCTACAAAGATTGTAAAGCAGTTCTGACTAGGAAAGGAAATCTACTGCAGAAGTTGCTTATTTGCAAAAGTTTAATATCTTGTTATACTGAGATCTTCCATAAATTCAGTCTAGCTTTTAGGAAGACCCTTATGATCTACCTTCTGTCTATAGTAAATCTTTCAGTTTATCAGGTCGTACTATGTTGAAATTTGTATTCTAATTTTTAAAGGGAGGGTTGGGGGCTTTTTTACCTTGTTCTTTGAATTCTTTAGATGCCCTTTGAATGGTACTTTCTGAACCAAAATTATTGTTATGATGTGCTTGCTACCTATTTCTCTGTCTGGGAGTTGCTTTACAGTATCTCCACTTAGAACATATTTGAAATAGAGAACTCGCGATAAGGCAGCTATATGGAGAAGAGTTACCTATGTGTTTGTTTCTTAAATTTATTTATTTATTTATTTATTTATTTGATTTGCCAATTGTTTACAAGATAATAAGTATAAGTGTATACATAGTTGTGAATACATGAAATGGGTACATATAAGAAAAATAAAAGAAGAATAAGAGAAACAATAGGACAGGGACGGTAGGCACGATGGTGCGCTTATGCACGCCCCTACAGACCTCTTAGGAAAGGGGTGAGGTCAATAGTAGACAGTCTAAGGTTAAAGTTTTTGGGGTTTGGGGAAGAGACTACAGAGTCGGGTAGAGTATTCCAGACATTGACCACTCTATTGCTGAAGTCGTATTTCCTGCAATCAAGTTTGGTGCGGTTTACTTTGAGTTTGTATCTATTGTGTGCTCTTGTGTTGTTATGGTTGAAGCTGAAGTATTCATTGACAGGTAGGACATTGCAATGTATGATTTTATATACCATGCTTAAGTCAGACCGAAGACGGCGTAATTCAAGGTTTTCTAGTTTTAGAATTTCAAGTCTGGTGGCATAAGGTATTCTACAACGAGTAGAAGAGTGGAGAACTCTTCTTGTGAAATATTCTGGACTTTCTCAATTGTGCTAATATCAGATACGTAATGAGGGTTCCAGACTGATGAACTGTATTCGAGTATTATATGCTGCCAGGCTTCCAGAAATTCTGGGAAGTTGAAAAAAAGTTAAAATAGTAATAGAAATAGCACTTAGACTTATATACCACTTTACAGCCCTCTCTAAGTGGTTTACGGAGTCAGCATATTGCCCCCAACAATCTTGGGTCCTCATTTTACCCACCTCAGAAGGCTGAGTCAACCTTCAGCCTGGTCAGATTCAGTCTGCCTAATTGCAGGCAGCTAGCAGTCAGCAGAAGTAGCCTGCAGTACTGCATTCTAACCACTGTGCCACCGCAGCTCCTAAAATATTAAGAAAAGAACACAAAATGAACAAAGATGACAGAGATAACAAACCCAAAGTGGAGCAAAGAAAAAGGAAAGAGGGTGTTAATCACACTTACTAAAGCCCTGGGCAGAAAGCCTGATCTTCAGGACCCTTCAAAACATCAGTCGGCAAGGTGAATATTGCCCCCAGAAGGCAATATTTCAATGGATAAACTACGGTCAAAGATCCCACTTTCCTCTCATGAAAAAATGTTCCAAAATGTTCAAGTATTTCAAGCATCGGAAGAAAATTATTCAATTTTAAAAAATTAAACAGTCTGGCAAGATTATTGATGGGGTAACAGAGCACCTCAAAAATCTTCCTAACATTACAGGCAAAATGCTTCGGGTAAGTTTTTATTGGATCCTTTATTTCAATCACTTCACAATGTAAAAAAGAATCTAATTCATAACTATCAAACTGGAGAATGAAGATCGAGAATTACAAAAGACAGAAATCATTGGGGAAATAACCACAAGTAACAGTATGGATATATTTACTGGACTGATGTGGGCAATGTTTGGGGGCATAGAATTATTTATCACATTCATTAATTAGGGGAAATGCTGCTTGGAAAAATAAATGATTGGGACAAAGGGCAAATGAATAACAAGTCAGAATAATATATCCCCTAAGGGCTAGAAGTGAGATTAAGCAGATATTTCTGGCATGTTCTTCCAAAGGCTGAATTTCAGAGAAAATCAATTACTAAATAGAAGGGCATCCAGCGAAATGGATTCAAAATAAAATTGAAGTGCCAAACAGAATGGCTTGCAATCGACTTTTCATGTTCACTATATTTAGCTCCCTAACATGTGATTGAAGTCAGACATAACAGAGTCCAAATTACAACTTTCTTCACTAGAGAAAGATTCTGTCTTTTATGGATACTCGTAATATCATGCTAGCAATTTATGCTATCACTTTATACAGGATGATGGAATTAATTTTTTGTGCATTAAATTTAGTTCATTATAAATGTATTAAAATGTAGTCATTTATTTACTGTGTAAAACAATCTCAGGCCCATTTTAAAAAAATATGGAAAAAACAAAAACATTGTGGTAGTAGATAACACCATTTAGATTATTCAAATGATATAAAGCTATCAGTTTGACTTTGTACAAACTAATCAAAGATTTGATCTGAGAGAGAAAAGTGCAAACCTAACCCTAAAGGCTAGATTCAGGCAACATGCTGGGCCAAAATGTAGTTGCTAATTTGTGGTGCGTTATTCCATGCAATATAGCCAGTCAGAATGAGCAGGCACAGAAAGTTGGAAACCGGGGTAATGGTTGATTTGATAATGAATAAAATGTTACTATTTCATAAAATGTTACTAATTTTTTTAAAAAAAAATCTTGCCAAATGCTAATGCTGGAGCTTTCCTTATTTTTGAAGTGTATTAAGCAACAGCTAGATAAGGGACTGGAAACTTTTTGGCAGGGGCAGAAAAACCCTGGCATACCACCACTGGAACTGGAGTAGGACAGTGGTAGATAGCAGTGTTCCAATATTTGAGGGGCTGCTTCAAAGAAGGGAGGGTTCAACATATTTTCCAAAGCACCAGAAGCCAAGATAAGAAACAATGGATGGAAACTAATCAAGGAGAGAAGCAGCCCTGAACTAAGGCGGAATTTCCTGACCATGAGGAATCAACCAGTGGAATGGCTTGCCTTTAGGAATTGTGGGTAGTCCATCACAGGAGGCTTTTAAGAAGAGACTAGACAGGCATTTGTTTGAAATCTTATATGTGTCCTCTTGAGCTTGGATTAGACTAGAAGGCCTCCAAGGTGGCTTCCAAATTCTATTCTGTTATTGTCTTATTCTGGAGCAGATCAACCTATGTTCAATGGCTCATGGAGCATGGAGATTTACCATTTGGCCTTGGGCCAGTCACTATCTCCAAGTCCATCCTCATAAGATGGTCGTGTGAGGATAAAATGAGGGATAAACTCATAGGGACCAGCATTTCTCAACCTCAGCAACTGTAAGATGTGTGAACTTCAACTCCCAGAATTTTCCCAACTAGAATGCTGGCTGAGAGAATTCTGGGAGTTGAAGTCCACACATCTTAAAAATTCCTGAAGCTTTGGAACACTGCTATAGACCATCTTGAAAGCTTTGAAAGAAACAATGTCCAGCACAATATTTTGAAAATAATAGTATAAGGAATAGAACATAGTTATTATATAAACCTCAGTTCTGTACCTGAGCACTTAATGCAATTGTACAACCTAAAATAAATAGCGTATTAATCTTTTATAAATGAATATAAAAATATTTAGACTAATGTGAGATGTTTGCATTTTCCAGAAAGGCATCTACTTTTATTTGCTTTCAGTGTGCCATGATTTAAAGTTGGACTTTGCTCTGGAAGGATGGCATTAAATAGTTCTCTGTGTCCTTCCTCGTGCCTTTTTTAACATTTACTAGTGAAGAACTCTGAGGCCAAGGAAACCCTCCTGAGCTTCAAAAAGGGTGTGAGAATGGTTCTAATGCTCCGCCTTGCTTTTTTTTTTTTTTTTTTTTCCCCCTCGCGATCCGGTTTTCTCTGTCTCGGTTTTCCAGCCCTCCAAAGCTTCCTCTCTTCGGTTTGGAATAGGAATTTGCCTTGTAATTAAAATAAATAAATAAATAAAATGTGCTCTGCTTCTATTCCTTAGGCTTGCGTCCGTTTTTCCTTCCCCCTCCCCTTCCTTTCCTCCTCCTCTAGAAGGGTTGTCTTTCTCCTTGGATCAAAGCTGAGGGATTTGGGCACCATCAACCACGTGCCGCCCAGAGCAAGAAGCGAAGTCGCTCGCCGGGATCGCTTTCCTTCTGCAGAAAACTACGGGGAAAACGCTTCGTTTATTTGGTCGAAGAGCTCCACCTAGGGATCCTAGGAAGAATGACCGCCTTTCCCTCTTTCCTTGAAGCCCGACGAACGACAGACAGAAGAGCACCAGACGTTGCCTTGCTGAGTCTTCAAGGTCGGATCGCACAGGAGTTTTCGGCAGCCGGTTTTCTCCGCATCAGCAGTTACGGACAGACTTCAACAGTGGAGCTCCTGCCCTCCCCCGCTTCGACTACTTTGCCCATCATTCATGTTCAGCCCGAGCGCGCTCTTCTCCGCGGCGGAGCTCTCCTCTCTCCACACCCCGTGTGAGCAAGCTGTCCTCGATTCTCAGCAGGCGGGTTTTTAGGTTTTCCCCCTTCCAACTTTTTTTCTCCCTCCACTAGCATCAAGGGCCGCTTTGTTACTGAAATAGGAAGACTTTCCTCACCAGCTAAAGCTACTGGCCCGGATCATGAATCAATGGGACTATCTATTCTCCCTGGGCTTCCAAATAGAGACTTCTGTTTGGTCTACCAGGAAGGGTGGTGCCCCACCTAGGCGTTTCCTCGCCCAAGTCTTTAGGCATTCCCCCCCAAAACCAACGTCCCTTTTCAAATTGCTATTTCGGTTTACAGTTTAAGGAAGATTATCTGTTCTGCTGTTGCAAAATAGCTTGACATTCATGCAACAATTTACAGCTGCTGTTGGCCCAGTAAATAAGAAGTCCAAGCTGAATTTGATGGACGTGAAAGCTAAATAGAATAAACCTGGTTAAGTCTTTGATAAGACAAGTAGTAAATCCTAGTAAGAAAAAAAAAAGGAGAGAGAAGCAAGTTCATTTTGGATTGTTGCAAAGGTTATCCAAAAGAAAGCAGGCCTGGGTAGACCCTTTATCCTAAATTAACTATTGTCAATCCATATACACGTGTTGCATATTGCATATTACACATTACATTGGAGGACATGAGTAAATTAAAAGCTCTATACTGCATACTCAGTTGGCATATGTACTCTCTCCTAGAAAGGCTCTGTGTGTACTGTACAGACAGGTGTAACTCATATATAGATAATAATTTGATGTTTCTTTTTATTAGTGACAGGTTTGAGAAATATCCCTATTTATTCACAGATCCCACCATCATGAATGTACCATCAAGTTGTTCATCTCCTAGCATCAAATATGAGTGGGACTTCCTTAAGTAACAATGAACATAGTATTTCAGCCATATTCCCATGCATGCTTATATTGGAGTAAATCCCATTGAATTCAGTGGTGTTTATTTTGAGAAATTGTGCTCTATGATTTTCCTGTACCTGGTACTCTCCAGCATCATAATCTACAATTCCCATTGTTCCTAATACAGCACTCATACTGTACCAAGTATGATAGAGATGATGTGAATTGGAGAACATGACATTTGCAGAACAACTGCACGAGAGGAGCCTTTTCTCTTCATAAACAAAAATTTAATCAGGTAGCAAAGCATACACCTATATTTTCATGAACTTATTCTGGCACTGGCATTCTAATAGGAAGAGGGAAAAGACATAACCAGTTTTCTACAGCAGTGACTGAGAAGGTTCTTTTAAAAATTTAATTACATTATATTATCTTCTAGTTTCTTCATTATTGCCCAGATGACAATATTAAAAGATAAGCAATCTTGTTCAAGTCAAATTTAATAAAAGGCAAAATATAAAATTGCTTATGATCACATACAATTTCTAAAAATAATTCAAGATTCTTTCATTATTTTAACAACGTTCAGAATTTTGGTAAGTTCTTTCCAAAACATACAGTGCATCAAACCAAAATCCCATCTATCCCTATTCAATTGCTTTCTATAAATAGATTTAGTACACCATTAATCCTTGATTGGAAAAATGGGCTCAAAACTGAAGTACTTCAGCTCTATCTGAAGTAACTCCAGAGAATCCTTCTTAAGTTTGCCAATGTCCAGATTCTTGGTCTTGACTCCATTTTGTTAGACCTTGGAAAAAGATGCTTCTAAAACGCAGGAGGGGAAATGGAGGTACCTAAAAAAATTAAGAGAGGGAGAATAAGGATAAGAAAAGATGGCATCAATAGAAATGCAAAGTAGTTAACTCACATAAAAGCTGTAGCAACTAAGTACCTGAGGTAGAGCTGTAGCAACAAATATCTGAGCTATGAATTAAATCGTTCCTGACTTAAATTCCATGGTTTTCTATGAGTTCCATAGATAGCTTCATGTAGATCACTCTGGATCAAACTCCATTTATGGATGTAAAGATGTAACTAGCATATGTATCATCCCTTACCATTTCTATTCCAGAAATAATCTAGAGTAGGTACATAATCTTATGTCAAACTCACATCCAGATCAGCAAGGTATATTACTAAAAAGCTTTTTCTTTATTTCATAGTTTTTCTTTCATCCCTTTGGAACAAAGTAAATTGCAACATGCATAAAATCTGGAATTGGTTTAGGATTGCTATGGTAAGTACTACAAAGCTCTAATATTCGTAGCTTTTTCATGCAAAAGTCTCAGATTCCTCTGTCCTTACTTTCAAGAGAATTAAGGCAGACTTTCCATGTATGAATCAGCTTGTTCTCAATTAGCTTCTGAGCTCAGACAAGACACTTGTTGAAGTTCTAACTTATCTTTAGATAAAATTTTCTTCACATCAGGCTTGACTTCTGAGAATACTGTGATATAACTGTTCATTTTTCTTAGCAGTAGGAGGTGGTTTGCCACTGCATTAATCTGGAATTATTTTGTCAGTTTCCCAATCTAGCCAACCGTCCTGATATTTCCTGGTGGTATTCCATCCAAATAATATACAGACCTAAGCCTTTGGGCCTTTGGAGCTAGACTAGGTTGACAAATGCTGCCACCTGATAAGTTAATTTATCTTTATAAATGATAAGTTGTCTTTCCTGTTGTAACTCATCTGATGCATCTCCTTGTACCAATGATAGACTCAGTTTGATTTCTGGGTACAACTATCTGATTGTCCATGTTTAAATATGTTGTTTTAGTGGTTTAGTGTTTGAGGCATATGTTAGCCACTTTCATTGAAGAAACCACTAGATTGGCAGAAACTAATACATAATTTCATCTGCTGCTTTATGCTTCTTACTTGCATTTCTATCAATTACAAATTGAATTTGATCATAAAACTCATCAGCCTCTTCTTCTATAACAATGGTTGGTGCATAAAGTTAGATAATTGTCATATTAAAGAATTATTCTCGAATCTAATATTATTCAGTCATTGATTATATTATAATCCAAGTTCTCTTTGCTGTATTCTTTCTACCTCTGAAAAGAATGCCGTTTCTCCATTTTTCTCATATCCTACATAGAAAAGTGTGATTTTCTTACTGAAAGGTCCCATTCCACTTCATTTCGATTCACTTATATAGAAGATGCTAACATGTACTCAATTAATCTCATATTTTCTTATATTTGAGCTCTCTCATGTCCATATTTCTCAGGGTCCATCTTGTAGCTTTAGATGTTCTTTTCCTTCATGTCATTATCAGCAACTAGACTTCCAGAAGCATGAAAATAGCTGTGTCATAAATACCACTATGTTGCCTATTGTGTATCATCCAACCCGAGTGCCACACAGCACTGTATACTCAAACATTTTATACTATTTATCCATGTGATTTTCTTGGTAATATGCAGTAAAATTACTTGGTAAAATTACTACCTTCTCCCATGCAATATGTAAGGATGCCTTTGCCATTGTCATCTGCTTCCAGCCACACCCTATATTCTGCTAGCCTTTGTTAATTAAATTTGTTTGCCGCCCATCTTTGGCTAGGAAGCTGGCATTCTTCACTCATCATTCCCAGGAACAGTGCCGCGCAATTTTGAGGCAGTGGAATAAGGTGGGTGCTTAAAACTTAGAAAATGCATATAAAATAGGACAATTTGTTGTTTTCTAATATATCTGAAACATAAAGATTGAGAATTAGTGCATTTGAAGAGATTGAAGAAGCCTTACTTATATTATGTTTTCAATTTCTGTTAGTAGGCCTTATTTTCTGTAAGCTAATTGTAGGTTGCATGCTACTAAAAAAAGAGAGGAGTAAGAAAAATATGTTTGAAATCTTCATAATAATTAATAATTAAAATTGGAATGTTCTAAAAGGTGCTTTTTTAAAAAGGCAACTAGACTTGAAAAAAACACCTTTGGCACAACCATGACCTGAATGAGAATCTCCATAGACATAAAATGGGAATGCTTCATTCCTGTGAACTGTTTCTAACTTTTTCTTGGGCTGTTTGAATTTTTTTTTAATTTGGAGGTGATGTAAGGTGCTAATACGGTTTTCTTTTGTAAATGTTTCCATCCCTCTGAAGCCTCCCTGACTTTTCACACTTCCCAAGAAGGTTTTTCTTTTCTTTTTTCCTGTATTACCCATAGGAAAATATGAGAACAATCCGAATAATGAAGTAGCAATAGCAGTTAGATTTCACAGCAGCGCTTATACTGCTTCACAGTGCCTTACAGCCCTCTTAGAGGTTTAAAAAGTCAGCATATTGCCCCCCAACAATTTTACCGACCTCGAAAGGATGGAAGGCTGAGTCAACCTTGAGCAGGTAAACATCGAACTGCTGAACTGTTGGCAGCCAGCAATCAGCAGAAGTAGTCTATAATACTGCATTCTAACCACTGCCCCTCCATGGATCTTGTAGTCAATGAATATAACCAGTGATAATGAGTGAATCCATACACTACTAAAATTCCTGTGTCTGTTTGATACTTTCTAACTATCAGTTGGGAGAAATTGTTCATCGAATAGCATCAGATTTTGAATCAATTCATTCTGTAAGTTAAGCTTCAAATAGGCTACCTTACAGAACAAGCTCAAAACCCAGGGCCCATGACTCCCATTAAATTGAAATTTGGGAAATTTACTTCAATTCCACCGTGCCTTCTGACTTCACTTCTTAGAAACCTGAGAGTTTGAGTGTGGCAAGGCAAAATGGAAGGGGCTTATCTCCACCTTCTTTCTTTCGACCCACCAAAACAGGGGAGGCAAGGATTGTTGCGGATTCCATTCCCTAGGGAGGTACACCTGATGGGACCCAGAAGAAGGCCCTTCTCCATGGTGGCTCCCTCTTTCTGGAACTTCATTCCCTCAGATATTAGAATGGCCCCCACTCTAACACTTTTCCGGAAGGCGCTGAAGATCTGGTTCTGTCATAATTACTTTTATTGTTCTTCCTCACAACAAAGTGGTAGGGAGTTTCACAGGTCAGCTGAGGGAGAAGGAGGTGGTTTTACTAGAGGTCTCCACAGGGTTGTGACAAAAGGGAAACTGCCTATATTATATGTGAAAAGAATAATGACCAACAAATCATGGATTATCTAGTTATTCTTTATATCCCTTCTTGTTAATGTGCATTGCATGAATGTATATTTTTATCCTCCTCTCAACTGTTTCTTAATTGTTATACAGTATATAGAAACATAATTACATATATGTGCTGACATATACAACTCTATGAACACAAAGAAAAATTAGTGAAGAGAACTTATAACCTCCGTTGTCTTTTTTTAAAGCAAAAAAACCTCTGTTTAACAATATTCTTTTGTTCCCCTGAAATAAATCGGCATTGAAAGAGTGCAACTACATCATTTAGGATTTGTAAAAGGGTTTTGAATGAACAGTTTCATGAATTAAAAATAGGCATGGGTGTGATTCACAACTCCACTGCTGATGCATTTACTGGTGTCATTCCTACCAAATATAAAATCAAGAAGCACATAAGAAGGTTTTTATACCCATACCTGAAAGGATGAAGGATCTTTGCTCAAGGCAGAAATCCATGTTGTGAGACATTCTTTCCCCAAGTTAGTTTACATATAAGGATAATTTATGGACTTGTTAAAATATAATCAATTGGCTCATTAAGACAATTTCAAACAATTTATCCTACCCTTATCATGTAGGAGGGAAGGAAAGGGCTATGAGGAGACCCAGAGCTAATTCTGTCCTACATGATGCAGGTAGGATAATTGGCTGAAGTAATACTAATGGGCCAATTTGATGCTTTCTCTTCTTTCATCTCCTCTTTAACATCTACACGAAGCTGCTGGGTTATACATTATATACAACTACATGTCTTTGCTCCTCTAATATTAAGCAGTTCAATGAAGCTCTGGATGGGGAACAAGAAGCTTCAGCTGAACCTTGGCAAGACTGAGTGGCTTTGGATTGAGTCCAAGGGCTGAATGGGTCCAAGAGTATGTCATCCTTAGTCCTGGAATGGAGTTGCATTGACCCAGACAGATCCTATGTGCAATATGGAGTATTCCTAGATTCACAACTTCTGTTTGATGAGCAGGTAGCAGCTTGTCTAAGAGAACCTTTGTACACCTTTGTCTTATAACCAGTTTCATCCATTCCTGGATTGTAAACCTTACTTACAGTTGTGTCCTGGTCACCTCCAGATTGGACTACTGCAATGCTCTCTACATGGGGCTGACCTTGAACAATATCCGGAAGCTTCAACTGTACAGAAAGCAGTGGCACAGGTAGTTATGTACATTCCTATAACTGTGCACATTACACAACTGCTCCACAAAGCTTGCCAGTTTTCTTCCAATTCAAGGCACTGGTTTTGACTTTTAAACCCTTCATGTTACGTGGAATCAGGCTGAGGGGCCTCCTTTTCCCAATTATATCAGCCTGCCACATTAAATCTGGCACAGAAAGCATGCAGTGGGTACCATCATCTAGGAACTTGCATTTGGTGGATTCTAGGAGACGTGCCTTATCTGTTGTGGTATACACCTTATGTAACATTCTTTCCCCTGAAATTAAATTAGCTCCATCCCTTTTGATATTCTCAATATCTGGTTATGTAATCAGACCAGGTAACCAGGGATATTCTCAGATGACTGCACTGCTAGATACCCATTTTTATCCCTCCTTTGCCTAGAGCATATTTGTTTGTTTTTTATAATTTTTATTTTAGTCTGAATTTTATATTAGTTACATTGACTTCTATACTGAATGAATGAGTGAGTGAGTGAGTGAGTGAATGAATGAATGAAATGAAATGAAATGAAATGAAATGAAATGAAATAATATCCCAGAATAGATTTCAAGACATGAACTGGAAATATAACCAATAAAAATGTTGTCCACTCTGGTCCTTTTCAGATGGCTTGAGACCACAGTTTCGAGAATTCTCAACCAGGATTTCTTCCATTCTGATGGGAATTCTGGTCTTTATAATTCTAATGTATCTTTAGAACACTTTACCAGGCAAAGCTACACAAAGGAATGTATAGGATCTTGCTTCTTTTTCTCCTTTAGTACAGGCAATTAAACTTCTAGCACTTAGCAGCATTCTGTAATAATAACAATGCAAAAGCTGTGTTTGTAGCATGATGATATTGCATTTTCTCAGTGCTTGAAGTCCTGAGACAAAATGCAACATTCCTTTGTGGAGCTAATTAAATTTAATTGCAGTGTGACAGGGTCATTTATTAAAACCTTATAGAAATTAAGGTTTGATTCTCCAGATGTTTAGAAAACATCTATATATCCCAATTATCATGGCCTTTATATATCAGTCTAGGAAAGGCAGACTTAATAAATATAATTTAGAATTTTTACATTCCCCTGCTTTCTCTGCTTTCAGTGTGCTGGTACTTCAGGATGCTTCTAGGAAGACTATGGTTTTCATAGCATTTTATTTATGTCAAATAGATAGTAAATTAAACTATCAACACTTTTAAGAGAACTATTATGCAAATCATCATCAATGTTATCTGATGTATGCTTTCTATCATACTCCTGTCATAGAAAAAAGATGAATAATCTAGAAATGAAGATAACAGGCTAACATTCTGTTAAAATAACTTAATCAGAGAGATAATATTGGTGTACAGATTACTTAATTATTTTATGTAGCTTGAACTGTATTTACATAGCTAGTCATACAGTTGAAAATAACAACTTTACAAATATCAATTAACTTTTTCTCACACTGTACTTTCAGAAATTAGAATTTTGCCCTATAACAATTATTTGAATAATCCTTTTATTCTGCTTTCCTCCATTGTATTTGTTTGACATGCTCATAGACATATACGAAAGACAGAATTTGGCACTTATTTTCAAACAGACCCAGAGTCTATATTTGTATGCTACAGATATAATAGAACTTTAATTAA
Organism: Notechis scutatus; assembly: GCF_049901735.1. Lineage (NCBI taxonomy): Eukaryota > Metazoa > Chordata > Lepidosauria > Squamata > Elapidae > Notechis > Notechis scutatus. Next base: position 231,155,098 of record NC_142010.1, read on the forward strand.
AATATGTTTACCTAACTTCTGTATTCATTTTTATATCTTGTTTTCTAAATTGAAAATGATTCAGATTTATTACTGTCTATGAAAGCTTCAATGGAATTTCAACATTCAATATAGTTTAGTACTACTTAACACGTACTTTCCAAATCATACAAATATTTCCAAAATACTACTGGTAAATATCTTTTAACAAAAATAAAGTAATCATTTTATGTCACTTTAAACACCTTATGCCATAATAAAGTCACTCTTAAAGTACTGTAATATTCTTTGTTGTTTTCGTGGGTGTTCCTGAAAACCTAAGTATGTTTAGATGCCCATTTTATTTGAACACAAAAAGATCTAAAGGCTTTATATGTTACCCCTAAGTATATAGATATATTGGCATGTATAGGACTTTAAAAGTAATGACAAGGGATATTGAAAACTCTCTGGTCTCGGGATGGAACATTCTGTTCCCAAAATGGTAAGGTTTGCTCACAGCTAATAATAAATAGCATTTTCTAATTTGCTGAGAAACAAATTAGCAGCCAGTGCAAGGCCTTTAGCACAAGTATGCTAGAAACAACTCATGCAGAACATTTTACATTGTGAGTTTCAAAAGTTACCAATACACGTTTATACCATAGTTTTAAGGACAAGCTTTCTGGAAGGGATGCAGTTGATGGATCAGCCAAAAGAGATCAATGTGCTTCTAGCTGTGGCTTCACCTGATGTAGTTCGAAATCTACATTAGAAAAAGAACTGGAGTATGCAAATCTGTACTTTTTATTCCAAAACCTGCCAGGCAACCAGAACCATATTTTAATTGATTGTATAAAAAGCTTGCAGAGATCAAGAAGAATCAATAGAGTCACACTTCTACATATAGATCACCCATTAGACTGAGAAGATACTTTTAATCTCATAGCCACAGTTGTTGTTTTAGAATGAACTAAATTTCCAATTGTTATGGTTTTATGGTTCAACTATATAATGCAGCTCCTATACCCATGATGGTGAACCAATGGCATGCGTGCCAAAGGTGGCGCGCAGAGCCCTCTCTGTGAGCATGCGAGCTGTCGCCCAGCTCAGCTCCGCTTCCCACCAGCCAGCTGGTCTTCAGGTCTCTGCCGTGCATGTGTGGGGATGGGGGAACATGTGGGGTGGGATGCATGCACGTGGGATGTGGGACACATGCATGGGGGTGTGGGCACATGCACAGGGGACACGCACATATTGCATTTTGGGATGCACACATGTGCCTTTGGGCACTCGGTGCCAAAAAGGTTAGCCATCACTGTCCTACACTGTCAACTAGAATGTCATTATCAGCATTATCATTTTCAAAAAGTCTTGTGTATTTCACCAACCTAAATGTTTTCCTTAAGAATTTTAGTTTTTAGCCAATTTAAAAGAAATTTTATCTAGGAAAAGGCAAATAGATTAACTTAATCAGTGCCATGATTTGCCTCACTCTGAAGCTAAAATGAAACTTTTTGAAAGACACAGAGAGCATTCAGTCAGCACTGAGAAAAACCATTTATATGTATCCTTTAATATGAGTACTGTAGGTCTCATTCTATTTCTTTAAGTGGAACTTAACAAACTTCTTTGGAATTTCCTGCTATATTTGACATTAGGGTGTGAGGCAGTAAATTTGCTACACCTATATCTATATATGGATACTTCAAGCTCACTGTCAGGTTGCTAAATATTCTTGTTGCTCAGTCATTAGATATTTGTTGCCATAATGTTGGTGCTGGATTTGGCAAGCTCATTCATGTTTTTGGTCAAGCAACAGTAGTAAATTCATATCAAGACAGAAGACTCCCGTATTACATTTAGTTAGTTCTAACATGGTGCCATGTCCTTCCTACATAGAGTTGAAGTTTTAGAGCAAATATGTGATATCAAATCATTGCTAACTGGATTTTGAAATGTGGAAGGGAGAATTCCAAAGTATTAAATAGAAAACCTTCTTCAACCTAAAACTCTTTGTTTTGGACTTTAACACACACATTTCCTAAATAGCTGAGGGAGGTTTACCCCAATCTTACTTATTAAATCACAGTTCTTGGGATTTCATGGCAAAAATACAATGTCAATATTATGAACACTCTCAAGACACCTGGAGCTTAGACTTCACAAACAACTACCTTTATGAGTATGACCAGTCATAAAACATTTGCTTCCAAGAACACAATCTGATACAATAATTCCCTCCACTCAATAATGTTTTCTACAATCATCTTTAAAATTGTTTTTCTTAAAATGCATCTGAGGCTTATGTTGGCTCCAAAAGCGTTATTTAAAATAAAGATAAAGCTGGTGTGTGTGTGTGTGTTAATCTTTGCTTTGCAGATTCCAAATTCTTATTTTTAGTTGGATGGATATTTTATTTAATTATGGTATAATAATAAAAATATACAATTAAAGTTCAGGTGCTAAAAAGTGGTGGAGATGGACCTACTGAAGAGCCCTATTCCATCTTAGACAGACCATCTATGACAAGTTGTCAACAAGACGGAGCAAATGAGTGGAGGCAGGGGTCTCTGTGCCTCCTCTTCTTTGCACATTTCTCTGGCTACACTGAAGTACAGGGGCCAGGCTATACCTGTAGAATCTCTTTCCCCTGTTCTTTTCCCCTGTTCTGCATGAAAAGGAGTTATTTTACTGTTTAATTTTCTCTTCCTTTGCATTTTTTGTTTCAAAAGAAAAGCGATAATCTTGCACACTATCCTTTTCTGGATATGTATTTCATGTAGTAATTATTAGGCTATAGCAGGGATTTACATTGTGTCCTTGCCTATTGTTGATTCATTCATTATTTGTTAAGCACATTATTTGATCAGCCTTCCTAATCCAGGAGCCATTCCATTCACCCACAGTTAGTGACTTATACCTGGCTGGCTAAGAATGGTGGAAACTATAGTCAAAATGCCCTGGAGTCTATAGGGCTAGAGAAAACTGACTTTGCCAGAGAAATTAGAGGGTTTGTTTTTTCTTTTCTTTTTTTCTTTTTCTTTTTTTGGATCAATTTTTTCTCTCTCCAGTCTGATGATCCAAGGATACATAATTCCTTTCCAATTTAATTCAGGGCCAAAGCCAAAGCTATTTTACAGAAACTGAAGGCTAACAGCCTTTAATCATTGCATAATTGATAAATCTTAGTGCAAGTCACACAGTCTGTGCCCAACAGAGGACACTCACACTACCCACAGTGCATGCTGCTGCGCATACATGCGCTACCTGGAGAACGTTAGTGTGGTCTACACAGGTTCAGTATGCATTATTATAAAGCCAATGATTGGCCTCTTCCAGTCATAATTTGAAACGTGATCACTGCATGTTTTGCTTTTTACCAGTTCAATCAACTGCATGAGAAAGACGCCAGAGTAGGTTACTTTGTATCACTGTCTTTAATCATTTACTATTTCCCTCTCATGTAATACCCTTTGGGAAAATAGCAGGGGACCAGCAATGGGTTGACTCAGTGGTACTAAAGGAGTGGTTCTTGTGTTATAATCACTACACATGGTATCAGTACATGCTGCATACCAATAGGCAGCAATATCACCTGGTGCACAGGATATTTGACTGCAATTTTATAGCAAGAATTGCAAGATTTTGGATTCATCCCACTATCTCTCTCTCCCCATTGTGTTCACCATCAAAAGCAACTACAAAAACATTTTCTTCAGGCTGAGGTTGAAGAAGCAGATACTTTTCTGCAAATGTATCCATAGAAAGACCAAACATTACCAAAACATAGGTGTCACAGGTTTCTGTTTTAGCAGATCATCAATCATGAGGATGTCAGTGACCACAGATAAAGTTTTTCCAAATCAGTTCCACAAGCATGAAGCTAAGCACTAAGGGCACATTCATAGTGTATCCAAATCTCACTGGATATCCATCTTGTAGGGTCAACAATACAACGCGTCATCTATATATGCTCCAAAAGAGATCCACATGTAGCTATGCTCCTACATCCATCCAAACCATGGGTCCTACTCCACCATAATAGAAATGAATGCTTAAGACCTGTGATGGTGCAGTGTCTAGAATGCAGTACTGCAGGCTTCTTCTGCTAACTGCCAGCTGCCTGTAGTTTGGCAGATCCAATTTCACCAGGCTCAAGGTTGACTCAGCCTTCCATCCTTCCAAGGTGGGTAAAAGGAGAACCCAAATTGTTGGGGGCAATATGCTGACTCTGTAAACTGCTTGGAGAGGGCTGTAAGTCACTGAGCAGTATATAAGTCTAAATACTATTGCTACTGATGCAGAGCCGAAGGCACAAAACAACATTGCTCATGGGGCATAATCTAGGAATACTGGATAAAGCCCTGTGAGATAGGAATAATGGCCCTTGAGGGAAGTTAATAGCAGAGGTAGAAAGCAAAGATCACCTGAATTATGGTGGGGCTATAAGGAAAAGAGAAAGAGAATATCAACATTTCACAAGAACATCTTCAACTACTAATCTAGAATACACACCTATCTTTTTCTGCATATAACAGCCCATGTTTCAATTACAGGCATAAATAAAAAAATTAGAGAATATATCAGAATATATCTATATCAAAATATGAAAATTCATACTGTGAAAGAGTGAAATAAAAGACTCAACAGTATTGAGTAAGAAGGAATAGGAATTGTGAAAACCCACACAATTCATAAAATAATGATGATTTATAACTTGCATTCAAAACATAAATTGATTCTCAATGGTTAGCTTGAGCAATTTTTCGTGCATGCGTGTGTGTGTGTGTGTGTGTGTGTGTGATTCTGTGTGTTGTCTGTGTGTGATCATGACCAGTGACTGCCCGATTATTGATGCACTTGGGATTCCAGTCACCCATGGAAAACCAAAAGTTATCTATCTATCTGTGACCTATTAAAAATGCACAAGAGAGTTTTGTATTAATTACAACTGCTAGCATTTCTACAAACAACCCTCCTTAGGTTAAGGAAAAATAGGTCCTGAAAATGATGTCTAGAGGATAGAAACAGTATTATGTACATGTTATTAAAGTTTTCTTTTAATTTAAGCAGAGTATGCAAATCCTATCCCTCAATGCATATTCTAAAGCCAATAGTTTTGCTAGGGATGGTTAAAGGGCTTTTTTTTTTCTTGCAAACTTTACATATTTGGGGCAGGAATTTAAACAGTGAAAAACATGTGCCTATATAGTTAACTAGGTCGTCATGAAAATTATATTAATATTGATATTATTTCTTTGAATTCTGCACAGAAATTGAAAATGCGGTACATGAAACACCAACTTAGAACACCCCTGGGAATTTAGCACATTCAGCTTTCCAACAACGTACAGAAAAACCAAGACTGCGAAGGCAAAAAGAGAGTTTCAATGATGTTTTTCTAGAAAGAAAGAAAAAAGCAACTGGTGGGATGGGATGCTGCTGAGAGTTGCTGGAAAAGTCAGCAGCTTTCGTTGAACGCGTTTTCTTTCCCTATTCACTTGCCTTCCTTCCAGCAAGACCATCCCAAACGAAGGAGGAAAGGGTAACCTGGGGAGGGGGAGGGGGGTCAAAGCCCAGCAACTCGTGCAGGAGAAGTTCACGTTCTTGAAGGTGTTGACCAGGCGCCTTCCTTTGACAACTTGTCCTCCTCGGAGGCACAGCTGAGGCGTAGGTAGGTTGTGGGCGTGCGGTGACCTCAAAAGGTTGGGCCAGGAGGACAGGGTACCTGGCAAGACCCTTAGGGGCGTCCCCGTCCAGCAGCCGGGACGGCTTAGGAAACAAGAGGACGCTGTGCGAGAGAACTGGGGAGGGAGAGGGGGAGCGAGCAAGCGAGCCAGGCGTTGGGCGTGTGCGAGCGCGGTGTTTGGCTTTCTAATTTTCCACCCCTTCATTCCTGGGGTTTGAAGCGGCGCTCTCATCGAGCAGTAACAGCATTCTTGGAAACGTCCTTCGCGTCTGACGTGGTCCTCCGTCGACTGAAAGAAGTCTCTCTTTCGTTCTTCTCTCGGGATTGGGACTTTCGTCTCTGGCTGGCGCGGGGCAGAAGAAGCGAGAGCGCGAAGAGTAGAGTTTTTAGAAGCGGCACCGTTTGCTTTGAAGCTGTGGAAAGGTAAAAACCAAAAAACGGAAAAGTCCGGGACCAGGGTGGGATAGTATCCAACTATTCTGGACTAACTGTAACCTTCAGGCTATACTGTCTCTCCCACTTGTTCGCTGGTAACCTGTGGTGCTCTCTGGGACCAGGGCTTGAGCAACTTTTCTTCCGACAATTCTTCTGCCTTTCCAAAACTATATTTTGCCTTTGCTATCATACTATCTCTCTGCAGGAAGGTTTCATCTTTCAAATCCCCCCCTGAATATACATCCAAATGAATGACTTGAGGTCAGGTTGGACTGGGATTCCCATCATCCATAGCCAGTGTGACCCACTTGTTGGCAACAATGAAATGATGGGAGTTGAATTTGGCTGGAGGAAAGCTTTCATTATTTATTTATCATATTTATATAGTGCCTTCATTTGACAGCTGGCTGTTTTCTGCCTTTGCTTACAGTTATGGTAAATCCAGTTGGTGTAATAATAGTAACCAAAATAATACTTCTTGGAAGTCCTCTAAAATAAAGGAAATGTAAGACATATATGACATCCAACCCTTAGTGTTTCCCAACTTGACATCATCCCATTCTGTTGAATAACTCCCATCATCCCGTCATCCTTAGCTGGCTTAGTGAGCAGGGCAGGAATAACAGTTCCTGGAAGGTAACCAATGGGAAATTAAAAACATCCCAGGTATGGTGGTTTTGGGGAAAATAACACAAAAGAGAGAGGAAGGAGCAGAGATCACACTTCAAGAAACTTCAGAATTTTGCACCAGCATCTTGTGAATGACTAAAGTCCCCCAAAAGTCATCGTTCTCTTACTCTTCATAAATCGGCCCCTCTTTCACATACAGATATGAACTGAATATCAGGGAATCTGTCTGTTCCTTTTTGGGTCTTGAACCATATTGCTCGTAGAAAACAGCACTCTAAGTTGCATCTAAGATTCAGCTGGTGATATGATCTTGAATGATGAACCTCTAGGAAGGATAGGAATTGTGGAAATCCAGGAAATAATAATTTTGCGTTCAAAAGGGTGGCTGGTTTTGCATTGGGGAGGGGTGTTTCATAGAACAAAAAGCTGCATGAGCAACTATTGCAATATTGGTCATCATTTTTGACTGTTGACCACCATCACTGGACTGATGGGATTCTAGCAACATACGGAGACACAGAAGTTGCCTGCTAAAAATATGTTCTTGAATTCAAAATTTAAATTGGGAAAAGGTACACAAAATATAGACATAGATACTAAGAACTGTACATTTAATATGATTTTATGTTAAATGTACAGTTCTTATGACATGTATAAAACAAGGCAGTAAAGTTAGGGCAAAGGTTTTCCAGGCTGGAAAATCTGGGATTTACAAACCTAAGAGAAGTAGAGAGAACCAATTTTGAAATTAAGTACTCCATTGAAATTATAATGTTTTAAAAGTGCTTAGTTTGGGTTCAGCTATGTCCTAAATGCTTTCGGTTATTCATAGTGTATTTGGCATATAGGCACTAAAAATGAACAAAATGTGTTCTTATATTTAGCCAAGAGACATGTATGGAAAAAGAAGAAGAGAGTGGCATTCAAACAATATCTGAAATATCATCTAGCATCCAAAGGGCCTCTCTCCTTAGGTCAGTTTAGGCATGTGTTAATTCTGATTTAAAAAAATAATAACAATGAACAGGAAAGTTAATATGAAGATGAATTTAGACAATAATGTTATGAATGATAAGTCATCTACATTTGTGTATGTGTGTATGTGTGTGTGTTAATAAAAATGTTAATATATAACATATGTTAATAAATAAGCAATCTTGAATATGAATAGAGGTAAACAAAGATAATTGCAAGAAATACAAATCTTCTAACAAAAGAGCTTCCTTTCCAATATTATTAAATTTGTCATGGTTCTGAATCATCTCTTTGTGTATTGTATTGTTTACACACTGCATTAATTTTGCTAGATATTAGGAAAAAAATAACAGCACTTAAATGTACTAGAGCAAACTGACATTAGTGGGCTATTATTTTTGATAGACATAAAAAGTGGAATGTATTCACAGAATACTTTTTCTATGGGAAGCTACTATCTTTTGATGCAAAAGTTGTCAGATTGGCTGGTCTTGGAACCAAGAGAGACTGTGATTGTACATTTAGTTGGTAAACCTGTGAAAAATCTGACCAAGAGGGAACGTGACTGTTATGGAACTACTGCAGAGAGTGATAGGTTAACCTTTTTCACTGCAAAATAGCTGAGTAATTCTAAGGAAACCAGTTGTTGGTGTTTCATAAAGCAAGAAGCAAAATATCTCCTGGATAAGGAGCCAAAGGTTTTAAAATATAAACGTTATCTGATGAGGGTGAACAGTGGAGTTTTGTGTTTAAAGAAGTCAAGGATGTTTGACAAATTCTTAGGAAAGACTAAGAAAAGGCCATTCATTCCCCTGGAGTTATACTACCGGAGGGAAAACTTGTATAATTTTGAAATAAGGGAGGTTGGTTGTAATAATAACGTAAAGAAATGTTGGGAAACCATCATATAGGAATTTGCATTGTTGATCTATTATGAAAACAAAAAGAAAGGTATTGTAAGCACATCTCATTTTGAGAAAAAAGAAGAAGCTATTTGCAGCCAGCTGTCTATCTCTTAAAAAACATTTGTTACATAATTAACACAAATTAAAATTATTCAGGTCACATCTATTTTTCTTGTTACAGAGAGTAAATAGTAAAGAATCTACCAGTGGTTAAAGTTGTAAGTGGAAAGGGTGGCTCTTTATGGTAGGTCTCAGTGGTAGGAACAGGAAGAGAACAGTTGTGAGAGAAATGCCTGATTCCAAAGAAAGGAAAAGATTTATCCCTAAGCTACCCCAGAATTCTTATGGTTCCCTAGCCATTGAACTGCATACCATGCCACAACTGTGTTGGAGAATGGCATTCCCTTCCTATTCAACCATAACTCACCATGACTTGGTGAAATATGATAGTAATGATCAATAAGAACTCAGGGGGAGGAGGAAAATTGTAGTTACTAAGTAAGAATAGGTAAACACAGGCAGAAAAAAGCAGAAGATAATCGACTAAAGGCAAGAGGAGCACTATTTTCCCCAAATATAATCCTTACAACAGGAAAAGGAGAATTTTTAGGCTTGCAGTATGCTAAAATTTCTATTGGGATTATCTGTGATTGGAATCCAAGATCATGATAAGAAGGCAACCCATTAAAGTGAATACATTATTCCTAATATGTGAGTGGGAAAATAGGTTCTAGTAGGACTCTTAGTAGTCAGCTATTAGAAGATAAAGAACTTTATGCCCTAATTCCAAAGATGGGGGTTGTGTTTGTTCCACAGCACCAGAGTCTATGAATTCTGTACTTTTGAATGGAGGTGAAATAATCTTCCAGAAAAAGCAGGAAAGTGGATATGAATAATGGAAATTCTGAATTAAATCTGGGTTTAATACAGGTTAATGAATTTTAATAAAAGCAGATTTTGCATTGTTAAAATTAATGCTCAACAATAGTACTACTCAACTAGTTCCACATTTATTGATTACTATTTCATTACAAAAAATACTGCTTATATCAAAGGTATTCTACTTTGTGATTGGGCAGGCTTTGGTTAACCCGATTTCATCCATTGTTTGAAAACTTTCCAATGAGTTCTACTTTGATGAAGAACCTAATGTATTTGAATTAAAAGATTGAACAGGACAATCAATTTAATTTAAATAAAAAAAAACTTAATTAGTTAACTTTTACTTATTTATGATTCAGTGTTTAAAGTTTTACCATTAATTTTTCTGTTTTCTTTATATTAATATGGAAATCATGATAATCAATTAAAAATAACCATGTAAAATAGTGCATTAACAATAATATTCTGCTGTTTTTATATTTATATTTAACTTGCATATGAGTAAGTTATATATGTTTAATGTAACCTTCTCTATATATGTTTTATTAGAAAGAAAATTCTAAACATTGTTTATAATCAGATTACAACTCATGGGGAAAAATAATATGTCTGGTTGGATATATTACTTGTTTTCTTACTAAAATGAAAAGCAAAATGCCCCAAAGCACTGGGAATGATTTTATTTTAAAATATTTTAGACTTGGCAACTGAAAATCTTATCAACTTTATCAGTTTGCCAAGGTGTTTAATTCCATTATTCTCAACAGATTATCTTGTTATTTCTAAAGAATTATTAGACATTCTGGCTCCAGATTTTGAAGTTCACTGTTGCCTTGTACTTGAAAAGACAGCTTGTAATATGTAGGTAACAAAATGTTCTTTGGGGTTAAAAAAAAAATCTGAATATATTTGGGGTTTTAATCAATGGTGTTTAAGCAGGATTAGAGGAAACAGCTGGCTAAACAAACATTGAGCAGAGTGGATGCAATGGTATAAATTAATAATGCTAGTCTTTATTTATGGCATGAATGAGAGGTTTTGTGGAAATAAAATGTATTAACCATGGTCATCATGTGCCATCTAGTGGATATAAAAGCATTTTACTACCATCTAATATACAGTGTTTACTAATAGTAAGGCAAGTTCCCCCTCCCCCCAAATATCCGTGAAAGAACTAATATCTTCCATTCTTATTGTTGATGGGAGTGAATAACCCGGAGAGGCAAATGACTGCATACATTACTGATGAAAAATGTGAACGGCTTTGAAGATTATTTCCAGTTTGCAAAGGCTACTTTGTAAAGATTGTTTTCCTGGTGAATCACTTGCTTTGATAAAAGGCGTACAATTTTTAATATATAATTCAGAGGTGGTATTCAGCAGGTTCTGACCAGTTCTGGAGAACAGCGGAAATTTTGAGTAGTTCGGAGAATCGGTAACGGAAATTTTGAGTAGTTCAGAATACCATCTCTGACTGGTCCCGCCCCAACTATTATCTGCCTCCTGAGTCCCAGCTGATTGGCCGGGTCTTCTTTTGTTGCCCTGCACAAGAGAACAGAGCTGGAAAGCAGGTCAGTGGGGTGGGGAGAGAATGGGATTTAGCAGTAACCTTCCCTGGGGGGGGGAATGGGTTTCCCCCTACCCCCCACCAGCCACCCCACAGCGGTGTAAAAAATTGACCCACCACTGATATTATGTTTAATGGTGCTATTCATTGGTATTGGTTTTGTCTGGGGGGGGCTTTTCCTTTTGTCTGGGGGGGCCTTTACACACCAAATCAGACTGTCTCGAACGATCTTTGGTGGGGTGATTTTAAAGATGTTTGACTGGCCAGAACATGGGATGTTGGCTATGGTTAGCTCAGTCTGGTTGTCCTGCCACTTTGAAACTTTTATGGGGTGTTTGCCGTTTTCTGTCTCTATTCTTCTACTTTCACGGTGGCTTCCCATTAGATCAGCACTTTGGATTTTTCAGCTAGCTCTTCTTTCATTCTTTAGCTCCTCTTGTTTTTAATTCTTCTCCAAAGCAAACGACACCCTTCACACTGTTATAGCAACTCTGAGTGCTTTCCATATACAGTGTACCTTAGCACTCATCATTAATTGGTTCTGGAAGGCACGATGAGTTCAAAAATGTGGAGTACCAAACAGATTTTTTCCCACAAAAAATAATGTAGTGAGTCACAAGGCAGCTGACACTGACACTTTCTAGCTTGTACATTGAGTACCAAACAAACAATGAGTACCAGGACAAATTTTACAGATGAAAATGCATTGAGTACCAAATTTGATGAGTTTCAAAACAGTTGAGTACCACTGTAATAAAAAGTAAACAAAAAAAGATAATACAAGACAATTAAAATTAGGAGAGTTAAATTAAACTCTCTTAAGTTAAAAAAGATGTTGAGACTAGAAAAAGTGCAGAGAAGAGCAACCAGGATGATTAGGGAACTGGAGGCTAAAACATACAACAAACGGTTGCAGGAACTGGGCTTGGCTAGTCTAATAAAGAGAAGGACCAGGGGAGACATGCATGATAGTGGTCTTCCAATATTTGAGGGGCTGCCACAGGGAGGAAGGAGTCAAGCTATTTTCAAAAGTGCCTGTAGGCCAAACAAGGAATAATGGATGGAAACTGAACAAGGAGAGATTCAACCTGGAAATAAGGAGAAACTTTCTGACAGTGAGAACAATCAACCAATGGAACAGCTTGCCCTTGGAAGTTGTGGGAGTGCCATCACTTGAGACCTTCAAGAAGAGAGTGGACTTCTATTTATCAGAAATGGTGTAGAGTCTCCCGCTTGGGTGGGGGTTGTACTAGATGACCTATAATGTCCCTTCCAATTCTGATTATCTGTTATATCTGTTAAGTAAGTTAAATAAGAAAACTGAAAACCAAGGCAATGGATGGCCTGGGGTGGGGATCTTCTCTATCCCAATTGGCCAGGCAGAAGAGCTAAGTTTTCAAGCTCTTGTGTAAGTCCAGGAGTGTGGGGACAGACCTCACCTCCAGCAGGAGAATATTCCAGAGAGCAGGACTATAGCAGAAAAGGCACTTCTCCTGGACCCAACCAGCCAAAATTCTTTGGCAATGGGATCTGGAATAGGCCATTGAAATAAGTATGTGAGCTAGTCCCATTGGATCAAGACAGCTCCTCAGATACCCTGGACCTTGCCATAAAGGGGTTTAAAGGTAATATCCAACACCATGAAGCAAACTAGCAACCAGTGCAGGTTGCATAACAGTGGTCTCATATGGCTTTCAAAATTGTCTATGCTGCTGTATATACCCACATACACGTACATACAAACACAGACACAGACACATATATATTATTTCTCTCCCTTTTCTATCATTATAGGGGATAATATTTTGCATGAATATTAACTTGCAGAAACAAGTAAATCAACCAACATAAGACACTGTTAGCAAGGGGGAAAATATTTTCAAGCTCTATATATAATCCCTTGGAAATGTTCTAGTTCCAGATTGTGTCAATCAAGTAATGATTTGAACTCAGTGACCCATTCTAGTTTTACAATTCTTATTTCTAACACATGGTCCAGGACCAATGCAATGAATGCTATTGTTTCATTCTCAAGTTGTGAATTCCCTTAGCACATTGTCAACTCTAATGAACAATCTTTAGAGACCAGGCAATGAAAGAAGGAACATTAAAGATGTTCAGCAATTTGGAAAACATTCAGCAGATAAAGTGTTGGAATACAGGTAGTTGTCAACTTACAACTATAACTGAGCCTAGAATTACAATACTAAATTATGTTGCCATTAATAGGGTCAGCACCCGACCATGCCCAATTTTATGACCTTTTCTATGATGTTGTTAAGTGAAGTACCATGATTGTTAAGTGAATGCCATTGTCATTAAGCAAATCCATTGGCTGCAATGGGCATTTTTGCCAGATACTGGAAGTAAATCATAGACACATAACTGTGAGATGCTGCAAACAACCATAAATACTGGTTGCCAAGTTCCTAAAATGGTCATGATCATATGACTGTGAAGAAAGTGGGGCTAGCCATCAGAACTTCAAATCAGCTCATAAGTAGCCCTGTGGAGATCTATTTCTAACTTCAACCAGTAGCTAAGCAACCAGTCATAATTTGAGGACAATTTGTAACTATAGCTTTATATTTATTCTCATCTTTCTGAACCCTAAGCCATTAGAAATAGATCTGTCAATAGTCTTCACTGCTTCTTCTTTGAAATAAAGGAAACAGGGTAAGATATGTAAATAAAGACTTCCTCGTCTGATCATCAACAAAGAACAAACAGACTGTATAAAAGTATATGAAAGTGTAAGTCATTTTGGTCTGTTGCACCAGGCTAGAAAACAGGAGATTGTGAGTTCTAGACTCACCTGAGCTATGAAAGCCAGTTGGTAACCTTGGGCCAGTCACTCTCTCTCAGCCAATTCACCTCTCAATGTTGCTGTGGGGAAAATAGAATGAATAAGGAAAGTAGACATGTTCATCACCTTGAATTGCTTATAAAAATAATAACAGCAGGATAAAAATAAATAAATAAAATGATTCTCTATTGGTAGTTTTGTATACCATCTGCTTTCCTAAAATATCTTCAACTGCATAATGCCATAAAGGTAGTCTGTGACTTACAACTGGTCATTTAGCAAATCTTTGAAGTCACAAACTACCTGCAAAACAGGAATTATGACCTGGTTTCAAAGTTCCAATGGTTGATTCCTCCATGGTCAGTTAACCATATTTCAAGCACTCTGCAACATGGCTGCATTTATGTAGTGTTTTGTGATGATTTTAACAAAAACTGGAAGTTACTTCTGGTTTTTGACCAATCCACACAATAGGAAATAATGTATTCACTTAATGACTGTGGTGTTTGCTTAAAGGTCCTGGCGTTCATTTTGAGACCACTGTGATTTCTTAATGAATAACTCAAAAAAGGTTGTAAAATCAGGATGGTTACAAGACTAGCCTAATTTATGACTCTCACAGTATATGACTTTAATGGCAGACTCCATTATGTCAAGGACTGCTTATAGTATTTACAGTATAATAGGCAAAAGAAACATAAGTCCCTAACATTTCAGGAACACAAGAAATTTCACTCTAAGAGACCTTCAAGTTTGATTGCTATTTTTGCAAATCCTAGTATTTCTTGCTATGCTTGTGTCTTTGAGTTTACCAGTTATGTGAACAATGTCATGAAGTTTTGTTGGCAACAATTCTCAAGTGCCTTCCTTCTTTGTGGGGCTGAAAAGGGACAATTTGGCATAGTCAGTTATCTGGTTTCCATGCCTAAATCAGGATTAAAACTCAGCATCCTAACCCCTTTATAAAATTGGCTTTCATGCATACATCAGCATAGATAGATTTAATAGAAATAAAATTGAAAACAGATTTGTCTATTCCCACCTCTTCTTTGGTAGAGATTCTGCTAGTGATTGGTTGGTTAGTTGGTTGGTAAGTTTTTGTCGTCCCCCCCCCCCCACCTCAAATGAGGGAAATTGTAAGGCAGTCACATTAAGCAAAGAAGGAAAGTTTTCGAAAGGAAAAAGGCAATAGTTTTAAACTGCAAGATCACGAATTACCTACAAATTCCATCATAGCAATAGCCTTTTGTCTTAGCCAAAACAATCAGTAGGATGTGATCAACCTAATCTGGAGAACTGGCATGAAGTTTCATGTGAAAGTGCCCTTATAACAGAGGACATCTTAAAGATAATCCAATAAACTGAAACAGACAAACATTTAAAAGACACCAAACAAATTGTCAATCTAAAGGCCATTCATATGTTTTCTTTAACAGAACAGAGCCTTGTGAAATATTCTAACAATGAAATGTTAATGGCTGAAACAAGCAAAAATTTGCTCTTAAAAGAAAAGTGGAATTTGCAAATTGATACTGTGTTGTATAAAATGTCTCTGCAGATGATAGTACCAACTGAGCAACTACAGGCTTTATGGAAAGAGATCACAGATCAAATTTAACAAGCTGGCAGCTGTAGCAGTCTGTAAATGAGTTCATACTTGAGTGTCTAACTTATCACAATAGAAATCTTCTGTAGACATAGAAAATTATAAAAGCAGTGTTACATTGTTGTAATGTAAATCTTTCTCTCTTTGTACCTACATTGTGATGTTAATACATTATATGAAAGGGATTGAGTTTGTGTTACAATGGTGCAATATTGCCTTTGTAGATGAAATGAAGCATTGTGGCTACCTCAGTGCAGAATTAAAAGGCCTCGGAGTATATGGAGTTGTATTATTTTCTCTTGAATATAAAGGTGAAATTAATCTTAAGCAAAATATTTTAAATGTGAGGTGCCAAAATAAATGAAGCAAACTAAGCATTTGTCAAATTTAATCTGTTTTGCACTTATTTTTTATAAATTATTATGCAATTCTTACCAAACATTTCTCAGTGCTTATATATTATTATGTAAACTAGACTAGATTGTCACATAAACAATACAGCATATACATTTTAGGAGCTGCCTTTTTGAACATTTAGTAATATAATTTTAGTGTATATATTTCTAATGTGCTATTAATCTTTCTAGACTGAGGTATATATGAATAAGTGTATTTCTTTTCTTCTACTGAAATACAATTTGTCTATGAAATGATAGCCTGTGGCTCATTAAACACATAGTATTATGCAGCAGGATCAAAACTATTGAAGCAGAAGACTGTTACAAGATACTTGCCATGTACTTATAAAGTAAATGCCATCTTAATATTTTAACTCATTGCAATTGTCTATTATGTTGCTGCAGTATTCCATTAGCAATGTTGCTTGATTATTTTAAAAGTTTATGCAACACCATAGGGCAATGTAGAAGACAGATAGTGGGATATGTTTAGCTAACCAATATAACAACTTTTTTTAGTGAGAAGCACATGATGAGAGAAGAGAAATATTTAATAAATGTTTGAAACTATTGGATTCATTAATATTGCCCTACACAGTGAACCTGGATGTTACTAAAATGTTCAAGTAATATCAACATAAACATATTTAAATATATAGCTCTAACATGGAAGTCTTTGGATTTTTTTCTTATACAAATTAATTCAATGATGTTTGTTTGGTCTTTTAAAAAATCTGTTTAGTGGTTCTAGTCTTCCCAAATAGATTAATTGGAATATAGTTTCCTCTACTCAGTATAAGATGAAGGTGGCTATTAAGAAAGACTAAGATAATATTTATTGTCCATAACACTGAAAATTAAAGGAAGAATTTGATGGCTTTAGGAGGAATGTCTAACAGTAATGCCAAATCCAGCTGGAAAGCTAGTCTATGTAAAAAATATTTGTCTCTGCTTATTAATTGTAGTATATCATAATTCTTACTTTGAAATAATAATAGTCTTCAAATAAGAGAGCAACTAATTATGAAGGCATAATTTAATAGAAATCCAGAGTTTCATTTAAGCATTTTTGTAATAGGAGAAGGTGAATCTTAAGGATTTAGATCAGGGGTGTCCAACCTTGGCAACTTTAAGACTTGTGGACTTCAACTCCCAGAATTCCTCAGCCAGCTGGCTGAGGAATTCTGGGAGTTGAAGTCCACAAGTCTTAAAGTTGCCAAGGTTGGACACCCCTGATTTAGATTAACCCATAAGGATATAGAAAGCTATATTGAAAGAGATTTTTGCTCCATATCTTATTCATTTATGATAGCATTCTTTAGAGTTTGTGGGGAAGGTCTTTCCTAGGCTTAACCAGAAAGATCTGCAATCTTATGCAAGCTGTGAACTTGATATGAAGAAACATTCAATGTCAAACTCATATGCTTTGCATTGCAACTCTGCTTTTCATCTTATATAGTATATTTACATCTTTAACAAAGAAGATTTATGCATGCTTATACACATATTGTAATACAACAACAGATCATTCTGAATGTACAGCTTGTTTTTTGCTTTCTCCTAAAGCCTATTGTTTAAGATTGCATTATCTTGCTGGTTTATGGTTCTTAGTACGCTATCCATAATTTCCCATTGATTCACAACTGGTACCTCATTGTTTGCATGGATAGAAGCTGGTACCGATTGTTACTGCTTTGAAGCTCATTTTCAAAAAAACACACACTACAATGCAAACTTATTTATTTAAACATGTCTACAACATGAATTACTGTTTTAGTTATTGCATTGTGTTCCTTGGGAATTAAACATAATTAGGTACAATGTTTTCCAACATATAACACATTTAAAATTATATGAACGGCATTAAGTTTTCATCAAATAGGCTATAAAGACCATCAAGGGTTATAAACATAAACATTTTTTGCAGGATGCAGAATGGATTTTTAAAAGTTATTTTAAAAATGAAATCATGTTCAACTGCTTCAGGATGTACAATTCACAGAAGAAAGAAGGCAACTACGGATCCCTACCAAATTTCTTGGGATCTTTAAACAAAGGTCTGCATTGTACATTTCTTTGTGATGAAAATTGAAATGCCAACTGTAAATTTTAATGTCATAGAAAGTGGAAATTAATCAAAGCCCAGGAAAAGCATCATCTTTATTGTACTCAATTAGCTGAATTGAATTGAAACTAGCTTTTGTCCTGCTCCAACCATTCAGGGACTGAATGTGATCTTTAGTCCTATAAAAGGCTGTGCAAAACTGCTTTAATATATCTGATTACTTTTCTGATAAGCAAATTAATATTTCATTTATCTACTTACATATTTAGGTTTCTATGGTGTTCGATTCTAAAGGTTCTAATTAATTTGTAGTAACTAACAGAACACAGGGTTAAAAGCAGAATAAAATTGCAAGTCCCAAAAAGCCATCAATATTTGGGGCAGAATAATGCTATTTTATCATAACATGATCTCCTGCAGTACCTATCATTACAGTACCTCTGGATACAATTTGTCTCTCATCAGCCAAATCCAAGCCAGTCTGGGAGGAAGACAACTGCAGTATTCAACTGTGGTATTCAGCAGGTTTTGACCACTTCTGGAGAACCGGTAGCAGAAATTCGGAGAACCAGCAAATACCACCTCTGACTGGAAATTTTACAGTATCCTTTCCCTGCCATGCCCACAGAACCGGTAGTAAAAACATTTGAATCCCACCACTGAGTAAAACCATTCCCCTTTTCCAAATTCCAACCCTTACAGCCAGCCCATGCTACCATGTTTCATAGCATTTCAGAAAATTGAGTGACCCAACAGATCCAGGAATTTACAATCCCACTCTACTTGCCTAAGCAAATTATTTTGCTGCACTGTATTTAAAAGCAGAATATAACATCTGATTCTTGGGCATATTACAATTATTGTGGAGGGTTATTTCATTTCATAAGTTGGTAGGATGGTAAAAAGACTTCTGCTGCTAGGTTGGCCTTTCTTTTTGGCTAAGGCTCTTTTTGTCATGATTTATTGTCAAGGATATCAGTTTTCCAGGTTTATTAGGAATCAAGCCATTGAATGACACCAAAATAGGCATTTTTATATTCATTATTATTTTTAAAGATGAATGCATATTGCAGCACATTAAGCAAACAGATTATATTTCTCATCCACCCATTGTTATCATGTACATGACCTTGTATATAAACAATTATATAATAATATAAGCAGTTGCATAATCAATTAGTAACAATAAAACTAGTATTTTTTCATGAATAAATTTATCCACTTGAAATATTTAAATGGAGAACATATAGCTGAAAGAATAGCTGAATGATAATGTAATACCCTGGCTCTATTCATAGCTGCATTATTTAAAAAGTAATAAATTGTTTATTGTACTGTGGTATGCTCTTTCATTGCTGGATTACAAAGGAAAAGTCCACCCTAAATTATGGAGATATGTGCTTTGTAGTGGGAAAAAAACTTCGCAACAATTTTAGTTATTATAATAACTCAGTTTTTTATTTATATTTCTAATTCTTAAAATAATAAGATTCCTTCTTCTCTGTTAAATCAATATTTTATTAAAAATTACTCTAGACTTAGACATACATTCAATTTTGAAGCTACTAAGATTGGTGGCTGAGCAGGTACAAAAATATTCAGGGAAATGGTTAAAGCCTGAATAACAGGCCCCTTGCCAGTCAACAGGAAGGCTGATTTACCACCAGCTTACTCAGGAGCCAAGGAATTGGCAGCACAAGGAACAATGGCCAATGACTTAATAGCCAGCCATGAACACCCCAAACAACAACTAAAAAGCCACATATAACCAGGCACTACATAAGTACTATGCATAAAGTAGCCCAAAGCACACATTCTTATGTGAGAGAAGTTTCCTAAAGATTGGCTTCAACATGAATCCAAAAGTTCAGAAGACTGAACCGAAGTTTAGTGGTGACTGACCAGTGGTGGGATTCCAATTTTTTTTTACTACTGGTTCTGTAGGGCATGGCAGGGGAAGGATACTGTAAAATCTCCAGTCAGATTTACCGGTTCTCTGAACTACTCAAAATTTCCATTACCGGTTCTCCAGAACTGGTTAGAACCTGGTCAGAGGTGAATACCACCACTGCGACAGACCCAGATTGGATCCTGTAACGTTATTCTGGGACCCATATATTTGCCTCCTTCTGATTTTAGTTTTCTATTATTGAGTTCTAGCTGGTCTAGCAGTATTGTTTTAGTGGTCTCAGTGTTCCTTTTAGGCCAATGGGTGCTCAGGACAGTATGCTGCATGGGTTTAATGTTATTCGGATGGCCTGCCATGGAGTTTACAGAAATTGAATAAGAGTGGAACCAATATGCAGCCTTGCCTTTTTTAGTTTCAGTGGCACTATTGAGATGGCCTGGGAGTGGAAATAGGTGTTATATCTTGCTTTCAGTAAAATTCCTTCTTGTAGAATATGTATTAAATAAAGTAAACATCAGTCAAACAAGGAGGCCTCCAGTTCTTCCCACTATTTAGCTTAGAAAATGGAATCAAATGCTACTTTGAAGGCTATGAAAATGGCATAAAGGGAAGTTCGAGGTTGTGTTGTGAAACACATATTTTTCTATGAGATAATGAAATACTATGAGGACCCAGATTGTTAGAGGCAATATGCTGACTCTGTAAAGCATTTAGAGAGGCCTGTAAAGTACTGTGAAGCTGTATATAAGTCTAAGTGCTATTGCTATTGCTACTAGGCACTGATCAATGGTCTTCCATAAAGCCAAGTGCAAACATGATTTCTTGTTCCAACCAATCCTGGAATTTCCATTGTAAATTTCTGGAACGATTAGAAATTTTCCTGAGGCTTTCTCTGGTCTTAGCTGAGCAACTTGATCTCTGTCACTGGTGCCCCTATCAGCATATTTTCTATAGTTTGGCTATGGCATCCCCTTTCAACAGAGATATCAGTGTAGAATCCCTGAAAGTATGCCTTCCAGGCCCTGTGTACTGTGGATGAACTATTGCTTTGTGAGCTTAATGTGATATGTCAGAATGAGTCTGAGTCATTTGATTTTACTGCCTGAATGAGTTATGTCCAGTTATCTTTTATGGCTTCCTTTTTCTTGCATGCTAGCAGTTGTTTGAAGTATCTCTTCTGGAGGAGATCCAGTGCGACTCTCTGTACAATATTGGGTACATATAAGCCTGGTAAGTAGTAGCAAGAGCTTTTTTGGCATTAACAGAGGCCTTGACAAAATGACTTGGAATAGTGCTGTTGTTGCCTGAAGGGCCTGAAGGGCAACAACACTGTTATTACCAGTTATTTGAGATACACACACACACACACACACACACACACACACATATATACACAAGCACAAGCACAAAGCCAAAAGCACCAGCCTGAAGATGGTGAGTGGGACCTCATCGAAACGTTGCCAAGATACTCTCAATCTTACACAGGAAAAGACCCGAACACGCCAAGACCTGGAGATATATGGAGATATATATCTATATATCGATATCGATATAGATATAGATATAGATATAGATATAGATATAGATATATAGATATATAGATATATAGATATATAGATATATACAGGTGTAGCTCTTGAGTAAAGGTACCATAGTTCTCCAAGATGTCTATCAGAAGATTCAGCTAATCTCAACTAAAATTTAGAAATACTGTAAGTAGAAGAACATGTAATTTGAGTTCAGAGTTAGCTATTGATACAAGATAATGGATAGGTGCCATTGTGAAGCCAGTGGGCCCAAGTTCAACTTCCCCTTCCCTGGCCACAATGCTTACATTACAACAGATGGTTTTTGTGGAAAACACATGAAAGAGAGAACACTATATACTCTTTCTGAGGCTCCAAAAGGAAAAACAGGAAATAAATTTGACAAATAAATAAATAATAGTTTAAAGGGTTAGATATTTTTTAATAATTTAAAGAAATATTGTCTTTAAAGGAAAGCAGATGTATTTAAAAACATAGTAGCCCTTTTTTATGTTGAATAATATAGGATGCTGTTATTTTATCTAAAGATATTTCAGGGATCAGAGCAAAAGCTTAAGCAATTTATATAAGCATACTAATCATGAAACAGGTTGAATAAAATATAGAACCATTGTTGTTGCTAAAAATAATCAGTGTTATAATTAGTTGCTAAAAATATTCAGCGGGTCCTACCATTGACAAATTAAGAAATTATATTTTTCATCCAGTTAGCAGATTGGGAATTCTGTAAATATGCCATTGGGATAGGGTGAGTTTCTCAAGCTTTTATAAATAGTAAAGTAAAACATTTATTACTCTTCTGTCTTCTACCTTTCCACCATCCAGTTTATCTCTGTTTCTCAGTCTCCTATCCCCAAACAGGTAGCTAATTTCCTAAGGTATTAAGCTGCATCTACTTTTTAAAAATTTCTATAAATATCTAGGAAAATTTTGCATACAATTGATAAGTATACATACTGAGAATATACAGTTGTAGGGATTTCCTGTCATGCCACAAAGAAATCCTAGAAACATCAGCATCACCCAGAGATCACAATATTATTTTTGAGTCTGATTAACGAGGCAGAAAGAGGGGATAGTAGAGATAAGTACCTGCAACTAACTGTGGTGATGCAAAAATGATGGAACTTCTGCCATGGCATCATGATGCAAACTCTACCCTTTTGTCTTTGCATTGTGATGTTACATGGAGTTTGTGCTACAATGCCCATAATACTGTATAAAAACATTAATTTGACTTTTCAACTTGAACACAGAAACATATCCTTTGTTGACTAGGAATAAAACTTACTTCCAAATATAATGCATCAAAAATCTTGAGGATGCAATTTAAAAATGGATTTGGCATATAATGCCATAAATCCAAGCATAAAATGACAAGACTCTGTAAAATAATAGGTCCCAATATTAAAAAGGAAAAGAAGTATGGAAAATATGAAAACCACAGCTTCTGCATTTTTCGAATCCATTAATAACTCTGTTCTGTGTCATGAGGCAAGGAGAAAGGAAACAGAAGGATTTAATGACCAACATTCCAAATTCCTACCCAAATGCCTTTCCTGGAGGATTCTCCCATTTGGGATTTTTTTTTTCTGGATCTTTTGTCTCTGCCGCTCCTGACCCATCCAGCCCATTTTTTGAACTTGATATTAGTCTTGTCATTTTCTTCCCTGTTTCAAAGTTAATCTTTCTTTGTTCAGTTCCAGAGAGCTATCTTGCAGATGGATTAATGGATTGATAAATGGAAAGAATCCCAAGCTTGTTTTATAGTTGCTTCCAATATTTTAGTAGATTGAGTAAAGGAAAAAGAAAACAAATAAGGAAAAAAGGATAATAGCAAATATATGGAAATATTAGACTTCAGAACGGAAGATTTATATATGAATCAAACATGAATGGCCATGAGAGAGTAACATTTCTTGAAGTGTATTGATTCAATACCCAGAAAGCTGTTTTTGATTGTGGATTTTGGCTTCAACCTTTAATGCACATCTTCATGAAGCAGTATCTCTTCTTACAAGGACATTTGAGGATAAACAATAACGTCAACATGATGATACATATACTTGGATGACTTGGTGTAGCTTCTTAGTTCAAAATAATTATTTGAATAAATGGACAGTTAGAATGTTTCTCTTGCCAACATATCATTTAATAATGGTGAAATACAGACAACATTATCATAAATTGAAGGTCAAGCTTTCCTGTAAATTAACTGCTAGCAGTATGGTGGTTGGATTTCTTATTGAGTAGTATTCCAAATACTGTAATTTTTTCTGGCCCTGCCTGGTGATTTAGGTTCTGAGATTAAAAGTTTTAAAGCAGAATTTGCTTTATCACTAAGTAATGAAAAAATATTTGTATTGCTAAGGGGTCTGTCATAACCAAATTCAAAAATTTAGGTGTGAAATCAGCACACATCTATTAATCATAAAGCTACCTTCCCAACCTTTGCCCTCCATAGACAAAGATTGTATTTCAGATATCTGGAGAATACCAAATGGGAAATGTTATTTTAGAGCAGTAATATAACAGAACCAGTAAGAACTAATCAATTTATTTTAGTTTATAATTTCTAACTAAGATTAGTATTTTTGTTGTAGTAACCCAATGTGTTCTGTTTTTATTTAAAGATCTATTTCATTATTAGATGCATTTTAGTAATCGCTACCCTTTTTGTAAGGGTTGTTAGAAGAAAGTCATCAATGCACCAAGCAAGAAGTGGTGGATGGTTATTTTGGCATCAGGCTAGGGTTGTAATTAACTTTGTAATTTGTAGTTCCTGGTACTTGCATTAAATAAATATATGAGTGGTTTGATGAATGAAACTGGATTCTGTAAGAATTCTATGTGCCTACAATTTGTTTTTGAGTAACTGGACTAATTGGAGGCAGATTGCTATAGCAATTGAGGCACGGGTTAGTTATTGGGTGATCTGATTACTAATCCCATTTTAGGCATTCAGCCAACTAGGTGATCCTAGCCCAGTTACACTCTCTTAACCATAAGGAGTCAATAGAAAACCATTTAAAAAAACACATGCCAAGAAAACTGCAGGGACTTGTCCAACAGTCACTAGGAGTCGACAGTGACTCAAAGCCATACATACAAACCAAACATGGACTAGCAGCAAACTTGTGAGTAATCTTTCTTCATGTATACTTCTAATCACTTTCATATTTAACATTCTCCTTTTTTTTTGAAAATTTGTTTGTTTGTGTATTGGCTCTGGGCATAGCATGGAGCCATGTCTGCTTTTAAATCTTGATTCAAATCTGGCATAAACAAACAGCTACAATTTCAAGTTTGAAACCACAGCTTGGGTTCAATATTTTACAGAGCAATCCTAGGTAGCAATATCATTTCATAACCTTTCTGAATCTAGGTTTCTCTAGTTCAAAGCTGCTATTTTTTTTCTTAGGCAGGTTGAGGCTGGATACTTCACTGCACTTAAAGTAATAGTTAAATTTCTGAAAAGTGTCTTTTTCATTCCTGACTTAATTTTGGAAATACTATGTCATTTGTCATTTTGGATTTTTTTCCAATACTAGGATTATACTGTTGATGTCTTGTTGTCAATTACCGTTTCTATATACATAATCAAAGAATTTCAAATACTTGAAGTCAAAAAGCATAACTAAGCGTGACATTCTACATGCTTTCTGTATTAAAGTCTTTAAATAAGATTTAGTAGACTAATTAGTTCAAGGACTGATTCTCAAAGTACCAATTAAAAGTTAATTACTATAGATAACCTAAATGACAAGGCTATGCAACAGGAACAAATCATTTCCCTGGCTTGGTTTTCTTTAAACTGAAAACTAAACTGATTATTCTAAGTATTCCTAGAGGAAATAGTAGACTATGAATATAATTTACAATTTGTTTCTATTATTCTTGTTCTTCATTAAGAATACTCTCTTAGAGTACTTCTTTTTCAAACAATCTTATTCCTTAAAATAACAATTACTTTTGCTTCAAGTTCTGCGTGTTTCTAATTTTTTGTGTATCAAAATACATATTCATATGGGGCCGTGGTGACTCATATGGTAAGACAATTGGCCTGTGCACCACAGAGGTTGGCGGCTCAATGAGTGAGTGAATAAACCGTGGAGGAACAAGAAAGGAGACTTCCCCTGATTGCCTACTGGCATTAACGCATCCCACGGGTAAAGTTAACACTGCCCAGAAAAATTCCTTTCACAGCCACCTCAGTGATCCTTGACTAATATGTGCCATATGTTAATATATACATACATATGTGTACGTATATGTGTATGTATGTATATGTGTGTGTGTGTGTGTGTGTGTATATATATATATATATATATATATATATATACACACACACACACACACACACACACACACACATATTAGTATCATATGTGAAAATAGAAATATTTCTTTATATGATTCTATTCATTATTTACAGTTGAAATATTGAAAACTTTATCTTCATTTTTATTCTTATATCCAGCACTTGATAAACTACTATTAACTTTCTTTACTATATCTCACTTCAGCCACGCTGTAGTTTCTAAAAAAGGTGAAAGTTATTCAAGAGATTGTTGTTTTTTTATAGATCACTGCCTACAGATGATTACAGAAACAAATTCCTGCAGTTTTCTTGGCATCATTTTCAGAAGTGGCTTGCCAGAACCTTCTGTCCTATGGTTGAGAGAGTGATTGACCCAAAAATCACCTACTTGTCTTCCTTGGTTTCTATCTTCTAGTCTAAGAGCTTAATAATTAAACTGAAACATTGGTTTCACTTCAGCTATTAAATATCATAATGTAGACATTATCTTTGTGCATAGTGATGCAAGTAACAAAGAAAACCTAGAACAAGGACAAGGAAAATTAAGGACATGAACTAGGTTTGAAGAATTTCCTGATTAATATAATTTATTTAACTATGTTTATAGGTTTTTTATTGTAAGATTCCCAGAATCACTTAGTTTAGGTGGATGGTATAGAAATGTGCTGCTGAGCTAGCAATTAAATGGCACTTTTTATTTAAAAAATGAGGAATTGGAAACAGTATTCTTTTGTTTGAATAATAAAAGTAAATTCTTCAATGGAATTTCTATAAACAGGATATGTAAGCTAAAAATGTGATACTGTGATAGCAAAAAATACTTAATTCTCTTTGTGTTAACATGATTTCTCTCAGTAAAATCTATTTTAGGAAAAATAGAAATAGCTTCATTTCTATTTTGGACAAAGTATTTTTTCTTTTAAAACAAATTTGTCTGCCATTTATCATTTATGGATTACTGTATGTGACAGAGGAGTATGTGACAGAGGACGATATATATATATATATATATATATATATATATATATATATATATATATATATATATATATATATATATATCTTAAGTTTTCACGGGTACTTACATGTATGGTATTCAGCTTTGTTTGGGTATTTTCCCACGCCATTATAGCTGTGCTTTTAAAATTGTAGCAATGCTTGGCAGAATCTCATCTGCCATCATCGAGCTTCTGTATTGTGTTCGTCAGACGATGATGATGGCAGATGAGATTCTGCCAAATGTTGCTACAACTTTAAAAGCACAACTATAATGACGTGAAAAATACCCAAACAAAGTTGAATACCATATAGATAGATAGATAGATAGATAGATAGATAGATAGATAGATAGATAGATAGATAGATAGATAGATAGATAGATAGATAGATAGATAGATAGATAGATAGATAGATCTTTGGTTATTCGGGTTTTCTCCCACGTAAGATTGGAAGTATCTAGGCAATGTTTCGATGAAGTCTGATTCATCATCTTCAGGCTTGTGTCTTCGGCTCTGTGCTTCTCAGAGTAATGTGAGCTTGCAGCTGCTTCTTCCTTTTAACTGCTAATGGGGGTGTGACTTGTTTGGGTGGGGGCTTGGCTGTGTTCTGATTGGGTGGGGTATATATATATATATCGTCCTCTGTCACATACTCCTCTGTCACATACAGTAATCCATAAATGATAAATGGCAGACAAATTTGTTTTAAAAGAAAGCCGCACTGCAGCTGCATCACTACCCGCTTCAAACCCTCCGACTGATACAAGAAGTGAACTGACGCCCACCATGAAGATGTGACATTACCACGAACATGAAGCCAAACAGCAGGATCACAGCTCACCAGCTCAAATCCCCCAGCAACTAAGACTAACCTGAGCACAACCAAGCCACCATCTGAACAGAACACACCCCCAGCCAATCAGAGCACAGCCAGGCCCCCAACCAATGAGAACACACTCCCACCCAATCAGAACACAGCCAAGCCCCCACCCAAACAAGTCACACCCCCACTAGCAGTTAAAAGGAAGAAGCAGCTGCAAGCTCACATTACTCTGAGAAGCACAGAGCCGAAGACACAAGCCTGAAGATGATGAATGAGACTTCATCGAAACTTTGCCTAGATACTTCCAATTTTACGTGGGAGAAAACCCGAATAACCAAAGATCTATCTATCTATCTATATCTATATCTATATCTATATCTATATCTATATCTATATCTATATCTATATCTATATATCTATATCTATATCTATATCTATCTATATCTATCTATATCTATATCTATATCTATATCTATATCTATATCTATATATTCGTAAGTTTTCGCAGGTATTTACGTATATGTATATGTATATAGCCTAGATACTTTGAATCTTACGCGGAGAAAACCCGAATAACCAAAGATCCATACATATATATGACGTGGGAAAATACCCGAACCAAGCCGAACACCATACATGTAAGTACCCGAAAACTTAAGAAAACATATATATATATATATATATATATATATATATATATATATATATATATATATATATATATATATATATCTTTGGTTATTCGGGTTTTCTCCCGCGTAAGATTCAAAGTATCTAGGCAACGTTTGGGCGAGGTCCCACTCGCCATCTTCAGGCTGGTGCTTTCGGCTTAGTGCCAGTGCAAGCAGTGTGTGACCGGAGCTGCCATCTCTCTATATATACAAGTGGTGGGGGATGGTGTGCTGGGCTGGTTGGCTGTGCTGCAGCCTCTTGATTGGTTGATGGAGTTGATGGAGTTGATGGAGTTGATGGAGTTGATGACAAGGCTATGCAACAGGAACAAATCATTTCCCTGGCTTGGTTTTCTTTAAACTGAAAGCTAAACTGATTATTCTAAGTATTCCTAGAGGAAATAGTAGACTATGAATATAATTTACAATTTGTTTCTATTATTCTTGTTCTTCATTAAGAATACTCTCTTAGAGTACTTCTTTTTCAAACAATCTTATTCCTTAAAATAACAATTACTTTTGCTTCAAGTTCTGCGTGTTTCTAATTTTTGTGTATCAAAATACATATTCATATGGGGCCGTGGTGACTCATATGGTAAGACAATTGGCCTGTGCACCACAGAGGTTGGCGGCTCAATGAGTGAGTGAATAAACCGTGGAGGAACAAGAAAGGAGACTTCCCCTGATTGCCTACTGGCATTAACGCATCCCACGGGTAAAGTTAACACTGCCCAGAAAAATTCCTTTCACAGCCACCTCAGTGATCCTTGACTAATATGTGCCATATGTTAATATATACATACATATGTACGTATATGTGTATGTATGTATATGTGTGTGTGTGTGTGTGTATATATATATATATATATATATATATATATATACACACACACACACACACACACACACACACGCGCATATTAGTATCATATGTGAAAATAGAAATATTTCTTTATATGATTCTATTCATTATTTACAGTTGAAATATTGAAAACTTTATCTTCATTTTTTATTCTTATATCCAGCACTTGATAAACTACTATTAACTTTCTTTACTATATCTCACTTCAGCCACGCTGTAGTTTCTAAAAAAGGTGAAAGTTATTCAAGAGATTGTTGTTTTTTTATAGATCACTGCCTACAGATGATTACAGAAACAAATTCCTGCAGTTTTCTTGGCATCATTTTCAGAAGTGGCTTGCCAGAACCTTCTGTCCTATGGTTGAGAGAGTGATTGACCCAAAAATCACCTACTTGTCTTCCTTGGTTTCTATCTTCTAGTCTAAGACCTTAATAATTAAACTGAAACATTGGTTTCACTTCAGCTATTAAATATCATAATGTAGACATTATCTTTGTGCATAGTGATGCAAGTAACAAAGAAAACCTAGAACAAGGACAAGGAAAATTAAGGACATGAACTAGGTTTGAAGAATTTCCTGATTAATATAATTTATTTAACTATGTTTATAGGTTTTTTATTGTAAGATTCCCAGAATCACTTAGTTTAGGTGGATGGTATAGAAATGTGCTGCTGAGCTAGCAATTAAATGGCACTTTTTATTTAAAAAATGAGGAATTGGAAACAGTATTCTTTTGTTTGAATAATAAAAGTAAATTCTTCAATGGAATTTCTATAAACAGGATATGTAAGCTAAAAATGTGATACTGTGATAGCAAAAAAATACTTAATTCTCTTTGTGTTAACATGATTTCTCTCAGTAAAATCTATTTTAGGAAAAATAGAAATAGCTTCATTTCTATTTTGGACAAAGTATTTTTTTTTTAAAACAAATTTGTCTGCCATTTATCATTTATGGATTACTGTATGTGACAGAGGAGTATGTGACAGAGGACGATATATATATATATATATATATATATATATATATATATATATATATATATATATATATATATATATATATATATATATATATATATATATATATATATATATTCTTAAGTTTTCACGGGTACTTACATGTATGGTATTCAGCTTTGTTTGGGTATTTTCCCGTCATTATAGTTGTGCTTTTAAAATTGTAGCAACGTTTCGGCAGAATCTCATCTGCCATCATCGAGCTTCTGTATTGTGTTCGTCAGACGATGATGATGGCAGATGAGATTCTGCCGAAACGTTGCTACAACTTTAAAAGCACAACTATAATGACGTGGGAAAATACCCAAACAAAGTTGAATACCATATAGATAGATAGATAGATAGATAGATAGATAGATAGATAGATAGATAGATAAATAGATAGATAGATAGATAGATAGATAGATAGATAGATAGATAGATAGATAGATAGATAGATAGATAGATAGATAGATCTTTGGTTATTCGGGTTTTCTCCCACGTAAGATTGGAAGTATCTAGGCAATGTTTCGATGAAGTCTGATTCATCATCTTCAGGCTTGTGTCTTCGGCTCTGTGCTTCTCAGAGTAATGTGAGCTTGCAGCTGCTTCTTCCTTTTAACTGCTAATGGGGGTGTGACTTGTTTGGGTGGGGGCTTGGCTGTGTTCTGATTGGGTGGGGTATATATATATATATATCGTCCTCTGTCACATACTCCTCTGTCACATACAGTAATCCATAAATGATAAATGGCAGACAAATTTGTTTTAAAAGAAAGCCGCACTGCAGCTGCATCACTACCCGCTTCAAACCCCTCCGACTGATACAAGAAGTGAACTGACGCCCACCATGAAGATGTGACATTACCACGAACATGAAGCCAAACAGCAGGATCACAGCTCACCAGCTCAAATCCCCCAGCAACTAAGACTAACCTGAGCACAACCAAGCCACCATCTGAACAGAACACACCCCAGCCAATCAGAGCACAGCCAGGCCCCCAACCAATGAGAACACACTCCCACCCAATCAGAACACAGCCAAGCCCCCACCCAAACAAGTCACACCCCCACTAGCAGTTAAAAGGAAGAAGCAGCTGCAAGCTCACATTACTCTGAGAAGCACAGAGCCGAAGACACAAGCCTGAAGATGATGAATGAGACTTCATCGAAACTTTGCCTAGATACTTCCAATTTTACGTGGGAGAAAACCCGAATAACCAAAGATCTATCTATCTATCTATATCTATATCTATATCTATATCTATATCTATATCTATATCTATATCTATATCTATATATCTATATCTATATCTATATCTATCTATATCTATCTATATCTATATCTATATCTATATCTATATCTATATCTATATATTCGTAAGTTTTCGCAGGTATTTACGTATATGTATATGTATATAGCCTAGATACTTTGAATCTTACGCGGGAGAAAACCCGAATAACCAAAGATCCATACATATATATGACGTGGGAAAATACCCGAACCAAGCCGAACACCATACATGTAAGTACCACGAAAACTTAAGAAAACATATATATATATATATATATATATATATATATATATATATATATATATATATATATATATATATATATATATATATATTTGGTTATTCGGGTTTTCTCCCCGTAAGATTCAAAGTATCTAGGCAACGCGTTCGGCGAGGTCCCACTCGCCATCTTCAGGCTGGTGCTTTCGGCTTAGTGCCAGTGCAAGCAGTGTGTGACCGGAGCTGCCATCTCTCTATATATACAAGTGGTGGGGGATGGTGTGCTGGGCTGGTTGGCTGTGCTGCAGCCTCTTGATTGGTTGATGGAGTTGATGTTGGTATAATGGGCTGTGTAATGGCCTTTTGTTGTAGAGATATCCTGGATCTTGTGCTGTCATCTCCTGGGTCGTTAGCCTCTTGTGTTTTAACGGCTTGGGTAATGGGTTGTGTGATGGGCTTGTGAGTTCTTTTGTTGTGGTATCCTGGGTCTTGCGTTGTAATCTCCTGGGTCGTTTGTGTTTTGATCTCTTTTTGATTAGCCTCCTGTGTAGTAACAGCTTGGGTAATGGGTTGTGTGATGACCTTGTGAGATTTATTGCTGTGGTATCCTTGGTCTTGTGCTGTGATATCCTGGGTCATTTGCTGTGTTGTGACTTCTTGAGTTCTTGAGGTGTAATTTCTTGAGTTTTCTGATGTGATGTCCTGAGCGGGTGGCTGTGATGTAGCATTTTGGGTTTTTAATATGGCTTTGAGTTTGGGGTCTGGGTCTGTGTTCGTTTGGCTTCGAGTTCGTGGTCGTGCCACATCTTCATGGTGGGGGTCAGTTCGCTTCATGTATGGTTCAGAGGAGTTTGAAGTGGGTAGTGATGCAGCTGCAGTGCGGCTTCTGGTCTGTGGTCGTGTCTCATCTTCTGTGTGGGTGTGAGTCTGATTTTTACGTGGAAGTGTGGTGGTGGCATCTTGTGTGGCCCTCATGGGTGTGGGTCTGGTGTCATTTATCATGTTGGGTACTCGTCTGTTCATGAGGGCGGGTTTCCAAATGGCTGGTAGGCGGAGGTGTCATCTCTTTTTATTCATGCTGTGTGGGCGTTTTTCTATCTCTATGGCTTCTCTGATTATTCTGCTGCTGTGGTGTTCAGTTTTGGCGATAGTTTTGGTATTTTTAAGGTCAATCTCATGTCCTGTGGCTTTGAGGTGTTGGACCAGGGAAGAGGTTGGTTCTTCTTTTTGATTGAGTTCTTATGTTCTTCAACGCGTGCACTTATTCTTCTGTTAGTTTGTCCAATGTATGTGGTGAGGCAGGCAGTGCAGGGGATTTCATATACTCCTTGGTTTTCTAACTCGATTTTGTCTTTAGGGTTTCTTAGGATGGTGGATATTTTTCTGTTTGTGCAGAATGCTGTTTTAATGTTGTGTTTTTGGAGGATCTTGCTGATTTTGTCTGTAGTGCCTTTTATATATGGGAGGAGGGCTTTGCCGTTCTCTTGTTCTCTGTCTTGGATTTTGGTTGGGGTTTCTTTTTGGATTAGGTGGGTGATCTTCTTTCTTTGAAATCCATTGGCTGTTAGTACGTTGGTGAGAGTGTTTAGTTCGGTTTTTAGGTATTGTTCATCAGCTAAGCATTTAGTTCTGGAGATGAGTGTCTCAGCTACGGAATTGATCTGTGCTGGGTGGTGGTGTGAGAGTGCGTGTAGATAGCGGTTTGTATGTGTTTTCTTTGGTAGATGGTGTGTCCTAGGGAGCCATTGGGTTTTTGTATACCAAGACATCTAGGAAGGGAAGTTGATTGTTAGCTTCTGTTTCCATGGTGAATTGTATTTTGGGGTGTAGGCTGTTGAGGTGTGTGAGGAAGTTGTTCAGTTTTTCTTTCCCGTGTGGCCAGATTATGAAGGTGTCATCTACGTATCTGAGCCAGAGTTTGGGTTTGTGATCATATTTTTCTAGAGCTTGTGTTTCAAAGTGTTCCATGTAGAGGTTTGCGATGACAGGTGAGAGGGGTGATCCCATGGGTGCTCCTTCTATTTGTTTGTATTTTTGTCCATTGTAGGTGAAGTATGTATTGGATAGACAGTGGTTGGTCAGATCTAGGATGTGCTTGGGGGGGGGTTGTATTTGTTTTGGATGGCTGTCAAGGCTTCTTTTATTGGCACTTGGGTGAAGAGGGATATGACATCGAAGCTAACTAGTAGGTCGCTGGGTTGTAAGTTTTGTTTCTTTATGATCTCGATGAACTGGAATGAGTTTCTTACATGTGAGTTGATGGATTCTGCATAGGGCTGTAGTTGTTTGGCGAGAAATTTGGCTAGGTTTTGTAGAGGTGAGCCTATGGAGCTGACTATTGGTCTAAGTGGAGTTCCTTCTTTGTGTATCTTGGGGAGACCATAAAGCTTAGGGCATCTGGATGATTTCTCTCTGGGTATGATTCTTTGCTGGATTTCTTCACTGATGGGGAGGCTTTTATTTTGGATCTGGTGGTTTTTTCTAGGTAGGTGGTGGGGTCTGTCTTTAGGGGTTTGTATGTGGGGTCTAGGAGTAGGTTGGTTAACTTGGTTTGGTAGTCAGATGTGTTCATAACCACTGTCGCGTTGCCCTTGTCTGCTGGTAGGATTATTATGCTGGTGTCTTCTTTCAGGTTACGTAGTGCAGTTTGTTCTTCTTTGGATAAGTTGCTTTTGGGTGGTTTGCTAGTGCAGAGGATGTTGGTGATTTCGAGTCTGATTCTATTAGCCTCATCAGGGTTGGTTTTGGTCAGGCTGGTTTCAACTCCGCATATGATGGTTTCTGTGGGGATGTGTTTGGGAGCAACAGCAAAGTTGAATCCTTTTGAAAGGACCTTGGTTTCGGCTTCGGTGAGGATCTTGTCTGAGATGTTGTGCACTGTTTGTTTCATGTGTGGCTGTGAGGGGGGGAGTTGGTTTCTGGCATTGTTGTAGTTTTCTGAGTTTGTTGGTGTGTGTGTCTGTCTTGAGGGTGGTCTGTGTTTCGGCTCTCCAGACAGCGAGTTGTTTGGATTTGTCCCAAAGTAAGGGGTGAATCTTGTTGCTGAGTCTGAGGTGAAGTGTAAGAAGATCTTTGTTGATTTGGTCTAGGAGAAATCTTTTTGTGTGAAGTTCATTTCTAATTAGGGCCAATTCTGTTCTTTTTAGGATGCGTTTGGTGGCTGCTGTGTTGGTGTGGAATTTCAATTGGAAGCTTGTGGGAATTAAATTTTGATCTCGGCAGTTGCATAGGAATGCGAGGTCACATAAAATGGAAGCTCTTTGGACTTCAAGTTTTTCATAAGTCCTGGTCAGATGGTGGGTTTCCTCCCCGTAGAGGTGCAATATATATATATATATATTCATTCGTAGATTTTCATGGGTACAGGCATATAGGTCTAGGTGTGTTCGGGTCTTTTCCCGTGTAAAATTAAGAGTATCTAAGATTATCTAAGATTAAGAGTAACGTCACCAAGATACTCTTAAGCTTACATGGGAAAAGACCCGAACGCACCTATATATATATTACTGAAGGTCAAAAGTGAAAGGATTTTCCCATTTTGACATTATATGTGTAGCTGCAATCTTC
Organism: Notechis scutatus; assembly: GCF_049901735.1. Taxonomy (NCBI): domain Eukaryota; kingdom Metazoa; phylum Chordata; class Lepidosauria; order Squamata; family Elapidae; genus Notechis; species Notechis scutatus. The sequence continues at coordinate 231,190,228 of NC_142010.1, forward strand.
AACATCCTGGATAGATATTTCTTCTGCTTTGAATTCAGCATGTCAGCAGGCATATACATTGCAAATTGTATTCTTAGGCATGGCTAATTCATAAAGAATAGTGTAGAGCTGCATTGCAGTCTGCCTGCTTTTTGTTAGCAATTTTGCTCAGGGTTAGGTTGTAATATGTAATCACTTTTGCTTAGTATAAACCCTTCCCTGTTTCCGATACAACTAATTTCTTCTTTATATTTGGAACTGACACCTTGCTGAGTTGGTATCATTATATGTGCTAATTTTGAAAGGATCTTGCTGCAGCTGAGACAAAAACAATGTTAAAGTACACACAGAATGAAAATACGGTATATACAAATTACAGCAGCAGCCTCCAAGCTAGTTCATAGGAAAGCAATCTGAAATTTGAAAGCAATATATCAGGATCTCCCAACCCCTGTTAGGAACTGGGCCGCAGAACTGGAGGGGTTCAGTGGTCAAGTGAACAAAGCTTCATCTGTATTTACAGTCATTCCCCAATGCTAGCATCACCTCCTGAGCTCCATCTCTGATCATCATTACATTCTCATAGGAGCACGAACACTACTGTAAACTATGCATGTGAAGGATCTAGGTTGTATGCTCTTCCTTCCCCCTCCTGGGTCCATGGAAAAATTGTCTTCCACGAAACCAGTCCTTGCTGCCAAAAAGTTTGGGGACTGCTACTATTTCTGCCTCTAATCCTAGCTTCAAATGTTGTTTGCAGTAATAAGATCAGACTTTTTCCTTGAGAAAAGAAAGATCACTCAGAAAGAGAAAAAAGAAAAATGATACTGTGACATTTTACTGTGATTATATCCACTGCTTGCTTTATCCACAACCATCATTGACACTCATAATATTTTACTGGCAGAGTACTCTTAAAATATTTTTTAAAGGTTTGAAACATATTAAAGGCTTCTCTCAATGCTGAGGTAGCAAAAAATGTGTTGCATTTACTAGGATGTTAGGACCTGCAGTAAAATATGCAATCTTGTCTTCTTTATCAGTGGGAAGATGACTAAACAAAACATTGATGAAATATAGGATTGGGTGGGTCCAGATGTAGTATTCAGCACGTACTGATCAGTTCTGGAGAAATTTTGAGTAGTTCAGAGAACCGGCAAATACCACCTCTGACTGGAGATTTTACAGTATCCTTCCCCTGCCACGCTCACCAAGCCACTCCCACAGAACCGGTAGTAAAAAACTTTGAATCCCATCACTGAATGAGTCGTAGGTAAACATTTGTGATAAACTAGTAGTGGAAGTCACCAGCTGATCATCACCAGTGTGTTGATATAGTGGTAAAATGAAAAGGAAGTTATAATGTTTTCAGAGTATTTTGGATTTTTTTTGTGTTAAGTAAATTTGACTTCTGAGTGATTCTGTAATTTTTTAAAAATGGCCTCTAGTCTTAAAGACTTCATACTATCTTCTGAATTGAAGGTAGTGTACCTAAAATAACAGCTGTTAGAAAGCAAAACACGGAAGAGGCCTATCACCTTGCTTATGCTTATGAGCCTCTGGAATATACATGGTTAGCTTTTTGAATCAGAATGTTGTGTTGGGCGAGCCTTTTGTGCACAGAACTCTACTTTTAGTTGTTAAAAAAAATGTGTAATATCAGCAGTGTTTGCAGCGTAAAGGGAAAAGGAGTGATAAAAACAGCACCATGCAATACCTGATCATGTATGATGTTAGACCAGGGGTGTAAAACTCGCGTCATGGTGGTGTCACGTGACGAATCAGGACTTTTTCCCCCTTTGCTAAACTGAGTGTGGGCGTGGCTAGCATGTGTCACATCCAGCCTGCAGGCCACGAGTTTGGCAGCCCTATGTAATACTATTCCATTATTTCACTGCTGAAGAAAATGATATGAAAATATCTGTCTTATCCAAAATACATTTTGTTTTATTTTAAGTTAAATATACCATTACACTCAGAAATGGAGGTTAGTGACCTTACATGTATGCTTGTCCATCAATTTCAGTTGCTTTCTACTAGTTCTGATCTCTGTACTTTGTATTAAGGTAGATACCTTATGCCACCAGACTTGAAATTCTAGAACTAGAAAACCTTGAATTACGCCGTCTTCGGTCTGATTTAAGTATGGTATATAAAATCATACATTGCAATGTCCTACCTGTCAATGAATACTTCAGCTTCAACCATAACAACACAAGAGCACACAATAGATACAAACTCAAAGTTAACCGCACCAAACTTGATTGCAGGAAATACAACTTCAGCAATAGAGTGGTCAATGTCTGGAATACTCTACCCGACTCTGTAGTTTCTTCCCCAAACCCCAAAAACTTTAACCTTAGACTGTCTACTATTGACCTCACCCCTTTCCTAATAGGTCTGTAGGGGGTGTGCATAAGCGCACCAACATGCCTATCGTCCCTGTCCTATTGTTTCTCTTATTCAATAGAGTGGTCAATGTCTGGAATACTCTACCCGACTCTGTAGTTTCTTCCCCAAACCCCAAAAACTTTAACCTTAGACTGTCTACTATTGACCTCACCCCTTTCCTAATAGGTCTGTAGGGGGTGTGCATAAGCGCACCAACATGCCTATCGTCCCTGTCCTATTGTTTCTCTTATTCTTCTTTTATTTTTCTTATATGTACCCATTTCATGTATTCACAACTATGTATACATTTATACTTATTATCTTGTAAACAATTGGCAAATCAAATAAATAAATAAATAAAAAGATACTATGATCATGAAGCAAATGGAACAAAAAATGTTTTTGGTGGTCCTCAGTTGATTTCCCCTTCTGTACTTGAAGATACAAAAGTGACAGCCTCCATAAAAAGAAATAAAGCAATCAATATGATCGCTGTTGCAGAAAAGGCACCTATTTTGTCTAGAAATTAGGGAGGGGGGAGCCATTACAAATTAATGGTTAATGAGCACTTGACAATAAAATTCAACACTAAAAAAGTGTTAGCTTCCATATGTCAGCATGGTTTCCATGTTTAAAAATGCCAATATTGTTAGGGTTTGGGGATTAACCCCTAGCAGAGTATTGCAGCAGTAGTCAAGCCAGGCAGCCAAACGAGAGTGGAAGGGCCCCAGAGTATACACACACTGAACACAAACACTGTTTGTAGTTTAAATAGTTTTTAATCCTTTTAGAGTTTAAAGCATTGTCATTCAGTCCATTTGTCATTCACTATATTTCCATCCAGTAAGACTCACTATTACAGTCCAAGTTAAGAGTCCTTACAATATCTTTATCAGCTGATAAAGATATCTTCTCCTCCTCCGGTGCCTCTCTCCAGAGAAACAAACGCTGGATATTCAGCAAGACGCTCAAACAGTAGAACAGTTGAATTCCGCAGTAAATCAGCAAACAGTAGCAGACAGGATCATCTCGGTCACAGGCACAGTACAAACAGTATTCACAGTTAGTCACAGTAAGCTTTCCAGCTTCTAATGCTTCCTTATATTATAACTTCTAACCGCACCCTTAATGGGCTAATTGCCTGCAACATTGTGCTTAAAGTGATAAGCACTTAAACCATGATATCTAAGTTTTATATATTTATTCACCCAAACCATATTTGGTATCAATGTTATATCTAACATACTCCCCTTTTGGGTGAAATAAATATATAATACCTTTACAATCTAATCCCATAGTTTTCACAACTCTCCTGGTGCTTACTGGCACCTTGGGCTTTAGTAAAATTATCAGCTAAATTGTCCTCCGACATACAGTACTCTAGCTGAATCATCTTACTTCTTACAGATTTTCTCACGTTTAGGTATCTTAGATCTGTATGTTTGCTCCTTGTTTTTACTGCAATATTTGTGGCCATTTGAATTGCTGCCTGATTATCTTCATGTATAATTATAGGATAATCCACAGTTATACCTATATCAATTAACATTTGTTTATACATTATTAATTCTGTACATAACAGAGATAAACAGGAGAATTCTGCCTCCATAGTAGACAAACTTATATGCTGTTGTCTTATTGACTTCCAGCCTATTAATGTCTTACCCAGCATTATGGCTGTTCCTGAAGTCGACTTTCTAGTGTCTCTTTCTGATGCAAAACTAGCATCTGCATAAGCACTCAGAATTAAATCACCTTTTGGCTCTAAATACAATGAATAATTCATTGTCCTTTTAAGATATCTTAATATCCTCTTAGCTGCAATCCAGTGTCTTTCACACGGTGCAGAATTGAATCTAGCCAACTGATTCACACAGTACGATATATCTGGTCTAGACCAATTACTTATATAAGTCAAACTACCAATTAAAGATTGATAAATCACCTTATCAAACTCCGGGCTTTGTTCATCAGTGTTGCTAAACTCCTGACTCATTGGAGTCTTAGCCGGCTTACAAAGCTCCATCTTATAATCTTTTAGCAATTTGCTTATCTTATCTTCCTGAGATATCTTAAAACCTTTCCGTGTTTTCTTTATATTTAAACCGAGATATTTCTTTATCTCCCCTAATTGCTTGATCTTTATTCTCTTTCCTAATGATGTTATTATTTTATTTGCTTCATCATTAGTTTCAGTTATCAATGCAATATCATCAGTGAACAACAATAATAATGATACTTTTCCATTTGTCTCCCTCTTAAACAGACATGGATCGGCTAAACCAGCTTTAAATCCTATATTGTTTAGTTCCTTTACAATATACTGGTTCCATTCATAGCCTGATTGTTTAAGACCATAGAGGCTTTTCTTTAACAACCAACAATCATTATTATTCTTATTTTCACTTTTAATACCAACAGGTTTTTCATATAAATAGTATGTTTTAATGGGGCGTGCAAGTAAGCAGTTTCCACATCTAGATGGTTAACTATATAGTTTTTACTAGCTGCCCACACTAAAGCTGCCCTCAAGGTTGCTGCCTTAAGACTATGTGCAAACACCTCATCGTAGTCATTGGCATTCTGCCTAAAACCTTGGGCTACTAACCTTGCCTTATGGATTAAATTACCATCTTTATCTGTTTTTACCTTAAATATCCATTTGCAGCCAATGGACTTCTTACCTACAGGTAATTTGGCATTCTCATACACTTTCATATCTCTTAATGAATTCAGTTCCTTATTCATTGCTGCATACCAACTTTTTTTTTTCTTTAGTAGGATACTTTTTTATTTCTTCTACTGAATTAGGAACTTGATTAATCTGGCTCACTGTGTTAGCCTGGTACCTATCAGGCGGTCTAGATACACGTGTAGTTCTTCTGGGAATTACAGGGCTTACAGGAGGACTTTGTTGAACTACTACCTGTTCATCTTCCTCATCCTGTTCAGCTATTGAATCTGTTTCTTCCTTTATGGGCACTATTTCATCCTATATTTGTCTCTTTACTTTATTTTTAAAGTTACAGGGATAACTAATGGGATTTCTATAGGATTCAATAATTACATCTTTATTGGCATCCTGTTCTAATTTCTCCCATCCTTCATGTTCTAGAAATTGGGCACTAGCACTACATAACACTTTAGATGTGCCTTTCTCCCAAAATCTATATGCCCTATGGTTTGCCTGATAACCAACAAAGAAAAATCGTTTAGCTCTATGTTTCCCTTTTTTTCTGAGTTGTGCAGGAATATGCACCCATGCTGGTGCACCAAATGTGTGCAGGTAACTTAGGTCAGGTTTCCTGCCATGCCACCTGGTGAATGGTATTTCACATGTTGTTGTGTTAACAACGTTGTTCAATATGTTATTAGCACACATTGTAGCCTCCCCCACAAATAATCAGGTAACCCAGAATCATTTAACATTGTTCTAACCATTGCCTGTAGTGTTTGGCCTCTTCTTTCAATAAAAGCGTTATGTTCTGGCCTGTATGGAGCAGACTTCTTATGCTCTATTCCAGCTACCTTAAGTCTGTTCTGGAATTTGTTATTAATAAATTCCGTGCCATTATCTGTCACCAGGGTTATCAGTTGCCGTTTAGACTTTCTTTCAGCAAACTTAAGCCAATTGAAAAAATGTTGATATGTTTCAGTTTTGCTTTTCATTAAATAGCAAAACCCATATCTAGAATAATGGTCCATAATGCTCAGTATATATCTAGCACCCCCATACTGGGTTTCTTTGGACCTATTATGTCTGCAAATACTACTTCTAAAGGTTCTTTTGTTTTGAAACCATTTAGCCTATTTGCAGGCAATACTTTGCTCTTATCTTCACAGCAAACATTACAACGCAAATATTTATCACAAGGTTTTAACCTTATTCCTTCAGATAACTCAACTGTACATTTTAGCATTTTAAAATTTACATGCCCCAAACGCCTATGCAATAAATGGATACATTCATTATGAGGCTTTATATAATTAAATACAGTCTGTGCCTCCCCTTTCTTACTATTATCTAAGACATATAATGTTCCATTTAAAGCTGCAGTTACCCTTTTGTTATCTTTTTCAATTATGCAATTATTATCCTTAAAAGTAATTACATAACCTAATTTATCTAATACCCTTACTGAAAGCAAATTAAACTTTAGTTGCGGTACATACAACATTTTTATATCCTGGTTTATGCACGGACAATGTGCAAGACCTTCACCTTTCGCTTTAAGATTCCAGCCGTTAGCAAGAGATATATGTTGAGAGCTTTTAGACATTTTTATAAATTTTGTCTTATCTCTTGTGATGCAGTGGGATGCGCCACTGTCAACCACCCATAGATCATTCTTCACATCAGAGTTGCTAAACATGGCTAGTTCAAATGCTTTCTTTGGCTTTTTTACATTCTGGCTTTTTCTCTTTTTGCAAAATCTTGCCAAATGTCCTCTGCCTCCACAATTAAAACACTTTTTAATTGTGTATGCCGTCAAAGATAAATTCTCTTCTTCCGGGTGCTTTACTTTGCTAAGCTGGTTTCTTTCAAGCTTTGAAGATAATTTCTCTTCTTTCTTATCTTCTCTCAGCTCGTCACGTTCACACCTTCTTCTGGCTTCTTCTAGTAGCCTGCCTGTAATCTCGGTTAATGAGAGGCTATCCTTAGGCAATACTTCCAACGAAGTCACATAGTCATCATAGCTTTGATCTAATGAAGATAATATTATGTAGACTTGTTGCAGTTCATTAAATATAAGCTCTTTTTCTTGCAATTCTTGAAAAATGCTCTTCATACAGTTTAAATGAACTAACATATCTCCATTCCTCTGAAGATGCGTTCAAAAAAGCTTCCGTGTAAGATTTATATGTGCTCCTACACTGTCCCGAAGATAAATCTTCCTGAGGTTCTCCCAGCAGTTTGCAGCATTTTCTTCTCCACGAATATGGACAAGCTGCTGATCACAGAGAGTCAGTCCTATGATGCATAAAGCCTGCTCATTCTTCAGTTTAAAGATCTTGTAACTTTTCGTTATCATCATCATTAGCAGGATCCCAGCTACTCACATCTGGTGGGTTTGCTATTATGTCCCACAAACCTTCTTTACGTAGAAGTAAACTACATTTCATTGACCATGAAACATAGTTTGTTCCATCCAGCCTGGATATCATGGACAGTTGTGACAAATTTACTTGTGCCATTACTCTTCAGATATTTTGACTATTTTAAACTAATTAAAACAGTTCGTTTTTACAGTAATGTGCAACTCACACCAACTCTCTCTGCTATATCCTGGTTAGTTAGACTATGCTGCTGGGCCCATAACCAATGTTAGGGTTTGGGGATTAACCCCTAGCAGAGTATTGCAGCAGTAGTCAAGCCAGGCAGCCAAACGAGAGTGGAAGGGCCCCAGAGTATACACACACTGAACACAAACACTGTTTGTAGTTTAAATAGTTTTTAATCCATTTAGAGTTTAAAGCATTGTCATTCAGTCCATTTGTCATTCACTATATTTCCATCCAGTAAGACTCACTATTACAGTCCAAGTTAAGAGTCCTTACAATATCTTTATCAGCTGATAAAGATATCTTCTCCTCCTCCGGTGCCTCTCTCCAGAGAAACAAACGCTGGATATTCAGCAAGACGCTCAAACAGTAGAACAGTTGAATTCCGCAGTAAATCAGCAAACAGTAGCAGACAGGATCATCTCGGTCACAGGCACAGTACAAACAGTATTCACAGTTAGTCACAGTAAGCTTTCCAGCTTCTAATGCTTCCTTATATTGTAACTTCTAACCGCACCCTTAATGGGCTAATTGCCTGCAACATTGTGCTTAAAGTGATAAGCACTTAAACCATGATATCTAAGTTTTATATATTTATTCACCCAAACCATATTTGGTATCAATGTTATACCTAACAAATATCATAACAAAAGGCTTACTCAATAAACTATAGTTATGGCCTGTGTATTCTGAACAAATAAAGCTATTTAGTCTAACTGCATAGCTGTGCATCTTTATTTACTTTCTTAATTATTTAGGATTGTTATCAAAATACTTGTGTTTATTATTGTTGATTCACCCTGCCTTGCTTTATTTGGACACCTACCTAAATTACCTGAAAACAGCACTCCTTCCATTTCAATGAGTGAAATTCAAACCCCCTTCCTTAAAAAAAGGAAAGAAGGGAAAAAAAAAACCCCCCCCCCCCCCCCCCCTTTTTTTTTTTTTTTTTTTTTTTTTTTTTTTTACACAATCAAAAATAAAAAAAAAAAAAAAAAAAAAAAAATTTAATTAAAAAAAAAAAAAAAAAAAAAAAAAAAAAAATGTTAACCAAAGAAGCTATGAAATAAATTCATGAACATTTCTGTTCAGCAATGACTTCTACCAATGACTGTGGCTTCTCCCTTCCAGTATATATATAAAGGATGATCAACTGATCTATAAATTGAATTCTTCCTGGAAATGATGTAGATATTCACCAGACTGATTTGAGTTAAATACAACTATACTGGTTTTACTACTTTATGGAATGTAGCCATTAACATGCAAGTTATTTCAGTGGATTTTGGAAGTCATCCCTAAAACCCATCTGTTAGAAATAACTGGCTCCAAGCTGGAATTATGCCTCCCCACACCCCAATTTCTACCCCCCCCTCTCTCTCACACACACACACACACATTATACCTTCCTGTATATGCTTGTTCTCATCAACCCTTTCTGCTTCTAGTGGTTCATTTCTATTCACCCAAGGTAAGACATCCAATTATTATAATATCTGCATTTTTCCTACTGATGGATACACAATAAAGAATAAGACTCTAATGCTTTGACTTGTTGAGAAACATTGAGACCAGTTTCTAATTTTGTTAATTCTATGTTGCATAATCAAAAATAAATAAACACTTGAGAAATAAGCAATATTGTTCTCATCTCAACTTCATTAAAGCCTTGCTGCCTTCAAATACTTTTAGAGCCTTAGAAAATATAACTACATACAATGTATACATGAATACAATAAACAGCATGAAAGCATATGCATAGCCTGTTATGTTTTGAGAAAGATAACAGAAGTATTCTTTTTTTCTATCTACATATTCTTCTGTAGTGGATCAGATAATCAAGCAGAGCAAAAGGCTTGTGCTTCATTTATATCTTGCAAAAATATGAACATTTGAAGTAAATAAGACAGCATTTTCCTTCAAGTATGTTTTTAAATAATATTCTATTAATGTTTGATATAGATTTATATGAATTGGTGAAAAAATTAAAACCAACATTTCTCAATTAGAAATATTGTGTTGGTTCATCAGTGATACACACTATCTCCAGAGAATGGATGGTGGAACAAATTCCACAAAGAACAGTTAATTATTATTTTAAAAATAAACAGACAAGTGTACATTTTGCTGTAAATAATTAATGCTTACTGAATTAAATAATGACATTTAAATGAATTGATGTACCATATATACATAGGCATCTACTCATTGTTCAATGAATCCAGTTATTGTGGAGATTTAGACAGCAACTGCAATCTTATTATATGATTCCAATAAGATCAGAACCCACGGAGAGAATCCCTGATTCCATCTTTGATACATGTCAGCCTGCATTTACTATACTGCAGCCTCCTTGGTAATGTAAATGCCAAGTAGCACATTGGTTGGAAAATGCACCTTTACCTCAGGCTTACACATAAACAAAAGGCAGATTTGCTCCGCGTCCAGGAGAAGAATTTTTTTGGTATGTGGGGGGCGGGGGGAGAAAGAATAGACAAGAGATACTATAGACAAAACTCAGGAGGAAGATAAGCAGGAATTTTATCCTGGGATGGAAAAAAGGCCCCAGATTAGAACATCCTGAAAAAGGAAAGGAAATTCATGCAGATGGATTCAGAAGGAATATCTGTTCCAAGGGACTGGTTTTTTGGGTATACATAGATAAATGTCTAATTAGAAATGTGCTAATTTATATTTGTTTTGTTCGAGTATGTGTGCGCATGCGCATATGCACTTCAATTTTGTTTAAATAATTTAATGCTATTTATTTTCTTGCTATTTAGTTACCATATTTATATAACCATCCATCTCACAAAATATGACACTGGGCAGCACACATATTTTTAAAATTATTAAAAATTATTTTGCAAAGAAAAAGCAAATCAAATTATAATTAATCATAATTTGAACCAGACCTTCAGGGAATCACTTAAAAACCAGTTTTCCTTTATTGGTAATAAATAAAAACCACTTTGGGATCTATATATTCATAGATTTTCACGGGTACAGGTATGTAGGTCTAGGTGTGTTCGGGTCTTTTCCCGTATAAGATTAAGAGTATCTTGGCAACATTTCGGCGAGGTCCCACTCGTCATCCTCAGGCTGGTGCTTTTGGCTTCGTGCCAGTGCAAGCAGTGTGTGATCAGGGCTGCCGTCTCTCTATAAATACTGGTGGGGGGGCTGGTGTGCTGGGCTGTTTGACTACACTGATGCCTCTTGATTGGTTGATGGAGTTGATGTTGGTATAATGGGCTGTGTGATGGCCTTGTGAGTTTTGTTGTGGAGATATCCTGGATCTTGTGCTGTAATCTCCTGGGTCGTTTGTTTTATAGTGATCTTTTTTCCATTACCCTCTCCTGTTTTAACGGCTTGGGTAATGGGTTCTGTGATGGGCTTGCGAGTTATTTTGTTGTGGTATCCTGGGTCCTGCGTTGTAAACTCCTGGGTCATTTGTGTTTTGATCTCTTTTCCATTAGTCTCCTGTGTAATAACGGCTTGGGTAATGGGTTGTGTGATGACCTTGTGAGATTTATTGCTGTGGTATCCTTGGTCTTGTGCTGTGATATCCTGGGTCATTTGCTGTGTTGCAACTTCTTGAGTTCTTGTGGTGTAATTTCCTGAGTTTTCTGATGTGATATCCTGAGTGGGTGGCTGTGATGTAGCATTCTGGGTTTTAGCCTGGCTTTGAGTTTGGGGTCTAGGTCTGTGTTCTTGGCATGTGTCAGCTTGTTTGGTTTTGGGGTCGGGGGTGCAACAGCTGGCAAAGCAGCCGTGGTCTGTTTTCTGGATGGTGGTTGTCCTTCATTTATAGGATGGGCTTGGGCCTGGGTCTGATGAGGGGGATTGGCAGTGGTGTCCCATGTTGTTTTGGGTCTGCTGTTGGTTTTTGTGGCTGGGACTCATTTGTTGGTGAGGGCTAGCTTCCAGATGTCTGGTAGGTGGGAGGTATCATCCCGTCTATTCATGTTATGGGGGTGTTTCTCTATCTCAATGGCTTCCCTGCTTATTCTCTTGCTGGAGTGTTCAGTGTTGGATATTAATTTAGTTCCTTCGAAATTAATTTCATGTCCTGTGGCTTTAAGGTGCTGGAAGAGGGAGGAAGTATTTTCTTCTCTTCTGACTGCATTTTTGTGTTCTGCGATGCGTGCATTTATTCTCCTGTTGGTTTGTCCAATATATGTGGCTGGGCAATTATTGCATGGTATTTCATAAATTCCTTGGTTTTCTAGCTGGATCTTGTCTTTGGGGTTTCTTAGGATGTTGGCTATTTTTTGGTCAGTGGTGAAGGCTGTCCTGATATTGTGTTTGTGGAGAATTTTGCTGATTTTGTCTGTGGTGCCTTTGATGTAGGGGAGGAGTGCGATACCGTTGTCTTGTTCTGTGTCTTGGTTTTTTTGGGGGTATCTCTTTTCAGATTAGATTGGTGATAGTGTTTCTTTGGAATCCGTTGGAAATTAATACGTTAGTGAGGGTGTGAAGTTCTGTTCTCAGGTGGTCTTTGTCAGCTAGGCATTTGGTTCTGGAGATGAGGGTCTTGGCTACGGAGTTGATCTTTGCAGCGTGGTGATGGGATTGTGCATTTAGGTAGCAGTTGGTGTGTGGTTTTTTCCAGTAGATGGTATGTCCTAGGGAGCCATTGGGTTTTTTGTAAATTAGAATGTCCAGGAAGTGAAGTTGGTTGTTGGTTTCTGTTTCCATGGTGAATTGTATTTTGGGGTGTAGCTTGTTAAGATGTGTGAGGAAGTTGTCCAGTTTTTCTTCCTGTGTGGCCAAATTACGAAAGTATCATCTACATATCTGAGCCAGAGTTTGGGTTTGTGTTCGGATTTGTCTAGAGCGTTGGTTTCAAAGTGTTCCATGTATAGGTTAGCAATGACGGGTGAGAGGGGTGATCCCATGGATGCTCCTTCTATCTGTTTGTATCTTTCTCCATTGTGGATGAAGTATGTGTTGGTTAGGCAGTGGTTGGTCAGATCTAGGATGTGTTTGGGGGGGTTGTATTGTCAAGGCTTCTTTGATGGGTACTTGGGTGAAGAGGGATATGTCATCGAAGCTTACGAGTAGGTTGCTGGGTTGTAGGTTTTGTTTCTTTATTGTTTCTATGAAGTGGAAGGAGTTTTGTACGTGTGAGGTGATGGATTCTGTGTAGGGCTGGAGTTGTTTGGCGAGAAATTTAGCAAGATTCTGTAGAGGTGAGCCTATGGAGCTGACTATGGGTCTGAGTGGTATTCCTTCTTTGTGTATCTTGGGGAGGCCATAGAGCTTAGGGCATCTGGATGATTTTTCTCTGGGGATGATTCTCTGCTGGATCTCTTCACTGATCGGAGACACTTTTATTTTGGATTTGGTGGTTTTTTCTAGGTAGGTGGTAGGGTCAGTATTCAGAGGTTTGTAAGCGGGGTCTTGGAGTAGGTTGGATAGTTTGGAGTGGTAGTCCGATGTGTTCATTACGACTGTGGTGTTGCCTTTGTCTGCTGGGAGAATGACTATGTTGCTGTCTTTCCTCGGGTTGGTGAGTGCTTTTTGTTCTTCTGGGTGGGTTGCTGGAGCAGAGGACGTTGGTGACTTCAAGTCTGATTTTGTTGGCTGCATCTGGATTGATTTTGGTTAGGCTAGCTTCAACTCCGCATATGTTTTCAGTGGAGATGCATTTGGGGGCGACTGCAAAGTTGAATCCTTTGGAAAGGATCCTTTGGTTTCTGCAATGGTGAGGGTTCTGTCTGATATGTTGTGTACTGTTTGTTTCATGTGTTGTTGTGGGGAAGGGTTGGGTTTCTGGCATTTCTCTAGTCTGTGGAGTTTCCTGGTGTGTGTGTCTGTCTTGTGGGAAGTTTCTGTTTCAGCTCCCCAGAAGGCTAGTTGTTTGGATTTGTCCCAAAGTGCTGGGTGGATTTTGTTGCTGAGTTTGAGATGGAGTGTGAGTACATCTCTGTTGGTTTGGTCTAGTAGGAATCTTTTCTTGTGGAGTTCATTTCTGATTAGGGCTAATTCTGTTCTTTTCAGGATCCTTTCAGTGGCTGAAGTTTTAGAATGGAATTTGAGTTGTTTGGATTTGTCCCAAAGTGCTGGGTGGATTTTGACCCGAACACACCTAGACCTACATACCTGTACCCATGAAAATCTATGAAAACAAATATCATACCTCTACGGGGAGGAAACCTTCTGGTTAACCAGGACCTACGAGAAACTCAAAGAGCCACCATCTTGTGTGATCTTACATTCCTACACAATTGCCGAGACAAAAATGTGATCCCCACATGCTTCCAACTCAAATTCCATTCCAAAACTTCAGCCATCTTAGGATGGCTGCTATATTTCTGTCTGTACAGAAAACCAAGGCATGTATGAAGTCCCCTGCACATCATGCCCTGCCACATACTTCGGACAACCAATAGAAGAATAAGTACCCGCCAAGATGAACACAAGAATGCAGTAAAAAAGCTGGAACACACTTCCTCACTAGTCCAACACATGAAAGCCACAGGTCATAGCATCAACTTCAATGGCATCAAAACCCTAGGCACTATAGAAAACCCCAGCCACAGAATCATCAGAGAAGCCATAGAGATTGAAAAAAGACCTGAAAGCATGAATAGAAGAGATGACTCCACCAGACTGTCAATTATCTGGAAGCCTGCACTCTCAAACAAAAAAAATCTCCACACCACAAGCCAGGAAAACACCTGGGCACAAACAGACTCCCCCTGATACCTCCAGCTCAAACACACCCCAACCAGGCACCCAGATGAAACCTAGCTTCCTAATAAATGATACCTGTCCATTTACTCTGAGCCAAGCTGCACTAAAAGCCTCCAACACAATGTTGCCAGCCAATCAAGAAAAGAAAAAAAGCTACAAAACAGACAGAAGATAACACAGCAAACTCCAAGACCAATAAACACAGACCAAGACTCCCAACCAATCAGGATGAAGAAAAAACCATGAACACTATACAGAAGCCTGATGATGGCAGATGAGATTCTGCCGAAACGTTGCTACAACTTTAAAAGGACAACTATAATGACGTGGGAAAATACCCGAACAAAGCTGAATACCATATGTAGATATAGATATAGATATAGATACACACACACACACTTATTATATATTTCAGATAGATGTTTTATTTTGTTTCATTCATTTGAGGTTACTGGATACAAAGATTAGAACATGCTATAATTTATCTTTTCAACATTAACGAAGTATTAATATTTAAAGATAAAAGAATTTTTACAATTGTATTTAATAAAATTTAATTTTACTTACACTCTGAGAGATTAATTCACTTTTAAAAGGGAAGCAGCTGGCACCTTTAGGCACATACCTGGATACTATATGATCATGAGAGTTCACTATAGATTTCTTTTTTGTAATTATCAAAAAGTAACACAAGGTATGGAAGACTTACTTTTTTTTACAGCTAAAGTTAGCGCATATAACAACAGTCAGTACACTCTCTAGATCAGGGGTGTCAAACTCATGGCTTGTGGGCGTCATGCTCTGGCCACGCCCATCCCCAATTTATTTATTTATTTATTTATTTGATTTATATTGCCACCTATTCGCCCATGGCGACTCAAGGCGGCTTACACAATGTAAAATCACATTTAAAACAAAAAATAAAACACAATAAGAACTAACAAAAAGAATCAAATAAATTAGTAAAATACAATAGAACAAAATTTGGGAAAACAAAAAACAAAACAAAAACCAACTCCCACCCCCCACCCTGACGACAGAGCGTCACACTAGCCATCTGATGCGTTCTATCCCTCTCTGGGTTCCCCAGGCCTGCTGGCAAAACCAGGTCTTCAGTGCCTTTCGGAATAGTATTAACGAGGAAGCCATTCTAATCTCTGGGGGGATGTTGTTCCACAGAGATGGAGCAACCACAGAGAAGGCCCTTCTTCTAGGTCCCACCAGGTGTATCTCCCTCAGGGGTGGGACCCGCAGCATTCCCTGCCTCCTTGCTCTAATGGGTTGGGTAGATGTCACTGGCAAGAGATATTTCCTCAGATAATCCAGACCCAAGCCATGAAGGGCTTTAAAGGTGACAAGAGGTGTCGAGCCAGGAAAGGGCGTAACTGGTGCACAACCGCAGTTGAGCAAAGACCCTCCTGGCCACGACCACCACCTGCTCTTCGAACAAGAGTCGTGAATCCAGGAGAACCCCCAGATTACGCACAGATAGTGCCACCCTATCCAAAACTAAAGGTGATAATTCTCCCTGAACCAACGAACCCCAGACCCAGAGTCACTCGATCTTGCATGAGTTTAGTTTCAACCCATTGCTCCCCATCCAGCCCCTAACAGCCTCCAGGCATTGCGAGAGGGAGGACACAGCATCACTTAACTCACCACGGGCTGAGACTCACAGCTGAGTATCATCAGCATATTGGTGATACCTCAGTCCATGGTGATGGATGATCTCACCCAGCAGTTTCATATAAATGTTGAACAGGAGCGGAGAGAGTACCGAGCCCTGCAGAACCCCGTAAAGCAGTGGGCGAAGGTTGGATCTCTCCCCTCCTATCAACACTGACTGAGAGCGGCTGCAAAGGAAGGAAGTGAACCAAGACAGCACAAGGCCTTCCACTCCCATCCCCTGAAGCCGTCCCAGGAGAATCCCATGGTCAATGGAATCAAAAGCCGCCAAGAGGTCAAGTAGAGCAAGGATGGATGCACTACCCCCATCTCACTCCCACCAGAGATCATCCAAAAGTGCAACCAATGCTGTTTCTGTCCCAAATCCAGGCCTGAATCCTGATTGGTAGGGGTTGAGATAATCCGTTTCATCCAGAAACCTCTGGAGCTGCTGCGCAACCACCTTCTCAACAACCTTCCCCAAAAAGGGAAAATTGGAGACAGGTCGGAAATTATCCAACTGGGTGGAGTCCAGCAATAGCTTTTTAAGAAGAGGGTGGACCACAGCCTCCTTAAAGTGCTGGGGCACCGTCCCGTCCTGTAGAGAAGCATTAATCACTGCCAGAGTCATTTTAGTTCCCATTTTAGCAAAGGGAAAAAAGTTGCAATATGTCATGTGATGTGTCATTGCGAGTTTTCACCCCTGCTCTAGATAAGTAGTGGCATTTAGAACTAGAAAGTCATTTCACCAGAGAGCAAATGGAAAAGCTGTGTGAAGACTCAGATGGCAACTGACAGAAATGGCTCAAGATTTGTACCTTTCTACTTCCTATGTTCCACCATTCAAATATAACTAAGACCGGTGCCATTTGGTGACTAACCTATCTAAAATCACTCACCATAAGTGCACTTTCACAGGTTCAATGAATTTTAACTGTGTGATAGGCAAGGAGATTAGATTATTTCTATCTACTATTCTTATAACATTTTCCCATACATGCTATACAGTATATATTTGAAGAAATGCAAATACATATACCATTTGGAGGGATCTTAATATAGGAAACATAGATGTTTATAACCATGTATGTAAAAATGACTTTTGAACCTTCAAATAGACAGGTGAATACCCAATTTTGGTCATATTTAAATATTCTGCTTTGCTGTCCATTATCTTTACCCTTTGCTTCCAAACATCACAACTGTACCATTATATTTAGTAAGATGACAGCCAAAAGCTTTCTTAAACTAGGAAAACTTTTAATACTCTGACAACCAATAGAAGATTATGGGGTTTTTTCCCAGAAGAAATAAACAGCAAACAAAAATTTGCTTAAATGCAGTTTATTCAGCATTTTGTAATCCATAGTTAAATTAAATGCATATGTAAAGGAATGAAGAGCACTAATCCAAACAAATACCACCAATTGATATATTTTTTAATCTCTCCTAGTATATTCTTTAAGCCTAGTGACTGTAAGTCAGATGCTTATTATTCTAAGTATATGACAAGCTTACACTTAAAACATTTATACAATTTTATTGTTATAGTTTGATCAAGTATTTCAATTTATAATGCTATCCCTAACAATTTCAGTAGTTGCATGAGTCATTCAGACTATGTGGGTTAAGCATATATGCATGTTATACTTAGAAATTCAGTTACATTGTCAGATTCATAAATAACATGGAGATAACAGCAATCTACATCAATAGTAATAATCAAATAGATATTGAATCACATTTCTACTTTTATATTATACTGAATTACAATGAGTTTTGACACTTTTACTAACCAATTATTTGTACTATGTTTAAAAAGAAGTATTCAGAAAAACTGTACTCATATAAACACAAATATATTTTTCCATTTAGCATTTCATTCTAAATTCTGTTTAGAATAAAATAGACAAATAAATAAAACAGAATATTTCAAGGTCTAGCAGCACAGTTTTTAACCAGACAAAAAAGAACAAAAATTACAATTTAATGTTGCCTTGAAGACTATGTTGTTTGTTTCATTTCTGTTCTTTCTGAGCATCTCGTTCTAGTTAAGAATATTGTTCATTATGCTAACAGTCAAGCCAATAACTTAAAACTTCATTGAGATAATGATTGAACATGACTTCCTCTGCTTTGAAAAAGGTGACAACACTCATATGGATATCAGTTCTTTATTGATCTGCTTATGAACATCATGCCTCCCCCTAGAAGGATACATAATCTCCTTGGGTATATGGATATGTTCCACCAGTTGGTATTGCCCAGGTTTTCCACATCTAAAAATAATATTATATATTTGTATTCAAAAATATCACTTTGGTGCAGAATCATCAGTCAATACATAGTTTTCTGTCATGCAATATGTTTATGGCCATTAATTTAGAAGGGTTTTTTAAAAGGGGACTGGGAAAATACTTGAATACAGGAACTATCAATAACTTCTCATCTTAATGGCAGTTTTCTATTCCAAAATCATGAGTTGCTTAGATACCACCAATCAATGAATGTTAGATATTAACCATGACCCTCTTATTCTAGATTTTCTGAAAATACAACATGCTAGATCAAATAGATTATTGGACTGATACTTCAGGATTGTTATCTTATATTAATGTGGTTTGATGGCTCAAAAAGAAGCACTACTAGATGTCAGATTTATTTTGATAAAGAACCAGGAATATATAAAGAAGAGCATTCTTGTACAAGAGGCTGTTAACCTCCTTAAACACACGTGTTGTTGTTATTTGCTCTGGCATTGCATGGAGGAAGGTCTTGAGAGCAGTTAGCAAAGTAGCAGCCAAGTTATTTTATTATATTACCAATATACTGCTAACTTAGCTTTAGAATTAAAATCAATGGCATTTTTTTCTGACTAATGAAGACTTCTAAAGCAATTGGTTATTTCAGTTGTACAACATCCATGAATCTTTTGTTTTGAAGGATGACAACTACCAAAAGACATGCAATGCACTTTTGCCATGGCATTTTTCACTGTTTCCTCATTAACACCAAATAGTATTCTGGCTTTTCCCTCGTTCCTGATGAAGCATTTCCAGAGGAGCTCTTTTATAATCTTCTATTGCTGCTTCCTTAGGAGCCTGCACTACACAAAAGACCACTGCTGAAAAAGTCCAGAGCTTCAGGCTGTACTGCCCCTCCTGTGAAATCGGTGTGGTCTTCTGAGATGGAGTGACTCTTTCACTGTATACTTCCTTCCCCATGTTTGTAGTTTTAGATTTGTAAAAGGATTTCTGTGGGAGTTTAAAGAAATGAGAATGGTGGCAAAGATGCAACAGATTCTTTTTTTCACCGCCTTCTTCAGCTTCGTATAGAAGAGATGCGATCCAGTGACACAGATTCTTCTCAATGCACATGATTAATATTTTGTCAAGATTGACTGTTTATAGTGATTCCTTAAAATATCTCGATTTCCTTGAACAGTAGGTGTCTTCTTTCCCTAAAAACAAGAATTAAAGGAACTGTTTTAGTTGTATTTGAATAAAGTCAATTTACTTTAGTAGAGCCAGTTTGTTGTAGTGGTTCAGGCATCAGGCAATCCAGCAGACTTTGAGTTCCCACCTTAGGCACAAAGGCAGCTGGGCAACCTTGGTCCAGTCTCTTTCTCTCAACCCTAGGAGGGAGACAATGGCAAACCACTTCTGAAAAACCTTGCCAAGAAAATTGTCAGGGCTTGTCCAGACAATCTCTGAGAATCAGACAAAATTGAATAGAAGAAAACAAATTTGAATTTTAAATTATTTGTATTTAAAACATGTGAGTTTTCTATATGTGATCATGCTCACTAACAAAAATATGCTTACAATCATCTAAATGACTCTATAATATGCAAGATTTCTAACAGTATTAGAAAAGGTAATGCTATTCCAAAATGCATGCAAGTGAACAAAATTAACATTTTACAAATCTATTAGAAACTTACTATTCCTTTCTACATTTTATTTATTAATTTAATATACATTTAGGTCACCTTTTGAAGTTTTATACATTTCATAAGCATAGCTTGCACACCTGAAAAAAAATATGTATGTTATTTGTAAGTAATATTTAAATAGGACCAAAGCACCAACATTGCAATACAAAATAAGCATTATAAACTCTACTAAGCATTTTTTCTGCACACTTATTTTTATGCGTCACTGCCTACTGAACATCTGGGTTTTACATCTGTGTAAAGACTGCATTATTTTAGAAAGACTGTCTGAAAAAAAACCCAACTACCTTTTTTACTTTTACTTCATTTAGATGCTGAATGTAGAAATAGTTTAAGGAAAAAAATATTAGTTTCTTGACATTACATATCACATCTTAGATCGCAACTGTTTAATTTTAAACAGAACCTGATTTTTCCTGCCAATACCCATTGAAAAAAAAGGGCCAGATTTCAGTACAAAATTTTTCATGAAAACATTTCTGGAAAAATCAGTTTGGGCTTCATAATATTTACATGAACAAACTTCTGCTCATACAGCAAATGTCTTGTGCAAACACTCTTCAGTGGAATCATTCTATTATCCACAACTATCTGTGAATTAAACCACACTTCATGAGATTATCTTATTTTGCTTAGATGCGTGCAAAATACTTTTAAATACATACAGCTTTGACAATTAACAGAATAACAGAGTTGAGAGGGACCTTGGAGGTCTTCTAGTCCAACTGCCTGCTTAAGCAGGAAACCCTATACCATTTCAGATAAATCGCTGTCCAGTCTCTCTTAAAAGTCTCCAGTGATGGAGTACCCACAACTTCTGAAGGGAAGCCATTCCACTGGTTAATTGTTCTCACTGTTAGGAAATTTCTCTTTAGTGATTCCTAGGTTGCTTCTCTCCTTGCTTAGTTTTCATACATTTCTTCTTGTCTTGCCTACTAGTGCTTTGGAAAACAGGTTGATCCCTCTTCTTTGTGGCAGCCCTTTTTTTTCTGCTCCATAAGATGTTGTCTATTGTGGAATTTTATGGTAACATAAAACCTATGCCTCCATTACATTTTCTTAGACATTGATCTTCTGTTGACTATCATCTTTAGTGTTATAATGAAATTTACTCATTTATAAGATTATGGAGCTATCAAATGAAAACAAAGCTCCATATTAACTATATCTTCATCAAATGCAGAGAATCTTTAATGTGTGTGTGTGTGTGTGTGTGCAGACTTTGGAGAGATGTTGTCATTCTGTCAAAGATAAGGAAGATGTAAAATAGATATAATCAAGGTCAGACCAAAAAAAGAAGCGAGGTCCCAAACTAGTGCTCAGAAAAATTGCAAACTTATCATAGTGTTTAATACTATAACTAATCCATTTTGACTTCTAGTACCTCCTAGGGTAACATAAATATTGCTTGATCTTGTTCCAGGAGCAGCATTTATGTGATATAATACAGCTTGGTAAAGTTCCAAATGAACTGCTATAGTATTGGAATGAGAAAGTATGAGTTCATAAATTGAAATTTTATTTGATATACTATGCCCTATAATAATCTTCCATTTTTAGAACACTAACATGAAAACCTGTCTGTTTTTTTTATATGTATGCTCTTTTTAGTTTTTTTTAAATTCTCCCTCCAAGACAGCAATGTCGTATGGAACATTTTTAGAGAGATTGAGAAATATAATGTATTTCTTTTATATCCCTTATTATAAAACAGATGATTTCTCAATTCCATAATTCATTGGATACTACATAAGTGGAATTTAATGGTCTACTCCACACTTACACCTACTTATCCTCTTCTGACATCTTATGCTTACACATGCATACTTTCCTCTCACAGAGTTTGATATCCTAGGATGATATGTATATTACTCTCCTTGCAATTCTAGATGAAGCTCTTTCCCAGTGATGCTATTAGATAGGAGTATCAAACTCATGTCGTCATGCCGAAGTCACATAACGCATCAGGACTTTTTCCCCCTTCACTAAATTAGGCATGAGCATGGCCAACACGTGATGCATCTGGCCTATGAGCGAGATTTTGACAACTCTCCTGTCAGAGAACAGCTGACTGATAAAACAAAAAAGGAGTGCTGGAAAAGATTCGTTTTCTGAAGCTCATTCCATCTTACTCAGTGCTCAACTATTTCTTAAAAATGATGAAAGAAGGTTTTTTTTGACATTTTTGTTGTTGTTGTTGTTGTTTTTAATGAAGATCTAGCAGAATCCATGTTTTCAGAGCACAGTGCTTTTTGTGCTGCAGCTGGGAGGAAAATGCTTAGTCCATGCCTTTCATGTTTAAAAAAGGCAGATCTGGCAAAATTTGTTTTTCAAAGTATTTATTATCTGTTTAGTTAGAGAATGCTATCTCTTTCTATACTTATGCAAAGAATGAAACACTATGAGGACAATGGGCTACATGTGTCTATTTGTGTACTACTTATTAATATTTATTTGCAATTATTTTAAAATTTAAGAGAACAGGCTTTTCTTTTCTAGAAAAATAACAATTACAAATAGATTAGTAAATCTATGCAATAATAAGTTGCAATTAGCGCTCAAAGCACTAATGTTTCCCGTTATTTTGTCACTGAACTTATTTCAGTGTTTGACTCAGAGTTATGTTTGAACTGGAAAGATATATAAATAATAGTAAGTAAATAAATAAGAAAGGAACTGAATTAGTTGTCATGAAAATCTCCGTGTTCCTTCATCATATGAAATTATATGTAAAGGGTAACCAGGTTGAATATGGTGTCATGATTCTTAAAGCAGGACCAATTTTGTTTTAATTTCAGAATGAACTTAACATGTATAACTATAAACAATTATTGTTCTTAGTCTGCCTTCTATGGGACCTATGATAACAGGGATTCTTTCTCTTTATTATATATTCCAAATTTCATAATTTAAAATTGTTCTAGTTGTCTCCTTCAACTAAAGCTTGAGCTTCAGTGACTTAATGGACATTGGACATGTAGTTTTCTTTGCAACACTATGGATTGTTGTTTGCCATTGCCTTCTTCGGGAATATTTGGGGAGTGTCCTATTGTCCAACAGAGACTCCATTTCCTTAGGGTCTTGCAGAAATATCAGGTGGAACAATGACTGATGACTTCCTTTTACCGGTCTACAATAGAAAGCATCCTTACATATTGTGTTATGGTATGGTATGCTGGTTTAACAGCCGTGGACAAAAAGGCATTATAGGGGGTGATGAGCACAGCACAAAAAATTATGGGCTGTTCCCTGACACCACTGGATGAAATCGCTGGGACCTGCTGCCCCTAGAAGCAGAATGGTTGCATTCATGCACGTTAACTGATCATTGGAAATCACCAGCTGGCAATAAAGCTACTTATAGAATTGCTTTTTCAGTTGAAAAAATAAATTCTTTCCTTGTAGCAATTTCTTTGGAAAAAAACTTTGAGTCATTCTTGCCATTGATTTTAGAAGGTATGCCATAGACTTATCATTGATTTTAGAAAGCAAGGTATGGCAAATATAAAGAAATGCATCAGTTTTGTACACCTCTACAATATCTACCCATAATCAGTTCAGTTTCTAGTAAAGAAGAGGAAATCTATTCAAATCAGTATGTTCACAAGACTTACTTTTTATGATGTTCCAGAACTTTATGTATACTCTTAGCACAAAAACCTGTGACTGTAATGGAAACTGAGAAGTCTTTCAAATACTGTGATTGTTGGCAAAGTGGCAATTACACTAATGTACAAATTCTGATAACAAGCTTCTCTTGAAGGGACAGTGAATCAGAACTCTAACAAAGGGGTACTTTGAAGTGTGCCACAACATGTTTTTCCAGTTCTGTTTCAATTATCCAGGCTTACAATCAGTTGAAAATGGGGAATAATAAATATGAACTGGGCTATCTAAAACAAACTAGTATGAATCTTGTCTTTAAAAATTTCTTTTTTAAAGTTTAGCAAGTTGTGTTGTTCTATGAATGTGTTATGGGTTTTTATATAACAAGAATATTATGATCCCTAAATGAAACCAAAATAAAGTTTACGTTTGTTTTTTTCCTGCAATGATAAGTGCATACACCCATTTGGTTGCTCCAAATTTCAGAGTTCAAGCAACACTTGACTCCTAAGGCTTATCCAGATTATCAGATTTCCTTGTCTGAGAAAGTTTTGGAAGACAAAAGTGGAAAACATTGCTCTGTTTTAGCTCCCCAAGGACATGTTTTTATGCTTCACTTCTGGAGTAAACTTTTCCATATTCTGTTGCCTCAAGCATTGCTGGTGTTTGAAGAAATTACTTGAGCTTGATGTAGGCTAACCTGAGCAGTTTTAATGGCTATTATGCAGAATCAGGAACACCTCTGCAAATGAATCAATGTTTCCAATACTCTGTAATAACTTTCCTACGAATGCTGTAACAGATGAATGTGTATAATACTTGTAATCAGAATCTGGTTGGTTCAAAACCCAGCAGACATTTTGGCACTATTATTATTTTTTTCCCTTGAGCTTTCTACTTTTCCCATTAGTGCAATTTTCATCACTTTTTTCAGTTACCTAATAAAGAAAGATAACTATAGATTATTCAGGCTATTTGGAAGCTAAGGATGGATGACTTTAAAAATGATGAAACATTGTGGAAATTATAAAAACAAAAAATATATGTTTTTTAAAAGACCAAATAAATGCTCTCTTTTGCTGTCCTCAATTTTAAATGTATTTTCAGCTTCTGTATATTTCCAGCTTCTGTATATTAGAAGGCAATGTTCATGGAATATCACAATACATTGGGAGAACAAGGCTTATTTGACTGTGGGTTGCATAGTAAATCACACATTTATGACTAATGATCAACTACATTCATGAAACATGCTAAGCCTTTAAGCATGGATTACTCATTATGCAATATGTTAAGCCACAAATAAGTGGATCTGTGTGGATCAGATTAGTATTGTTCAAAAAGAATCAATTGTGCTGGATCAACTTTTCCTGGACTTCAACTTTCAGAATGCTTCAGCCAACACAGTTGACTGCAAATACTGGTAGTTGAGGTGCACACATTTGTAGAATGCCCAGTTTAAGGAATGCTGTCATGGAGAATATGGTTATAAACTTCTCTGTACAAGCCTCCATGTATGAGAATCCCCACATGCAGTTTACTCTGTGCCTGACTGATAAATACATAATAGCTCTGTTCAAGATAAATGGTCAAGGGCTTATTGAATAAGCTATTGGGTCCCCATTTTCTCTCAAGGATTGTAGATAAGGGTTGGCAAGTGTTTATAATTTTGAACTGTCTTTTTCCTGTATTTTTAAACAATACAATCTATTTAGTAGATGGACATCTAATGTATAGTTCCATACTAGATGAAATTGATTTTGCACTGTCTCACCCTAATCTTGAGAGCCGCTTTGATGTAGTGGTTAAGATATCAGGCTACAAACAAGGGGACCATGAGTTCTAGTCCTTCAGTATGCATAGCTAGCTGGGTTCCTCTCTCTTGGCAAAGAGAGATGACAATGGCAAATCACTTCCAAAATCTTGCCATGAAGACTGCAGTATCTTCTCCAGACATTTGCCAGAAGTCAAGAGGATATGAAGGAGTACATATACACAGAGAGAAATACACAGAAACACAAAACTTCTTAACCTTAATCTATAATTTCATTCTGAGATGAGCAAAAATGTACTGTCAGAACAATGATATTCCTCACAACGTTAACTCAGTTTCATTGTGAGATATTCCTTCCAATGTTAGCTCAGTGACTCAGCTCAGTGCCAGAGGTCATGGTGTCCTCTTGCAACTACTTTTACACTCTGTACAAAAAGCAAGTCATGGATTCAGCTGAAAAAAAATCTCTGGGTAGAATACACAACCAGAAAATGTTTCTGATTAGAAAGAAAATGCCAAAAGGAATCTTCTGCCTAAGAAATCTTGAATTACATCCTTTCCTATGGATCCCAGGCCTTCATTTTCTTAATTATTCCTTGGAGGCTGCAGAGTATTATCCTGCAGCTCTCAGCAGCTCTACTGACTGCAGGGACCCTAACTGACACAATAATTTCATGCGTCAGCATTCTAAATAGAAATGAATACAAATCAGCCAGGGCAGCTGCAGTAGTGGAACCTGCAACTCTAAACTGTTTTATGTAGGTTTTCAACATTTCTCTGCAGACTAACTTATAAAATGGTGAGTATGCCTGTAAGAAAGCATGCCTCTGCAGTCTGCCTCTCTGTTCTCTTAGTCTGTTCTCAGTTGAAGAACTTGCACTTGCATGCTAAATGAACTAAGGTGCAAAAACAGTCACAAGATGTGAAACAGTATTTATATTCTGTGTCTAAGTTACAGTATGTTTTTCTTTAATAGATACAAACAGAACAGTTCTCAGTACTTAAACCGGAGTCCACTTAACCTTTAAGAATTACAATCTTTACTTATTTTTTATGGTTTGTAAATGACAATTTACTCTTTTAATGGGCAGAGTTATCCAACAGTACATTTCATTTGTTAGTCAATTAATTGTAGAGCTAACTTCCCGACAGAGAGGACATTCCTAATAAGGTTTCTTAATTATGTGGCTCTGTCATTTTACATGCACAAAACAATGAGAAATAATAAGAGAAGGATGGAACTCAGAGAAACTGTATAAAGTGTTACAATTAAGATTTCCAGATGCCAACAGCTTCTTTGCAATGTGATGTTTTTTGCAGTGAAGAAGATTCTTGACTATAAAAGATGAAGAGTCTACTTTTTCTGGTGCTGATTTTTTTCTGCTGGGCTGAGCATCATGCTGCTAACTTCACTCTGGAGCATGATAGAATAATTCACGTCCATGGTGAGTAAAAGAAATTCAATGAACAATTGTGATGCTGTAATAAAAAAGGTTAACGTTTGCTACATTTACAAAACTGGTTAGCTAACTTTGCTGCAGGGTTACATTTTTTATACTGCAGTGCTTTTTTAGGTTAGAACTGCAATCAGTAGTTCAGCGTACCACATTCCTGTAATTTTTGCCAAAGAAGCAATGGTATTAAAATCAAAATGCATGCATGTTAAACACAGCAACTAAGCAATTAGGCTCTCTGATAGATATCTGCCAACTCTCTAATAAATAAGATCTAAAGCCCATCATAAGTAGACCTCCATAGCACAGAAATATGGTAATGATGGATTATTAAAACACAGTGATGCAAAAAAAGAGATCAGCAGCAACTTAGACAACATAAAAAGTAGCTTACCTCCCTAGATAGATGCCTCCCCATTGCTTTGATTTCTATGAAATGCTACCTCTTAACATATTTATGTACATCCATTCAAATCCTAAAGCTTATGATTGGCTGTGCAAAGCTTTGAGGCTATAGCAGAATGCAGCTGTTTTTCAGTGCTGGCTTCAGCAGCTGAGGATCATCCTGTATGAAGCAAGCCAATACATTTATTTATGCAAAAATGACAGGCAGGATAAATGTCATGCAGTTTCTCTGCTTTGTATACCTTATATTTTGACAATTTAAGCTATACGGCCTATGGATATGCAGAATAAACTCTGGAGATTCAGTGTAACATAGGGAATGCTGACCTCATTATAAATGGTGTTGCATGTTGATATCTAGAAAAAATGATTGAGCATCAGAACAATTTTGGGAAGATTGTAAGGGAGCAGTCATCTCCTGGAATCAGCTTTAGTTTTCTAGGTCAAAACAGAAATGTAAAATAATAAGTTGTGGATTTAAAATGGGTCTCAATAAAAAAGATTATTTCTGTTTTTAGAGTTATTATCAAGCTGCTAATACTCTTTATTGTCTATTTTACATGGGAATGTAAAACTTTTTAAATAGCTCAGTTTTGGAATTTTGCTCTAAAAATGTTTGAGTTGTTTCTCACTGTAAAAATGTAGAAATGTTTTATATATAATGTTCTGGAGAATCTTTGATTAAAGTTTATTATGAATAAGCATTTAGAAGGATCTTTCATGGTAAGAGGCAACAGCAATGTAGGGGTGCAGAAAAAAAAAGAAAAATGACAAAGAATATACCCTAAACTGAAAATGTGGCTAGCCAAACTTAAGAAAGTTGACATAGGTCAAAAAGTTGACATAGAATCAGTAAAATATGGTGCCGAATACATTATAAGCCAAATACATTATAAGCCAAATACATGGCTTACAAGTAACTGTTTTGAAGGAAGATAGATAATGGTGATGATGATGGATAATCTTTAAAGGAGCCAAAATAGTTGTAACAATTGATTTAATTATTGTACAGAATTCTGTTTTCAACTGTATTCAGTCTGTATTTCCCACACTGAAAAAAGATTACATAACTTTCAAGATGTCAGCCAATACTTTAACAGTGATGAAAAAGCCTATGAAAATTGGGTACAATTGATAATTAATCCACTTTAGGATCAGGTTCAAGATTACCAGTTCAAATAATGTCATTTTTTTCCAGTCATAAACATTCTGAACAGGGGTTTATGTATACTCTCACCATGAATAATTATTACAACACCTTCCTGAATTTGGTGACCTACACATAGATTGAATTCAACTTTCACGGGAGGCTATTTTATCACTATTTGTAGTTGTGACCCATTTTTATCCTGAATTTGTTTTTAGCCTCTCCTATTTATAGTTGCAGATAGTGATAGAATTAATTTAATATGAATTGCTCATCTGAATTCTATATCAATAAATAATGAGAAGGTATTGATCTTCGTATGTGGCAATAATTTTTACAATAATAAGCTATGAAAATTATTTAGGGGATTTGTTGCACGATAAAGGCATAACATTTTGGCAGTTTCCCCCTCTCTTGTGACAGAATCAAACAACCCAACTGAAAGAGCCAAATGAAAATAAAATGACTCACTGGTTCCCCAGTTAATACCAAAGGATTTCTACTTAAAAAAACAAAATTCAATACTTATAATCAAAGCAATGAGCCTTTCCAAAAAGACATCATCACTTTTCATTCATTTTAAAGTACAAAATATTTAAGATGGCACCGCTCTGCAAAAGCCAAATAGGCAAAAATGTGAGGATTTATCATTAGCCAATATGTTATGTTCATCAAACATGAAAAAAGATATATAAATACCATAAATTTGTACATTGTGTTCATAAAATGCTTTGTTAAATGCAAAATTTAAACATGAGATGTTTATAGCAAATTTATCAATACTAAAAATCCATTAGAAAAAAGAATAAAGTGCAATTTTCTCCATACATATGAACTAAGGAATATGGTTCATTGAATATGATGAGACTTGTTTCCTCATTTCTTAATGAACTGCAGGCTAAACATGGACGAACAGGGTGATGTGGCTGTAAAAAAGTAAATGCAATCGTACTCTGTATGAACAGATACTAGAGGTAGCATCAAAATCAAGAGAAATCACATTTTTCTATTCTGTGTTGGTGAAAACATAACTGGAATATGCTTTCCACATTTTAGATGAACACAGAGTGGTCCAGATAACAGCAACTGAGGTAATAAGGGTAATAGAAATAAAAATTAAAGAGGAATAGTTGAAGTTGTTAAATACATTTTGCTAGAACAGAAGATTGCTAGGAGATGTGAAAGCTAACTTCAAGCAGTTGAGAGCCGTCACATAGATAATGGGGCAAAATTATTAGAGTTGTTTCAAAAAACAGGACACAAATATTAGTTGTTAATTCTTAAGTAATGTTCAACAATGGAAGAAATTACCTCTTTCACCGATAGTATTTAAACAAAGATTTACGGCCATTTTTCAAAAGTGTTTTAGTAGAATACTCTCCTGTATTGGGCATAAGGTTGGACAAAATGGTTCTTACAGTATCTTTCAAGCCTTTCATTCTGTGATTCTATGAAATATGTACAAAATAATTCTATGAATATTACAAAATATGCAGACATGCCCCAAAAGTGCACGTGTTTTTTCCTTCCTTTCAGAACTGCATTTTTCACAAGATGGAACAGGCCTAAATGGTCCTAGGATATGAAAATCCTATTTGTGAAGGTGCACAACAACTGCAAATAAATGATGTGTGTGTGTGTACCCATAAACTCATTCATACTGTTGGAATATGCAGTAGTTATGGTGAAGTGCTCTGTGAGATAATAAGAGCACAGTAGGTGGCACTGTTATTTAGAAAAGTATGTAAAAATAGGGTTTTGAAAATATCTGGATCCAGAACAAGAAAAGTGCTTCTGATCAGGCATGGACATGCTGATTGTTCCTGTCAGAAGCTGCACCTTTTCTGGGCTCACATAGCACTTTTGTGGTTCCAGGAGAAAAAAAAGTATAAACCCAGAAAATTGTATGCCTGCTTTAAGAAACTGTTGTCAGGTTCCATAAGGCATCCAAAGCCCTTTTGTGCATCCAAAGCCCTTTTCCCACATCGCTGCAAACAGCTGCATTATTCCTAGAAAGAAGAATAGGATGAAAACACAGTTTTTCTGTTTACTATAACTACTTCCTTCCTGAATGCTAAGGAAGGAAGGATGAAAGGAGGGGAAGGGGGAGGGAGGGAATAATGGAATGAATGAATGAATGAATGAATGAATGAAGGAAGGAAGGAAGGAAGGAAGGAAGGAAGGAAGGAAGGAAGGAAGGAAGGAAGGAAGGATATCATTAATGGAATATAAATAAGTCATTCACTGAAACTTTCACTAAAAGTGCTTATACTTTTACTTCAGCTTTTCTTTGCTTTACAAACCTGCAAAGTTGGTTTCAAAGTTACTTTTTTTTCATTAAGAGAGGGATACAATCCAGATCCTCCAAAGTTTTTTTTATTTTTATTTTTTACACATCTCTTCATGTCAGCAACGTGATTCCAGATTATAATATTTATACATAGTTATAGTTACACTTGCAACTTTCTTAATTAATATCACTTCAAATTATTATCCATTCGACTAATCTTTAGATAAATTTCCCTTTCATATTTCAATTCATTAATTCAATATCAAAAGCATTTCATCCTCACATATATTTTCAATTCTTTAGCCCCTATTATTTCCATTTTCAGCTTACCACCTATTTTATGTTACCTTATGTATTGTTAACATCTATAACTTTCTCAAGATCAATATATAATTAGACAGTCAATGAAAGAAACACATGAGTAAAAGTAAAGTAAGGTTAATACATTTAGGATCCACATGGTATATCCCCCTATCTACAATATATCTGATATCTATTCCAGAGATATTCATATAATCATTTCATATTTTTTCTTTGTTTCCAAAATTTACCTATATAATTTTAATAAATTTTCATTCCCCTGCTTTTGATTATAATATAATTCATTCATTATAAATATTTTACATTCCCACATAATCCCCTCTAATTCATTATATTTTCTATTTTCTCATATCCTTTACATAATCAATTGTATAAAATAAAAACAGACTTAATTTCCCCTTTTACTTCCCTTTGACCAATTTCAACCTATAGCATTTATATAACCCTAATTCACACTTTTTAAACATAATTAATACCAGATTTTCACCCATCATCATATTCTCTGTTTTCCTAATATCATTTAAATAGTCATAAGCTTATATATTATAATATTATAATATATTATAATATTATATATTATAATATTATATATTATCTACAAAAAAACAGATGGCACACTAGGACACACCGTATACCAGAAGAAAACACACACTAACCGCTACCTCAACGCCCAATCCCACCACCACCCAGCACAGATAAACTTCGTGGCTAAAACACTAATTACCAGAACCAAACGCCTGGCAGACAAGACACACATTAAGACTGAACTATGCACCCTGACTAAAGTACTGACAGCCAACGGCTTCCACAAAAGCAAAATCACCAGCTTGATCCACAAAAACACACTGAAACGTAATAGAGACCCAGAAGATGAACAGACCTATGGAACAGCTGTCCTGCCCTACAAAAGAGGTACTACAGACAAAATTAGTAAGTACTACACAGATATCACATCAAGACTGCCTTCAAAACAGACAGAAAAATAGCAGCCATCCTTAGCAACCCCAAAGATAAAATTGACCTGGAAAACCAAGGCATATACGAAGTCCCCTGTGCATCATGCCCAGCCACATACATTGGACAGACCAATAGAAGAATAAGTACCCGTCTGGATGAACACAAAAATGCAGTCAAAAAGCTGGAACACACTTCCTCACTAGTCCAACACATGGAAGCCACAGGTCATAGCATCAACTTCAATGGCACCAAAACCCTAGCCACTATAGAAACCCTAGCCACAGAATCATCAGAGAAGCCATAGAGATTGAAAAAGACCAGAAAGCATGAATAGAAGAGATGATTCCACCAGGCTGTCAATCATTTGGAAGCCTGCACTCACAAACAAAAACAAAAAATCTCCACACCACAAGCCAGGCAAACACCTGGGCACAAACAGATCGCCCCTGATACCTCCAGCTCAAACACACCCCAACCAGGCACCCAGATGAAACCCAGCTTCCTAACTAATGATAGCCGTCCATTTACCCGAAGCCAAGCTGCACTAAAGGCTCCAATAAAGTAACACAATGCTGCCAGCCAATCAAGATACAAAAGAGCCAAAAACAGACAGAAGATATTAGAGACACCAATCAAGCAGA
Source organism: Notechis scutatus (assembly GCF_049901735.1). Lineage (NCBI taxonomy): Eukaryota > Metazoa > Chordata > Lepidosauria > Squamata > Elapidae > Notechis > Notechis scutatus. The sequence continues at coordinate 231,222,795 of NC_142010.1, forward strand.
ACACAGCAAACTCCGAGACCAATAAACACAGACCAAGACTCCCAACCAATCAGGATGAAGAAAAAACCATTCTGGCACAGCAATAGCTGCCCCAAATTTAAATCTGAAACCACTGTAAAAGTCTGACTCACAGACTAACACTATACAGAAGCCTGATGATGGCAGATGAGATTCTGCTAAAACGTTGCTACAACTTTAAAAGAACAACTACAATGACGTGGGAAAATACCGAACAAAGCCGAACATACATATATATATATATATATATATATATATATATATATATATATATATATATATATATATATATATATATATATATATATATATATATATATATATATTTTACGCGGGAAAAACCCGAATAACCAAAGATCCATATATATATAAAATACCGAGCAACATTTCAGCAGAATCTCATCTGCCATCATCAGGTTTCTGTATTGTGTTCGTCTGTGAGTCAGACTTTTACAGCCGCTTTCTGTTTTAAATTTGGTGCTAGACTATGCTGTGCCAGAATGGCTTTTTCTTCATCCTGATTGGTTGGGAGACTTGGTCTGTGTTTATTGGTCTTGGAATTTGCTGTGTTCTGCTTGATTGATGTTTCTAATATCTTCTGTCTGTTTTGTAGTTTTTTTTGTCTTGATTGGCTGGCAACATTGTGTTTCCTGTATTGGAGGCTTTTAGTGCGGCTTGGCTCCAAGTAAACGGACGGCTATCATTTGTTAGGAAGCTAGGTTTCATCTGGGTGCCTGGTTGGGGTGTGTTTGAGCTCGAGGTATCAGGGGGATCTGTTTGTGCCCAGGTGTTTGCCTGGCTAGTGGTGTGGAGATTTTTTTGTTTGTGAGTGCAGGCTTCCAAATAATTGACAGTCTGGTGGAATCATCTCTTCTATTCATGCTTTCAGGTCTTTTTTCAATCTCTATGGCTTCTCTGATAATTCTGTGGCTGGGGTTTTCTATAGTGGCTAGGGTTGGTTCAATGGCACAGCAGTAGGCTAGCCCCAAATTTAAAATTGAAACAACTGTAAAAGTCTGACTCACAGACGAACACAATACAGAAGCTTGATGATGGCAGGTGAGATTCTGCCGAAACGTTGCTACAACTTTAAAAACACAGCTATAATGACGTGGGAAAATACCCGAACAAAGCTGAATACCACTAAGATATATGATTAATAACAATAGAACCCTCTTAACATCACTTCCTCCATCTTCATTCTTCTCAACTATAATTATCTAGTAATCTTAAGGTAATTCCCAGTAAGTTATAAACTTCAAATCTCCCCAGTCTACATTTCTAATAAAAAAATACAAAGATACATTCCCATGTGGTGTCCCCCTTTTATGCTATATCTAACCCTTATCTCTAAATCTCTCCACCTTGTCATTTCTCTTAGTTTATCCAGCTTTCCTTTACTAAGTTTTCCTGCCCTTTCCTCTTCATCCCTCTTTTTTCCTCTAATATTACATTTATTTCCATCTGCTAATCCCCCATCTTTCCTCTCCCCCTTTCCTTTTCTTTTTTTTGAAATTTCTTCTTGTACAGCTTTTTCTTCTTTTGCTTACTCTTGGGAGTTTTTTCTCTTTTATTAATTATCTCTGTCGTCAATGTCTTAGTTTTAGTTCCTTTTGTGTCTTTTGGCAATGTCTCTGAATCTTCATGTCCATCTTGGCTGTTTTCCTCTTCCTTTGGCTCCTCCTCTCTAGAATTCCTTTGTTCTGCAATTGCATTACTTTTTCTGCCAGTGTGTTCCATAAACCCTTTCTTTCTTTTATCATTTCTTTCACAGTTTGCAGTTCCAACTTAAATTCTTTGCTTGCTTCTTCCATTTTTTAATCAATTGTGTTATTCTTTATTTTATTAAAGTTAATTGTAATCATTGCCAAGAGACTCCATTTATATCTCTTTTCCTTGTTGGTCCTTCTGTTTCCTTTGCTCAGTCAACCCCCAACAGTCCCAAGATATTGCCTTCCTTTGTCCTCTTGCTGCAATCTCCCCCTTTTTCTTTTAAGCTTCTGGGGTTCTTGTTATGTTAAAGTCTTTTATTTCATGTCTTTTCTCATTCACACATTTAACAGACCAGTAATTTTCTATAAAGTCATCCAGGAAAAAATGCCTTGTACCATTAGGTGGTGCTCTATATCGCTTCCACTTTTCAAAGTTCTTTTTTTCCTTTTTTTCAATTATATTAATGTTAATTTTCTTTTTAAATATAATCAATTCCAAGCAAGTTAAGCATTTTATCCAATGCTAATTAATGCCAGGTTCTGTATATTATTCCCAATTCCGTCATTAATTTTGTTATAGCTCTTTTGTAGTCCAGATTTTTATTTACTTTATATTGTCCTCTTGTTTTCTATTTGGCACTGTTGTACTCTCAAGCAAGGAATCTTTCTTTCTGCTTTTCGGGGTTATTAAAATAAAGGGTTCAGCTTCCCTTGTCTGGATACACACTGCTCACCACTTCACCTCTCCAGCATACACTTAGGTCCCAGTAGCTTCCTGTCTTCAGGGCAGCCATTCTCCCTGTCTTCCAGGGGAGTATACCAAGCCAGGGAGGGGAGATGTGGCTCCCCTCAACTCAGCTGGCAGTCTCCCCCTCTTTTCCCCCACCTCTCCGAGGTGGTTCTGATGGTTCAGTCCCGTAGGGATCTCTCCAACAGGGTAAGCACGGATCGAAGTTGCACACGATTGTGGTCTCTGTCCGTCATCAATGAAAGTGCCACTGGAAGTAAAGTTACTTTTTTATTACTCCTTCATTATTACTCCAACAATTGAAATGAATCACTATTATTACTACTGTTGTTGTTGTTCACTCATATACAGAAGGCAGAAAGAATAATAAATGACTGTGATAATTTCAGGATCTAATAAATTCATTGTTTTTTGTGCATTCTGCCTTCAACATTTTAACGATAAAAAGACCATTGTATTTCCATCCTAGTTCAGAGTTCTTGTAAAATATTTGAGAAAATAGAATCAGGCTGATATTGCGGCTGACTGCCATGTTCAGATTGGGAATTCCAGTTTTTCCCAAGGCAGAAATGTATTGTCTCACTTATGACTCAGTGAGAATTTGGATTTTGTGATTGTTTATGATATAATTTTCATGCAAATTTCAGCACATATTGATGTGACCGAGAATCACTGAAACTTAATTAGTGGGGAAAAATGAATCATATATTGATGAATGAAAAAAAATGTTAAGAGGAAAAAAACACAGTTTTTTAGTATATTAATTTAACAAACCGGTTCTCTCCCTTTTCCCAGTATATGGTAGTTTGGTCTAATGGTTAAGGCATCAGGCCTAGGAACAACGAGTTGTAGTCCTATCTTAGGCATGAAGCCATCTGGTGACCTTGGGCCAGTCACTCTCTCTCAGCTCTAGGAAGGAGACAATAGCAAGCCAGTATTGAAAAACCTTGGCAAGAAAATTCAGGCAGTAGCCCAGGCATCTGCTATGAGTCAATACTGCCTTGAAGGCACCACACTCCCCCACCCAAAAAAAAGATTCCACTTCTTGGAATTGATTTCAGGTGTCATGAAAGGACAGCAAATTCTTACAAGCTATGGTCTCAAATTATCTCCCCTTGGATCTCCAAAATACAATTTTTTAAAAGCCAATTATGAACTCATAGCTGCTGACTTATCATCTCTTGATTGGCACATTCTGTTCTCTGGCTGTAACCCTACAGAATAACATTATAATGCCTTCTTGCTTGAACTTGAAAGAGTCATTAAACTATATGTTCCATTAGTAATCCCCAAAAACAAAACAAAAAACAATTTACCCAAATAATAAGAAAACTTCAATCTAAAAAAAAATCCTTATGGCGTAAAAACCCTAAATACGTAGCTAACTTTAAAAACCGATACAATACCTTATGCCGACAGATAAAGGCTGAATGCACCAATTACCACTGCAAGCAAGAGGAAAATATTTTATGCACAAAATCCACCCGTGCCTTCTATAACTTTGTAAACACCAAACTTAAAGACTCAAAAACCATCCCAACCCTAAAAAATCCTAGTGGGAAAGACTATAGCAATGAAGCCATTAAGGCAAATCTCTTCAACATGTTCTTCAATTCAGTCTTTGGCTCATGCCCCACATCTCCTAATCATACGACAACTACGATCAACTGCAACGATCTACAAATTGACTTTACTGAAGATAACGTAGAAAATGCACAACGCTACCTAAAACCATCCTTATCTATTGGCCCTGATGGTTTATGTGCATTCTTCTTAAAAAAGCTCTCCACTACCATAGCAGAACCCCTAAGCATAATATATGAGATATCATTCAGAACCAGCTCCTCACCAAACCTATGGTCTTTAGCAATGGTCATTCTTATTTTCAGAAAAGGTGACCCCTGCCTGGTTGAAAACTACAGGCCAATCTCATTGTGTTGCATCACCTGCAAAGTTATGGAATCAATAATTAATCAATGCATTACCTTCCACCTAGAGTCAAATAATTTACTCTCCAATAAATAATTTGGTTTCAGAAAAAAATTGTCCTGCAATTTGCAACTTCTACACTGCAAAAGCATATGAACTATACTACTTGACCAGGATTAAGCAATTGATGTAATTTGATTTCTGCAAAGCCTTTAACTCAGTGATACATGACAAACTACTATTAAAATTAAATTTTTATGGCATTTCTGGATCCCTTCACAAGTGGATTACTGCCTTCCTGTCAAATAGGCAACAAATAGTAACAATAGGAAACGCCCTATCAAACCCTGCACCAGTTATCAGCGGTGTCCCCCAAGGGAGCGTTCTAGGACCCACACTCTTCACACTCTATATAAATGACCTTTGTGATCACCTTATTAGCAACTGCGTCCTCTTCGCTGATGATGTAAAACTATTCAACACCACTGTCAATGCTACCATCCTTCAAAAAGACCTCAATTATGTGTCTGAATGGTCTAACAGTTGGCAACTCCAAATCTCGACCAACAAATGCTCTGTCCTACACATTGGTAAAAAAAAAAAATCAATATATCAAATACAAGCTAGGTGGATATGACCTTGTTGATGACCCTCACTCTGTCAAGGACCTTGGAATTCTCATAATGAATGACCTAAGCACCAAAGCTCACTGCAACAGTATTGCCAAAAGGGCTTTAAGAGTTATAAATTTAATTTTACGAAGCTCCTCCTCTGGTAATACTGATTTGCAAACTAGGACATTCAAAACCTTTGCTAGACCAGGACTTGAATTCAGCTCTGCTGTCTGGAATCCGCACTGTATATGAGACATAAATACAATTGAGTGAGTCCAGAAGTATTTTACCAGAAGAGTGCTACATTCCTCTGTTTGCAACAGAATATACCCTACACTACCAGACTTGAGATTCTAGGCTTAGACTACATTGAACTACACTGGCTAAGATTGGACTTAAGCATAATACATAAAATGTTATGTTACAATGACTTACCAGTTAATGAATATTTCAGCTTTAACCACAACAACACAAGAGCACACAACAGATATAAATTTAATGTAAACCACTCCATACTTTATTGCAGAAAATACGATTTCAGCAACAGAGAGGTCAATGTCTGGAACTCACTACCTGATTCTGTTGTTACATCCTCTAACCTCCCACTCCTTTCCCCTCAAACTAACCTCTATTGACCTCACCCCATTCCTAAGAGGTCTGTAAGGGGCGTGCATAAGCGCACAACTGTGCCTACCATTCCTGTCCTATTGTCCCCAATTATTAGTTCCTATTTCTTATATTTAAACTTATGTTTATTCTTATTTCTATTGTATTGTAAGCTTTTGACAAAATAAATGAATAAAAAATAAATAAAATAAGATTATGAAAGAAGTGCAAGAAGCTCTGAAGAAAACAAATTATTTGAGCCCAAGCAGGATTGAGACTGGCATACAGTCTCAATCCTGCTTGGGCAGTGTAGAAACCATATTGGTCACACTTATGGATGGAGACAGTAGAATCAGGAGAATGCCAATCCCTTTGGACAGGAGCTGAAGGAATCAAGAGAGGGCACTGCTCTACAGTAAATATCCATCTTGCTTAGGCATTAGTTCCAGTTAGTGCTGACAGTGAGAGTGGATATGCCCAAAGACCCCTACTTCTTGCAATCCCCCAGAGAGCTGACCTGCCTCCATTCCTTTCAGACATCTACATGAATCTGGGGAGGTTATATGTTGATACAAGATTTGGTATTATCAGTATGGTGCACTTATGCATCTTGTCTCTAGGTAATGCTAACCCAATGCCTGGAGATTGTCAGAATCTGGATAGGAAAGAATATTTGTGAACTGCCATAACCAATACTGACTTTCTGCAGCTCACATAAAATTCAAAGCAAAACAAATTCCATATAAAAATTAAAACTACAGCACCAGAATACTCAGAAAATAATAAAAGATGAAAACAACAAAGTAGGGAAATATAGTCAAACATGAAGCAGCTTTGGATTTGTGGAATGCTTGGAAATTCTCTGATTTTCGATAGGGTTATATTGTCCATGATTAGAGATAGCTGCAATTGAAGAGTTCTCCCAAATTTACAGTTCCCACTTTGAAAAACAGATGACACTTTTATCTAAGAGGGATTTTGCAAAGTTACACCTAAAGTGCCAGTTATAATTTTTCCTTAACCCTTAGCCCTACTGACAGAGATTCATGTTCTAGTGACTACCAGTTGGGCTACTACAATATATATTACCCAGGGCTACCTTTGAAGAAGATTCAGTAGTTACAATTGGTAGAAAATATGGAAGCCCAGGCAATGATGAATATATCTTAATATAATCAGTGACACCTGCTAATTCAGGAGCAGCATTGCCAACCAGACAGTTTGGGGATATAATTCAAGATTCTGGTTGTCACCTTAAGTTACATTCAGAATCAGTTGGTACCCTATATGGCTCCAGATCTGGTTATCTGAGTGACTGCCTTGGCTATATATATTGACCCATCCAATCATATCAAATTGGATCAGTTTTTCCAGGCCCTTTCTCTATTCAGTTGTCATAGATGGGGTCTTGGAAGTAGGCATTCTCCAAAAATTTTGGTGGTTCCTTCCTTATAGTGATTATTCTGCCTTAGGCTTCAGGAAGTGTTCTATCTTGCACAGGAGGGTATCCTATAATTTGAAGATGGTTTTCTGCATATGTGACATTTCTATCTATTTACCCTTAGTTTTCATCATTATCAACAATAACAATAACATCATCTTCTTCCTAGCATTATTCCTTCAGGAACAAGATCTGCTTTTCAGATAAATGAATGCTATCTTGCATGATAAAATGTAGCATCTGGATCATGTTTGAATTATGATGGAGATAATTAGAGAAGTTATTCCATGTATGTTCACACTGTTAGCCATTTATATTCTTCATGAGTGAGAGGCATGAGGAACAGAAAGAAGGAGAGTATTGAATCAGATTGTACATATCCATAGATTTTTACATGCTGAGGAATGTGACTATTTTCATCTCTGAAACTGTTTAGTATATTTCAGCCATTCTAATTTCTTTTTTTCCCAACATGTTATTAGAAAATGAACCTCACCTTCTTGTGAAAGCAGAACAAACTAAAATCTTCTCAAATCGTGGTGGAAGTGTTACTCTGCCATGTAAATTTTACCGTGACAATACATTACCTGTCTCAGAATTCCATAGAGTTCGTGTCAAGTGGACCAAACTCACTTCAGATTACCTCAAAGAAGTGGATGTCTATGTTGAAATGGGCTACCACAAAAAAAGTTATGGCAATTACCAAGGAAGGGTATTCTTGAAGAAAAGCACTGAAAATGATGCCTCTCTGGTAATGTCAAATTTAATGCTGGAAGATTATGGGAAATACAAATGTGAAGTCATTGAAGGCTTAGAAGATGACTCAGCTGTTATAACTCTAGACTTGGATGGTAAGCTTCTTAGTTAAACAGAAATTGTTCATTAAAAATATTGCTATTACTATTGTTCAGACATTATAACTTTAATTTCTCAATCTAATCATCTATCAGAATCCAGCCAGATTATATATATTTTTCTTTAATTAATAAGGATTATTGGATTAGTTAAATTTGTTAAGCTTATATTTTATTTTGTAGGAGGGGAACTTTGTTTATTGCTCTGTTCAATCTTTATAAAATAATTTAATTCGATTTAAGACTTTCGAGTAACTAGCTCTGTCCCTAACCTCATACAGATGCTATGTGTCCATAGAGCTAGATTGCGTGAATATGCCCTTTACACATGTTATTAAATCCAAAACATCTTTGCTTCAGGTTCTGTGTATATTGAATTCAATTTCAAAGCAACCTGACTTCTGAACAACTCTGGGAAGCTTACAAAAGAGAAAAACAACTTATATAGAAACAATCATAACAGATCAAAATACCTACACTAAGAAAACAAAACCATGAGGCTCTGCAAGGCTGAAGGGAACAATCTTTTGGCCATTCTGATTTAAGGCATTTTTGTGGATGGATGGTTCTGTCTAAACAGCCTTAATTTGATAGGGAGGAAAATATTTTGGTTGGAGAATGTACAGTACTTAGCCATAGAAGCTACCTAGGTAGCTGTTTTATGCATTTATATTCTACATTTCTTCCATTCTGTTTCCTAAATCAAACATCTTATTTCAGAGGGGCAAAAAAATCAATTTTAAGAAGGAAATGGAAGCTTTACTCACATACTGGGCCAGTTTCAACAATACTGACTGGCTGGTTTGATCTGGTGTAGTTTCCAGTCTTACTATATTTGTAGGGCCTTCTCACTTACATATGGAAAGTAATTAAGTTTCAGTTAGAGCCAATAGCTACCACTGTATTTTGTTTGGGGAAATAGCATTAAAGATAAATCTGAATTTAGAGCTTATTGTAGGTTTCCTGTTCCAATACACATCAAATGACAAATTTTCTGGCCGTTCATAAAGTTCACATGCCAAAATCAAACAATCGGTTTTCTTACTTGCTCTTTAAAACAAGCATGCTAATAATGAAGCAACGAAGCCAAAATAATGTATTTGATAGATGAAAAACCCTAACCCTAACCCACATTTGAGTGTTCCATCAGGAAAGGCAAGCTTCAATATATATGGTCTAAAGAGACAGTCAGACAAAACTCTTAGACTAAACAGTTAGGCAGCATTCCCAAATATAAATTTAACAGATTGTTGTTTTGGTGATGGTAAGATCTCCATTCTTCTTCCATCTATTCTAACCAGTATTGTCATTTTTGAAATGCCTTTCAATTGGGGAAGAGTACCATTTATGTTTTTCAGTTTCCATCTATAAGCCTCAATTTCAGCACTGCTGTAATATTAATATTTTGAGGCTGATTTTATTTTGAGACATAAAAAGAAAAAAATGTACCACTGAAAAATAAGTAAACTTGCTGCTGAATTCTAGTATGATCTAAACATAGTGCAAAATGAAGGCTTAAGACCTTGGGCATCCTGCCAGTGGTGGGTTGCCCTCCATTGATTGATTGATTAATTAATTAAACAGCCATCTTTTCCTCTTCTGCTCTCTTTTAGGCATTGTATTTCCTTACTTCCCACGACTGGGTCGCTATAATTTAAACTTCTATGAAGCTCAGCAAGCCTGCCTCGACCAGGATGCAGTTATAGCTTCATTTGACCAGTTATATGAAGCATGGAGGTCAGGACTGGACTGGTGTAATGCAGGCTGGCTCAATGATGGGTCAGCACAATATCCAATTAGAAATCCCAGAGACCCTTGTGGTGGGAAGAACACAGTGCCTGGAATCCGAAATTATGGTTTCTCAAATAAAGAACAAAACAGATATGATGTCTTTTGTTTTACCTCTCATTTTACTGGTAAGTAATTTGACCCCTTTGGAGGTCTCTGTAGTGAAGTGTGACACTCAATATTAATTTTTATTTATTTCAGAAGGAATTATAGCTCAGATGTTCAATGAGTTTTACATGCAAAAAGTCCCCAGTTGTTTTCAGTTCAAACTCAGTTCAGTTCATCAATTCTTTTATTTAAAAAGATCAAGCATCAGATCATGGAAACACCAAAGAGCTGTTATTATAACAAGAGAAGGCAACTTTTTGATCATATTTGGAATTTTAATGTGATAATAATTCTCTCACAAATGGCTGATATTGTGGGATAGCTGATCACAAAACAGACATTTATCAAAAGGCATCCCAATAAGGTTGCACATAGCTATGACCTGCAGTTCCCCAAGATGATGTCTATGTTCTCATTTTTTCATTGTCTCTTTTCCAAGGCAAGTGGGCACATTTCCAATATAAAGAAATGGTGGAAAAGAATACATAATGCATAATGTAGAAATTTTACTTCCATGTTATGTTTGAATAGTCCAGCATTCTTGCTTGCTGATTAACAAAATTTTCTTGATACAACTCAGAGGAGTTTGGGGACTGATACTTGATATGAAACTTCTTTATAATATACTTGAAAAAAAAAATATTCTACCATTTCTAGCAAGAAATTCATATGCAACAAGATTGCTAAAAATTAATCATAAAGGAAATTATTGTCTCAGGCTTTAAATATGTTAGAAATGGAAAAACTTCTGAATTTTAAACAGAAAACAGTGCAGACAATATTAAAATAATGTGAGGAAACAATGCCACATTATTTCTGGGGAAATTAACAGGAGAACACTTATCTACCCAAGAGAGAAAACAAGGAAGCCAACATGGCAGACCATTCCTTTCAGCAGGAAGTTGGATAACTCAGAACCAGGCATCTCATGTGCATCTTAACTTGTATGCCTCTTGAATAACAGATGTTTGGCTTGTAGCCCACACACAAAGGGATGCACCCTTGTTCTGCATACATATGCTCTGAGTGGTCACAATAAAATTTATTTGCCTTAGAACATGAGAACAGTAAACATGACTATTCATTGGGCAACCCTGAAGAATGCATTTCCAAAACAAATAGGCTTTAAACATTGTACAAATGTTTACCTGATCCAGATCCAGCTATTTTCTTTCCATAAGTGGCTGACTGAATTGAGGCAAATAAATCTTGTGCCATATAAGCATTATCTGAAATTTGTGGAAAATGAATAAATACAAACAATGAGTTCTAAAGAAACTGACCACTATTTATAATGAAAATGCAGCTTCTCATAAGTCCTGATCCCCTCCCATATAAATAACATAGCTTGCACATCATTTGGGCTTTGAGAAAAGGCTTTCTCTAAAGGCTCTTAAATCTGCTTCCTAGATGAAGGGAGAAGTGATTATTTTCTCTTGTTTTTTTGTACTTTCTTAAGGAAGTGGACCCTCTGATTCTTCAAAATAGCTTTGCAAATCAATGGAGAAATAATCAGGGATTGTTGGATCAAGGAAACCACTTTGTTTAGATAAGGTTTCAGTCAAGGTCTGGGTTCAAATTTTATTTTAAAAACCTGTACCTTGCATTTGTACCTTTTGACTGAAAATATTAGAGAGCACAATATAAAATTAATTGCACTAAATATCAAGATCAAAACTAGAATTATTTACATTAGAGACATAGGATTATCCAGTGTGAGTGAAATATTCACATATTAATGACAGTGTGAAAAGCCATGCAGAAGCACCTTGAGCAGTTACGTTGCCATACAGTATATATAAAGTGAAGAGCCATTTCTGCTGATTTAAGTCTGTTGCAGTCCTTGTTCCTTCTAGTATCCTTCTATAGACAATATTGAAATTGGATGATTTAGATAATTATAAGTGTTTATGTATAATTTTACAGATATTTATGAAGCAAATTTCAGTTAGGTAAAGATTCAGTAATCTTTTTAACACAATAGTGTTAAAGGATGTATCACTTTTTATCCTTCCATAAGTATATTAGAAAATGTAATCTTGCCAGTAGAAAAAGTCTGCACATTTATAGAAAGAATGAAGTTTCCCCCCCTATAATTTTAGGGATAACTATAACTATAGTAACTATAGTTCTGAACTGTTTTACACACACACACACACACACACACACACACACACACACACACGCACGCACGCACTCTTAATAAATATAATGGATTTTTAAAAAGAATCTTTAAAATGTATTTTAATTGAAAAGCTTTTTTTAATATGTATTATAACCTTTCTATATTCCATCAGGCCGTTTTTATTATCTAATACACCCGACCAAGCTGACCTATGATGAAGCCGTGCAAGCCTGCATCAATGATGGTGCACAGATTGCTAAAGTAGGCCAAATGTTTGCAGCCTGGAAACTCCTAGGATATGACCGTTGTGATGCCGGCTGGCTGGCTGATGGCAGTGTCCGATATCCCATTTCCAAGCCAAGAAAACGCTGTAGCCCTAATGAAGCAGCAGTGCGTTTGGTGGGCTTTCCAGATAAAAAGCACAAGCTATACGGAGTCTACTGCTTCAGATCATACCAGTGAAAGGACCAAGAGCACAACAGTGTCCATTCGATCAAGAACATGTGAAGATTGTTTCAATAAGAACTTATACAAATTGCCAAAACTGTGATAAATCTTTTTTTTTTACTTACTTACTATAAGGAATCATTTCATAAAAGCAACCAATTAATTTGTTCGGTTTCTTAAAATAGTTCAATAAATATTTTAAATTAATAATAATTTAAAGAAAGCTCTAGGTAAAGAAGTTTGGAAATGTAACTCTTTAAGCTACACAGTTCCAACAAACATATTTTTCTTGAATGGGGCATGCAATAGCTTGATGATTGCTAGGACTCAGTTTAGGAATGTAAGGCTTATAAAAGGATAAAGTTTACATATTTGCATCATATTAAAAGATACCAGAGAATAATGACTGAGATCTGATGTTATGAACTGTGTTCATCTTTTGTTAACTGCCATTCCATGTGGTTTTTGTGAACAGTTAAAAAAAGATGTGAATGCTGTTTAAAGCAACAGTATTTTATGAAGTCTTCAACATTAAAAAAAAAGTTTCTCTATTTCAAACCATGCCTCTGGTAAAGAATTCTGTAACATTCCATTAAGCACAGTTAAATCTTCTGAACATATTCCTGGTTTTCTTATGTATGCAGTAGAAAATGTCTGTATGAAGAAGTAAAGATTGGAGCCATTTTTCTTCTTAATACAAACTAAATATGCCTGAAATATATTGCATTACTTTGAATAGTTTTATGAACTTTTATATTACTGCAGCTGTTGTTTTAATTTTGAAATCTATTTTGCTAAGCAGCATTTAGCTTTTACTCAGGGCAGTTATCTATAAATGAACTGCTGGACAGAAACACACACGTATTAAATATAGCTTCTTGATTTAATTGTAGCTTTTAAGTATTATTGCCTTTATAAATGAAAATTTTAAATATTTAAAAATTTCCTGTCTTAGTTCCATACAGTATGTCCAATGTAAACATTATTTGAATTTTGAAACATATTCTCTGCTCTATAAATAAGAGGAAGATATTTTTTATCCCGTTTAGGAAAAGGAGAAATATTTTAATACTGAGTACTTGTGATAAAATCAAAATATTTGCTTATTTTAATGGAGCCACCAACTCCCACATTTACATCTTATTATGCCTTGCATGGCCCATTTGCTTATGAGCAAAGAAGATTTTATGTATGTCAAAACTCTTGGGTTCCCCATATGACAAACTATAGTTATGTTTTAATTAGGATTATTTGTTCACTATTATGTTTTTCAGATATTTTTCCAGATTACTTTCTATATTACCAAAATATGCTGAGTTATGTATAGGACAAATGACTTATTAACCTTCTTAAGCCTAGAGTTCCTAAATATGTGGGAGTTTGTGTATTCATGATCCTTGGGAATGATGACTGTTTAATTCTAAAACATCAGGATTGCTCATTACATTTCTGGTGGAAAATAAAGGTAGCAAAGTATAGTAAGCACTGGATGAAACTGCTTAGAATTAATGGCTCTGATAAAACAAACATTAAACTATGACTACTTTATGTTTAATGAAAAAAAATCACAGATAGTGTAGCTCTTGCTATGATTTACTGTGTAACCTTAGGTTGTACTAATGGGATTTGTTCCAAGGATCATAAATGTCTTTATTTGGATTCAGATAATAGAATCGTATTGTCAATAGTTAGATGAGATTCGTATATATTTCTGGGCCGCAATTCTAGCAAGAAAAAAGTCTTGTAACAATATATTTGTGGTTTGGTCTATGTACCACAATATTGTAACTAACCAAGGGATTTTATCCTTACTGTTTTCAGAGGATTGTGCTCCAGGGGACAGCTAAAATAGTATATAGTAGGATTAGAAAGTATTCACCTACATCAGCTAAACTTGTATATTCTATGCAAAATGTTCCCATCGTTCCCAAACAATCAGTTTATTGTATAAATGACATAGAAATTAAATATCTAATGCTCATGGATTGATTAAAATATGCTGCAAAAAGAAACATTGATATGATTGTGCAAACATGCAAATGAGTATCTGTACCTTAGTAAAATGTTCATTAAAGATGGAAAATAGATGAGAAATTTTAAGGTGTGAATTGTTCATAAAAGTATAGTGGAATAATAGCACACTGATTTACTTCAAATAAGATTGGCTACAAAGTTCAAGTGAAATTTCATAATCATCTGCAAGCTTTATTGAGTAAAAGAACATGAGATTCATAAGACTAGATGTGTGGTTTTGAAGAGTGTTTGCTCTTCAAAACAGCCAATGGCCTGATTATGGACACACTTTGCAAATGTTTAGATCTTTGTTTTGCCTAATTCTTTTTCTTTTGCAGAACAAATTACAGTACTACAAACTATTTGCACTTCCAAGCTTGAGGGCCCTCAGGTGGTGTTTCTCAGCTGACTGAGAAGCATCTAAAGTGCAGCTTGTGAACACTCATGCAGTTAAGGACAAAGGACAGATATCTTTTTCTTATCCTTAGGCTTGCTGACTTCAACTCTCTCAAGACCAGTACTAAAATAAAATATGTCTATCTTTTCTATTAATTGTAATGTGATCAAGTGCTAATCCACTTTAAAACAAAACTTGCATTTTTGGCTGCTTTTCTGAAGACAGCAGTATATATTTGAAAATAAATAAATCAGCTTCTAGAAAAGTTGGTATTTCCATCTCCTATGTGGTATCTCTGCATTAGAAATGAATTAGACTATAAGAATTTTTATTGCCATTCAAATATAAACTAATTTTGAAAAATGTTCAATATAATTGTATCTGTACAAAAGATAATGATCATTTGAGTGGGAAAAATGGCATTACATCCTGCAAAGCAATATTCTTAAATGACTGTACCTGTGCTCATGATATACCTGATATTCCCTTCAAATGCTTCTATCATTCTTGGCTATCCTGAAATAACCTGTTTTGGTCATGCAAGGGAACAGAAGGGCAGAAAAGTTTATTGCTTGCCATTATTTTGGGATAGAAACTTTTTTTTTAAGGAACTTGTATTAAAGCTTAACTTTTATACTGTCATTTATTCACATAGAACTTTTTTCCCTAACTTTTTCCTCTAAATACCTATTTTATAATTAATTATTTTAAATACAATATTGTAAGTAAGGTTTCTAAAATTAATTTAGCTATTTAATATTCATGTTTAGAAGGTAAGAATAAAAAAGTAACAATAAAAGAACTAATAGATAACAGCATATTTATTATTTTAAGATTTTTTTTTCTTTTGTAGGTCAGCTATTAACACTAAGCATGTTAATATGCAATTTTTGGTAATTAATGGGAAAACCATTATAATTAATTTTTGAGCTGCTTTAAATATCTATCCAGGAAGTTCCTTGCATGAAGGTAAATGAATAAAAAAAATGCAACCAATCATGATAGGGTAACAATTCATTTTTTTAATGTAAAAATACAATATTGTACCCACAGTTTGTTTATAGTTTTAGTGCCATGTATTAAGTCTAACTCTAATTGAAATTAAAGGATAACATTAAATGCTTCAACAATGTATTCAAATGAAAAATCCTATTAGGGTTTTTGTTTTTTAGTCTTGTGCACATGGATATGAATAGCCAGATTTTTGCTACTGCTGTTGGTCATGTTCAACATTAGTTAACAAGCTTAGAACTCTTAGATTATACAATTTAAAATACATGAGAGATTATATTTGTAAATGCTATGCACACCCAAATTAGCATTGTCATCGTTTTCTAACTCACTTCTTCATTTCCTTATATTTTAATCTTCTTTCTTTCTTTTCTTTTTCTTTCTTTCTTTCTTTCTTCTTTCTTTCATTCAAAACTTTACATTTTGTGTCATTCTTGGGATGTTCAGTTCCTGTCACAAAGCTTGTTTTCTTCTATATCAAATGAGTTACTGAACCAATTCTAGTGTTAAAATATACATTAAAAAACATCTCTTGAAAATGGAGTTTGATCAGAGATTAAACATATAGGATTTCATCAGTCTTTGTAAACCATACACAGTTCTCAGGAAGTTTTACCATGGTAGCTAATGTTCATAATTTACACAGGACTATTCACCCTCAGAAAAGTATGAGTTTTCAAATAATTCATCAGTCTATATTCATGCCAAGTAAATCAAATTTACTAATTTAAACTAAAATTTCAGGATAATATAGTACTTGCTTTATGACCAATATGCAAGTCTTCCAATTTAGTACAATAAATTAAAAGTCAAACCATTTGAAAATAGCTAAGTAATATTGTTAATTGGTTATAATGCGAACAGTATACTTAACCCAGAGTCTCTCAACCTTGGTAACTTTAAAATATGTGGACTTCAACTCCCAGAATTCCCCAGTTAGTATGTCTTGCTGGTGAATTCTGGGAGTTAAAGGCCATCTTAAAGTCACCAAAGTTCAGAAACACTGCCCTAACCAAATGGTACAAAAGCAAGAAAATACACAGTTCTAATAATAGTATTTCTGAGAATTCCATGCCAGAAAAATGCTACATGATCTAAGAAGATATTTTAATTTTCTCATTAATATTCATCTAAATGGAAAGTATCCCCAAATCCTCAGGGATGGAATAATATTGATTTCCTAGGTTACAGAATACATCATCATGTAGTGTAAGCAGAGAAGGACAAAGGAGCATTAAAGTGAATACAAGGTAAAGAGAAAAGGAATGTGTTTTATACATTTATCAATATGCATAATAATAAATAGGGATTATAATTCTCCCCTAAGTAAAAAGTGATTGAATCCTGAAAGGAATGTTAAATTGGTGGATATTACTATTCAAAAAAGAACAGGCAGGCAAGCAGAAAGCAGAGTCTGTAAAAAATGAAAAATGCATTGTGTCATTTCTTATATTTCACAATGTACTTGAATTTAATGCCCAATGAAACAATTAAATCATACTTATATTTTTCCAAAACAAACATGCTTCTTTAATGGGATAGGAGTAATTAATAAATATCTGGTATTTTTTCTTCATGAAGTCATGTGCAAAGGAAATAAGTAATGAGTAATTATATTCCCAATATAATTCTAAATTGTTGTTATTATCCAGAAAATTGTTAAAAAATAACAATGGGAGAATTAGTTTAATTCCATAGTTTTAGACCAGTGATTAAATACAAATACTTATCATCCAAATCAACGTTGGATTGTTCGGTATAACATGGAAACTTTTATAAATTCCATTTTAAGCAGATCTTCCTGTATTTCTTTACCTTTTCCTGCCTGTTGTGGTTCATAATGATAGATTCTTAATGAATCCTGGAACATCCATGGCTTTTTTTTTTCTTTTTGTTGTTGTTTACTGGATAGTTAACAAAAAGAAACAAAGAGATACTGTAATATAAAGTCAATTCATTCTGTTTTTCCCAGGATTTAAGAAAAATGTGCATCTTACCTAGACATAATAAAATTGTATGGAGAAGATAGGACAGGTTTTGATTTGAACTTGTAAACCAGTCCAGTTCCTTTAATTGTACTTGCAGGCCAAAAAACCAGGCCTGGAAATGATGAAACTGGCCCATTTTTCAGCCTCCAAAAGCTGCAGAGGCTTCCCTCGAGCCCCTGGGAGGCTGAAAAAGGCCTCAAATGGGCCAAAAATCCGCTGGGAGGCATTCAGTGCAGATAAGGGGGTGGCAGGGGGTATCGCATGCACATGCACAGGGGGCGGGGGTGCATTGCCTTCTGGGTGCTGACACCCACAATTTTCGGCAGAGGAACCCAAAAATATTAGCCACCACTGACTTAGGATGTTTTCTGACGCTTTGGTGTTTTGAGTGCTATGGTGATGCCGATGATTATAATAGTCTGTGGGTTGCTTCCAAAATGTTTTTGATGTATGGTAGTGTTATCCTTTTTTTATAGCTTATATTCACTGTGCTGTAACAGATTGAGTGGATTAGGCACTTTTTGATAAAATTGTATGAGTGTTCATTTTGGCAGAAGATATTATATAGACAATCTGAATAGTCAAATATTGCTTTTTTGCATCCATCTCTTGTCCTGCAAAATCCATAAGGATTCCCAAGACAGACTGGTGTCAGACTCTGGCTTGGCACAAAAGCAAAACAAAAACCATTTTTTTCCATATGGACTGAATTATGGGCTGATGGTCTCATTTAATTTTGGAAATATTTGCAGAACTACAGTAAATGTAAGATTAGGGATAAAAGGGACAAAGCATTGAGAGCGTATAATTGGCAAATTATGCCCATTGCCTTGGATACTACTCCATGTCTAAATTCATAGCTTAAGACCTAGTATTTGAAAAACATTTGTTGCCATATGAATCTAGAATAGAATAGAATAGAATAGAATAGAATAGAATAGCTTTATTGGCCAAGTGTGATTGGACACACAAGGAATTTGTCTTGGTGTAAATATTCTCAGTATACATAAAGAAAAGGTACATTCGTTAAGAATCAAGAATCATAATGTACAACACTTAATGATAGTCATAGGGTACAATCAACAATCAAATCATACTAGGAAACAGTCAATATAAATCGTACGGATACAAGCAACAAAGTTACAGTCCTACAATCACAAGTGGGAGGGGATGGGTAAGAAGGAGTGATGAGAAGATTAACAGTAATAGTAGTATACACTTTGTAAATAGTTGAACAGTGTTGAGGGAATTATTTGTTTAGCAGAGTGATGGCTTTTGGGAAAAAACTGTTCTTGTGTGTAGTTGTTCTGGAGTGCAGTGCTCTATAGAGTCATTTTGAAGGAAGGAGTTGAAACAGTTTATGTCCGGGATGTGAGGGGTCTGTAAATTTTTTCACAGCCCTCTTTTTGACTCGTGCAGTATACAGGTCCTCAATTGAAGGCAGGTGGGTAGTAATTGTTTTTTCTGCAGTCCTAATTATTCTCTGAAGTCTGTGTCTTTCCTGTTGGGTTGCAGAACCAAACCAGACAGTTATAGAGGTGCAGATGATAGACTCAATCATTCCTCTGTAGAACTGTATCAGCAGCTCCTTGGGCAGTTTGAGCTTTCTGAATTGGCGCAGAAAGAACATTACGTTTGAAGCAGGAAGGAACATAGCTCATCATTGAAGATTTGGGTGAAGATGGGGGCCAATTGGTCAGCACAGACTTTTAAGCAAGAAGGAGTTATCTTGTCTGGCCCTGGTGCTTTTCCTGGCTTCTGTCTGTGTAATAGATCTTGCACTTCTTTTTCTGTGATCACCAGAGGTTGTGAGCCCAATGGATTGGGGCCAGTTGTAGGAGGCTTGGCTGTTGTTGGTGTGTTTGAGATGTGGGTTGTGGAGATAGGTGGCTGTAGTTTCTTTTCAAACCTGCAGTAAAACACATTCAGGTCATCTGCTAGTTGTTGATTTCCTTCTGCCTGGGAAGGAGGTTTGCTGAAGCCAGTGATGTTTTTAAGAGTTTTCCACATGTTTGCTGGTTCATTTGTTGAGAATTGATTCTTTAACTTTTCAGAGTAGCTTCTTTTTGCTGCTCTGATCTCTCTTGTTAATATGTTTCTGGCCTGCTTGTATAGCATTCTGTCACCTTTTCTGTAGGCTTCCTCTTTGGAACGATGTAGCTGCTTAAGTTTAGCTTGTGAACAAAGGTTTATTGTTACTATATATTTGCAAGTTCCTTGTTGGTACACATAAGTCTTCGCAGAAGCTAACATATGATGTTACAGTAACTGTGAGCTGGTCTAGGTCTGCAGAGGCATCTTCAAAAACATTCCAATCAATGCAATCAAGGCAGGCCTGGAGTTTCAGCTTTGCCTCATCCGACCAAGTCTTCACTGATTTAATTGTTGGTTGAATGGTTTTAAGTCTTTGTCTGTAGGCAGGTACAAGGTGAATCATGCAGTGGTGAGAGCTGCTCGTGGTAAAGACCTATAAGCATCTTTTACTGTTGTGTAGCAGGGGTCTAAAGTATTTTTGCCTCTGGTGGGACAATTTACATGCTGGAAATATTTTGGGAGCTCTTTCCTTAAATTTGCTTGATTGAAATCTCCTAAAATGATGGGAAGGGAACCTGGGTGTTTGGCTTCAGCCTCCATAATTTGATCAGCAAGAGTTCATAATGCATTTACACAGGCTTGTGGAGGAACATACACAACTATTAAGAGAAATGAGGAGAACTCACGTGGAGAGTAAAATGGCTTGCAGTTGATGTGTAAAGACTCTAAGTTTTCATCACAAAATTTATATGTTATAGTTATATCCTGAGACCAGCTGTTGTTGATATATAAACATAATCCTCCACCCTTTGTTTTACCTGATGTCTCTTCAATTCTGTCTGATCTAAATCTAAATGTCTGAAATCCTGGGGTGTATATAGTGTTGTCCCCATGAATTTGTGGATTAAGCCAAGTTTCAGTAAAACAAAGAACAGCTGAATTATGAAAATCAGAATTCCATCTATTTAAGAGATGAATTTCATCCATCTTGTTAGCTGGTGAGCGCAAATTAGTCAGAAAGATTGAAGGGAGAGGAGTTTTTTCCCTCTATTCCTTAGTCTGTTTAAATTTCCCACTCATTTAGCTCGTCTCCTCTTCCGGCGTGGTCAATTCTTTGCTTTCTTTGTTGTAATCCATAGCACTGGGGAATTGGTTAGAATCTCCTCCACGTTTGCAAAGACAGGTGGGGGTGGGGAATCAGAAAGCTGCTCCTTAAGGAAACATTGCCTAATTCTTAGCAGATGGTCTCATGAGTATGAAATCTGAAGTGAATTGCAGATAATAATAAGGAATAAAGAAACCATTAGAGAGCATTTCACTGAGACAACCATCATCAGCGCCATCTTGGCTGAAACCTTGTCCTACCTTCAGGTGGTTTGGACAATATTTATTTATTTTTATTTATTTTGTCAAATTATTAGATTATTAGATAACAGGCAGTGGTAGAATTCAATTTTTTTTACTACCGGTTCTGTGGGTGTGGCTTATTTGGTGGGCATGGCTTGTGGTCATGTGACTGGGTGGTTGTGGCTTACTGGTCATGTGACTGGGTGGGCGTGCTTGGTGGTCATGTGACGGTGGCCGTGCTTGGTGGTCATGTGACTGGGTGGGCATGGCTCGGTGGTCATGTGACTGGGTGGGCATGGCTTGGTGGTCATGTGACTGGGTGGGCATGACCAACTCAATGTCAGTCACATCAAGGGTGCCTCACCTGGCCCCTCCCCTCCCAGCCATTCCTTGTCACCCGGCCTCAACTTATCTATAGTTCTGTAAAAATGTTGTTCACCTTTTTTGACGTTATTATCTGCATACTATAGATGTACTTTCATGGACCACTGAAAGGAAGAAATGGGTCACATGCTTTGCTCAAGAGTGTGATAGGCAACAGGCTTTTAAGGGGCTGCCACAAAGAAAGGGGGACAATGTATTTTCCAAAGAAGCAGAATGCAAACAAGAAGCAATGGATGGAAACTGAACAGAGAGAAGCAACCTAAAACTAAGGAGAAACTTCCTGACAGTGAGAACAATTAACCAGTGGAACTGCCTGTCTCCAGAAATTCTGGGTGCTCAATCACTGGAAGTTTTTAAGAAAAGACTGGGCAGCCATTTCTCTGAAATGGTATAGGGTTCACCCAAAGGTCCCTTCTAAGTATTATTCTGACACCTTTCCCAGGGTTTCTACTCAGAGTTTGGCATCCTCAGTTTTTTTGCCTGAGCTGAGGGTTGGACTAGAAGACCTCCAAGGTCCCTTTCAACTCTTGTTAAACACATGTGTATTTTATGTTCTGGACTATTGACATTGAATGCATGTAAACCCTGAAAAATATGTGGTAGCCCTGGGCAAAAGAAAGGCAGAAAAATCACTCTAGGTGTAGGGACAGTGTAAAATATTAACACATGATAAATAATGGAACAATTAAAAATAATAGCACAGAGCTTTATCTCTCTCTCTCTTCCTATTTTTTTCTTTTTTTCTCTACCTTCCTCTTTCTTTTTTCTTTCTTTCTTTCTTTCTTTCTTTCTTTCTTTCTTTCTTTCTTTCTTTCTTCTTCCTTCCTTCCTTCCTTCCTTCCTTCCTTCCTTCCTTCCTTTCTCTCTCTCTGACTCTCATACACAAACACACACACACACACACAGAGAGAGAGAGAGAGAGAGAGAGAGAGAGCATTTAACAGACAAGCATTTTGGAAGCAGCTCCTTTAAATTTCTCCAAGGCTTGAGTGGATTCCCCCACCCCCTCTGTCAGACCGCACTCCTTCTCACTCCAGACACGGGGAAAGTGATACTTGCAGCGTCCATGCCTTTTTTCCTTTTCCCTGGGGAGAAAGAGGACGTGGGGAATGGAAAGCTAGGAGAGCAATCACAAGTGAGCAACTGGGCGACCGGGTTGGGGGCATGGCCAGCCAGGGAGTGTGACCGGTTCGGTGACCCATGCCAAATAACTGCTACTGGTTCACCCGAATAGGTGCGAATTGGTTGAATAGCACCTCTGATAACAGGTATAAGTATAAACATGGTTATAAATACATGAAATGGATACGAATAAGAAAAAAGGAAACAATAGGACAGGGACGGTAGGTAGGTAGGTTGGCCCCACCCCTCTTCTTTATGGCAGCCCCTTTGATATTGTAACACTGCTATCATGTCACGTCTAGCCCTTCTTTTCATGAAACTAGATATACCCAATTTTTGCAATCATCTTCTTATGTTTTAGTCTCAGTTCCGTGATTAGCTTTGTTGCTCTTCTCTGCACTCCTTCTAGAGTCTCAGCATTTTTTTTAAATATTGTGGTGACCAAAACTGGATGCAGTATTCCAAGTGTGGCCATAATAAGGCTTTGTAAAGAAGTACTAGTACTTCACATGATCTTGAGTCTATCACTCTGTTAAGCCTAGGACTGTGTTGGGTTTTTTTGCACCTGCAACATTCTATTTAAGTAATTTTCCACTAGGACTCCAAGATTCCACTCACAGTTACTACTATTGGGCCAGGTACTACCTATTCTATAGATACTACCAGGCACTACCTTTTCTGTACCCGTGTATTTGGTTTTTTTTTGCCTAAATCTGGATTGGTGGATAAGAAAGATGTTCTCATTATTGTGTTTCACTTTGCTAGGTAAGGCCCAGTGTTCCAGTCTGTCAAGCTTCTTCTGTATCTTTCTGCCAGCTTGGTATCATCTGCAAATTTGATGACTTCCTTTCTATCCCTTCATCTAAATCATTGATGAAGATAAATAATTGATGAACTCTAACACCTTAAGTAATCTTTGTGCTACCTCATTTGTGGAAGACAGGGAGATATAACTGGTGAGATGTAGACATGTAGTCAAGAAATTGTTGGTAAGCGGTCCTTATGCTGAGGGAAGGAGGGTATATAGCTGTCACAGTGCCAATGAATTAATCCCAGGTCTTTACATTTAATACAGAAAATTCCCAACTGCATTATGACCTAAATTTATTACTTCTGCCTTTTTTGCTTTGATGTCAAACAACTATGTGCAATTCATTAATAATGTAGCACATCAATTATCAATGACTATTGAGACTGGGTCAGATGCAGCCTTATTTAATCAAGTAGCTATTGGGCCCATGTCCAAGTTGTTCTTATTTACACACTGATGTATTTGTAAGTACACCTAGCTACTAACCTTTCTTTTGGCAAAGATTATTTAAAAGTTTATCAGAAAATTATTTTTAGGCCTTTCTCCCATTTCTGCAAGACACTTTGAGGTTTGGTTTCATTTACTAACATAGAATGGAGATAGCATTGGCTCAATATTTGTAACATTTATAATATCATTTCAAAGTTATTTCACCCTATTAAATGTACATTTGTATTTCACAGGCCTTATGGGATAAAACAAATTTGGCCATTCCTGCTGTACAGAAAGATTCTTTATTTCACAGTTTTAAGGTACAATTCTATTCTTTTAAAATATACAAAAAGTATACAGGAGTTTTCATTCTGACCTAACCAGTTTTATATTAATAGTCAGGCATGATACAAGATTTGTACTAAAAAATATTTTTGGATCAGAAATCAGATGGCTCCCTACATTTGAAATAGTTTATATGCAGCAGGAGAATCTGCAAAAAACTGTGTAAATACAGTGGACTAAGATATTAAGAAAGATTTTCTCAAATTGTTTTTGTTCTCTCTAGTGCCATTAGAAAGGGTGAGGCTGGGATAAGTCTAGGTTTTGAGCCAGTTTTTAGAAAAAAATACAACTTTTTATTCCCATAACCATTTTAGACTCTAGAGTTTAGGTAAATAGGCAGGTTTTATCATGGGAATTTACTAAGACTGCCAAAAAATATTGGACTAAGCATCCTGATTCTATACCTAATCTACTTTATTGTTATTATTATTTCAAGAACTGGCATTTCTACACTTCTTTCCTCCAAATTGCAAACCTATGTAAATTTGCAAACACAGTGAGTGATCCTTATGGAAATTTTTCACCTCTCCCTTTCTGCTAAGAAATTGGTTAATTGATGAAGCCATATTTCACTTTTCAATGAACAGAATACCAAAAATGAGAAATGCTATGGAAACACAAGAGCAAAGTTGCAACAATGCAGAGAAGAAAATATAGGAGACAAGTAGTTCTACCTGTGATATATATCAAGCCTATGATGCATGTGCATCTCTTAATACAAACAGCAATATAATGCATGTTTGTTATTTCTATAAGTATTTTATGCTATTTCTCAGTTATTTTCCAAGATGGCTTATGAGAATAAAATAGCTGAATTATATATTCATAAAAAGTAATAGAGCAGTTTGCAAACTGAGCAAATAGATCAAAAGATGATGCTGTTAACATGGCTCTGCATTACATCCTACAACACCTTGAATCTCCAAATACCTACGCAAAGGTCCTCTTTGTAGACTTCAGTTCAGCATTCAATACCATCATTCCAGACACTCTTCTAAGTAAATTAAACCAACTAGCAGTACCTGAACACACTTGTAAGTGGATCATAAGTTTCCTAATAGACAGGAAGCAGCAGGTGAAGCTATGTGGAATCACATCTGATACCTGTACAATCAGCAGAGGGGCCCCCAAGGCTGTGTGCTAACTCCACTTCTCTGCTCCCTATATACCAATGACTGCATCTCAAATGATCCATCTGTTAAAATACTGAAGTTTGCTGATGACACAACAGTGATTGTTCTCATTTGAGACAACGATGAATCTGTACACAGACAGGAGGTTATACAACTTGCCTTGTGGTGTAACCGCAGCAATCTGAAACTGAACACACTAAAAACCGTAGAAATGGTGGTAGACTTTAGAAGAAACCCTCCCATACTACCACCTCTTACAATACTAGACAACACAGTATCAACAGTAAAGACCTTCAAATTTCTAGGTTCTACTATATCACATGACCTAAAATGGACACCTAACATCAAAAACATCATCAAAAAAGCACAACAAAGAATGTTCTTTCTGCGCCAATTTAGAAAGTATGTATGTAAATTATTGCTTTTTTATTTTTTTGTTTATTAGATTTTAATACTTTATTACTTTATAAATAACTCAAGTAGGCAAATTTAATAATACTTCTTAAACTTAATACTTCTTCCTGCTCCTATTTTCTATGTTCACCGTGCATCTTTTTCTATTTTTATTTTCCTACTTGCTATGCCTCTTCATTGGCTAATCACATAGAAAATCATAAGGACAGATCTCTCTTACAAACCAAAAAACCAGAATGGTTGTTTCATCATTTGCCTTGTGCCTTGGCTTATAGAAACTGAGGAATCTAGAAATTATGGTCGTGGAGAATCTACCAATACCATAAATTCTCACAATTCTAGATATATGATCAGAGGATGATAAATGTGGTAAAAGTAACGGATGAAATTAGTCCTAGGATTTTTTTTAGGAGATGTAGAAAAATAAAGAATTTCCATGCAAATATATTTTGTTAGTTAAGTTGATGCCTGAAGTGCCAGCCATAATGCAGCTGTATTCCTTACCAAAATTTCATAAACACTGTTATTATTCTTAGAACGTCTGAGTCTCAGTTCTTATTCATCCATTCTGAATTATTGATCAGAATAAAAAGCTATTTAATAAGTTTATTTGACATAAATTGTTTGGTCATACCAACGGGCCAAAGACCATTAAATCTTCATTCTCTTCTTCTCAATCTGATGATAGATGCATAACCTTTTAATATACAGACAAAAGATTTCTGCCTAAAGGTTATACACAGTCAGTAATGGGATCTTGTTTTGCATATTTATGTGAAGGTTAGCCACACACAATTAAATTTATGTTCTCTATTTTATTAGTTTATGCTAGCCCAAGCAAAAGAATAAAATTGTATACCATTCTGAGCTGACCCTTTTAATTTGCCTCCGTATATATTATAATTTGAGTCACAGAATTAGTTCAGACCAAGATGTTGTTCTAATGCATATTCTGTTTTGGAAAATGCCATGCTGTCTTCACTTTAAGCTTCTTTAAAATGGTAGAAAGGAAAATAAATACCAGCATTCCCAGCAATGCCACAAAAATGGGACAGAAAATTTAAGCCATATATTTGTCATAAATCTGAATACACACTTCAAGAAAAAAGTGTGGAAGATTCAAAACATTCCAACCACCAGTTTTCTGGACTAAGATCAGAGTCTGAGAGACGAAGCAAGAACAATTTCCAGTAGACTACTGAAATCTAGCCATGAAAAAATTAAGCATGTGCAATCTCCTCTGTCAGAACATCTAAATCATATAAATGCTCATCTTATAAAAATTAGACTCTTATTATTAATATCCAGCACTCTACATATGTTTTGGTCCATGGCATTCAATTGTAATTTGGCCTTCTTGTTTCAGTTTGTTTCACCACAACAGACCATTTCAGGCAAGAATGTAATTTTCTGAAGGATGAAGACCAACTGGAATGTGGTTTGGCATTCAAATACTCTGAAGGAAACATCTAGATGAAAACCTGAGCAGATTATGCCTAGTATACATAAAACAAAAGTGCTGTTCTTGAATACATCAAAATGTTTGCTCTTTTTCCAACTGCTTCCTGGGATTGTATGGAAAAAAGTGTTCCCTTTATCTTGAAGCAAACAGGTAGTCAATCCAGTCCATAAATGAGCTACCCTCAAAAGTCCAGATAGTTGCTATAAAAAGCATTCTGTTTGGTCTTGTGTTACTAACATCAAAAACATTTCATGAACTCCTGAAATTTCAAGTAATTACTGGGAGTTAATTTTTCATCTGCACCATCAGATGATAAAACATGTACATTTCACAACAAGACTACTGTATGCCCAAAAATGGAAGGACATTTAGATTTCCACTATGGACAAATGGCTACAGAAGCTGATGGAGTTGGCAGAAATGACTAAATCTACCGTTTTGATTAAAGAAAAGAATAAAAGTACTTTTGTTGCCATATGGAAACCACTTCTGAACTTTGTGCTTGAGGTGGGGGGGGGGGGGAATGAAACTTTGATTTTTTGCAACAGAGGGAGTCAGAAGTCAACACTTTTTTTCTTTTCCCCAGCCCTTTCTCACTTCTTTTTCTTTCCTTTCCCCTCACTGTCTTCCTATTTTCTTTTGTAATTTGTATCTTATTTTATAACCTAATAAAAATTTCCGAGGAAAAAAAATGAAACATGTACAATTTCATAAATGAGTTCAACAGAATTTATTGGAAACCCATTAGCTGCTTATACCACAAATATCCATAGTTTATCTCAACACTGGAAATCTGGAACATTTTAGAAGCTAAGCCTTACATGTGCCAATTTTCAAAGGCATGTTTTTTTGCCTCATGTGAGAAAAAATTAGAGAACTTTAAAATATCACATATGGAGTTACCAAGGAGATCCAACAGGCTATTCCCATTGTACCAATGCTAAAACTAAGAGAAAGGTAAGATTGTGTAAGTGTAGTTTAAATATGTTACTTAAACAGCAGAGGTCTCCAGTGCCTGCAGGCAATTAACTACATGTTCTGAGGGAGATGTTTTTTTTCACAACTAGATCTAGATCAAGGTATCAATAATTGTCTGACAAAAAAAGATGTTCACGCTGTAATGACTCATCTCAGAGCACTCTGTGTTAAGCACCTCCAGTTTGAAATTCCTGTAGATTCTCTGTTTTGGAATATCAGGTATATTAAGCCACATTTTGATTATTTTTTCACTATGGAATGAACAATGGAAAAACTTGTTACTAAAATTCAGGAAATTTTGCAATGTTTTGACAAATCTGGTATTCATTAAAGAGAGAGAAGGAGAAGTGGAAAATTAGAACTGAAAGTGTCCCTTAACATTGATGCTTAAAATGTTCAACATCTGTGTAAATTGAAATTGGATATCATACAGGTTTAATACATTATTATGATTGTTAATCCAGGACAAAGTACAGGTAATACATGATGGACATAATCTCAAAACAAAATGGGAGATTCTGGTTTTCCTAATCACCTTCAAAGTCTATCATGTCTTTCTTTCTTCTAAAAATGGTGACTTTGTCCGTGCAACTTCATTACTTACTGAGCAAAAGAATTCCGTAGTGCTAGATTCAATAGGATGGAGATGCTTTCCAGAAGCACCCAGGCATGGATGTCAAACTTGACATGTCACATGATGTATCACGCCAGTTTTTTTCCCTTTGTGAAGCTGGGGTGGGCGTGGCCTGTGTACGATACATCCGGCCTGCGGAGCACCAGTTTGACACTCCTGCAACTACTGTAATAATCTAAACATGAAGCAACAGAGGTATGTCCCAGTGAACATATAATTTCTTTTTCCTGGATCTTACAAATATTCATTAATAAAAATTAGCATTTCTTGTGGAAATAATAGTAAATGGGCTCCCTGCTAGCTGGTTCTCAGTCAAGATCCAATGCCTGCAAATGAAGAAAACTAGGGCAACTGGGGAACCCAGAAGACAAATATAGAAGTATACAGAACATCGAACTGTCAATCAGACCAAAACATGAGATTTTTCATCTGAAACACAAAAACAATTTTCTTAAATAATGGAAGAACATCAAAGAGGAAATGGTGAATATGACATTCCATCATGGCTGATCATGATACTAAAAACCTTTATCATAAATACAGCATCCAAGGGAAGTATATAAAGAGAAGACAAAATAGCATCTAGGACTGATCCTGAACACTATCTGTCGGTCTATCACCCACCACCCACCCATCTATCCATCTCTATTATTAGATAGAGCATGATTTTCTTCCAGGAATTCAAAGTGGTATAATTATTTCTGCTTTTCTGCTCCCACAAAGCAACTCTTTTGTAACACTTTGGTTAAATAGATGTATTGCTTCTATGGTTTATGGTGTTTTTCTCCCTTGCAGCTGACATGACTTGGGAACAACTCTTTTGATGTTACATCATTCTTTTTCCTGCAGCAGATTAAGGCTGATCTTCAACTACTGGATTGTTCTTAAACAGAACTAATGCAACATAGGCCACCTGTGCCTGACATCTAGTGGTAGCTTCATCAAATTATCAGATGTGCTCAACATCTCAAGGAATTACAGGCTGTTAGCAATGGCATTAGATTTACAGCCCTCTCCATCTTTTCTTTGGATTGCTAAAATTTTCTTCTCTGGGTTGGTTTTTTTTTTTTTTTTTTTTTTTTGGACAAAGCTATATATCTGCGTGCAACTAGAAAACAGCTGGTTATACCGAAACCAATTCTTGTCTTTTGAAAAAGCTGAATTCTTGTGTTACCCATAGAAACATCTAAATGAGCAAAGCTATAACAGATGACAGATTTTTAAAATACTGTATGAAAAATCTTTTTTGCTAAAATATGATTTTCTTTACACAAGTTTGTACCTTTACAAATCATACTTCCCAAGCAGAGATGAGTGGGAAATTTACTCAGCTTCTATTTTAGTGCAAAAAGTCAAGTACAAGTTGTATTTAACTTCTAATGTTTAGAAGGGGAAAATGATGCACCTTGATTAGCAATGATATGGAAGTAGTTTTCTATTGCTTTCTTCTTAAATGTGTTTTGATCTCCCAACCTGTCCTAAGTTCTAATATTTACTGAAGATTTCCGTTCAAAGTTTAATTCTGTTTAATTCTGAAACTAGCCAAAGTTAGTCAGGCATTGCCATCTGCTGAGTCACTCTTTATTATCCATAACTTAAGCACACTCATAGATTAATACTTGCATTCTTGAGCACTATTTCTTTGCCTATTTTAAAAAGTTCATATATTTCAGGAAAATGAACACAAAATTGATTGTGGAGAATGCTCATTAAAACAAAAGAAGCTCAAATGAAATATACATAATAATAAGAACCGTCCCCCAAAAGTACAGGGTGGATGTCTAACAAATAATAATTAATAAATAACCAATAAATAAATAAGTGGATGTCTACCAAAATATGAATGATGTAAAAACAAAAACAAGCAAACCAATGAAGAAAAAAAAGCTAGAATAAACTTAAGAGCAGCAGTTTGCAGGGATGAGTAGTAGGCAAATGTCAAAAATGTCAAAAAGGCAATTGCTGGAGGACAATCAAAGCTCCATCTCTTTGTAGGTGATGCTGACACATATACAAATGGCTGCAGCCTATATTGCACTTCCTTGACTTCTTGACTTTTTTTTTACCCCAGTTGTGAAAGCCACTGTTTGAGGTTTTAGAAAGAGTGAAATTAATCCTGTCACATTTGTCCATCTTTATTCCTAAGAATACTCCAAAGCCACAGCAACATTTCTGCAGAAATTAAAGATGACTAATTTCTACAGAATTTGCAGCCACCTTGGAGAAAAGAAAGACCTTGTGTCAGCTCCTACGGGAGGTCACTGAAACTGGTTCAATAAAACATTTTACTAACAGTCTTGATGTAGCAATGTGTGTTTATTTTGGCTTCCTCCAACAGAAGCAACAAACAGTAAGTACGAGTAAAGCCCTTTCCACCCCCAATAATTAGCTAACATCTGACCCTAGCTGTTACGTTTGGAGAATAATGGAGACCAGACATCTGACCAGTGACTTCAACTCTTTAATAACAGTAGATAGAACAGAACAGAGCAAGGCTATGGGCAGCAGTAACCCTTTTATAGGGTTGGCTGCTACCTTATTAACCAATAATATGTGAAACAAGTTCAACTAATACCCAATAAGAAGTGCCCTAATATTGGCCAATCAGGGACTTGTTATGGACCAATCCTTGTTCGTTGTTTAAGGACCAATCAGGTGTGCAGGCTTTCAAAACCCGCTTTGCATTTGGGCTAGTTACTTTTTATTGATTCACAACACCCTTCCCCCTTGGGCTCCGTTTGAGGGGAGCTGTAACAAAATCCTCAAGATAGACAGGCCGTTTGGTCTGTCTGGATGATTTCCGTGGTTCCACCGGGTTTGGCCTAAAGTCCGGTTCCGGTGGAGCGTTTGGATGATCTCTGTTAAGATCCGTTTCGCTGCACGGAAATTCCGTGTTGCTTTCGTTGTGGTTGTCCCCATCAATCAGTGTTTCTTCGGGGTTTCGCAGTTCGGTTTCCCCCGTGTTCACGTCCCATGGGAAAGTCAACTCCCTCCTGCTTCGATTCCCGGTACTTCGCTGGGCCGTAGGGTTTCCATTGGCCTGCTATCTGTCATATCGAAGTCAATTTCCTCGATATTTCCTCCCGCC
Organism: Notechis scutatus; assembly: GCF_049901735.1. Lineage (NCBI taxonomy): Eukaryota > Metazoa > Chordata > Lepidosauria > Squamata > Elapidae > Notechis > Notechis scutatus. The sequence goes on from NC_142010.1 coordinate 231,254,778, forward strand.
TCAGTTGGTGAACCCGGGGAGCCATGGGCGCTGGGTGGTAATCTCGAACGGAGTCGGTCTATGTGGCGTTTCCACACCCTCCCATCGTCTGTTAGCAGGCGGTAAGATCTAGGCCCTGTGAGGTGGGTGACGGTTGCGGGTATCCATAAAGGGTCGCCGGAGAAGTTTTTGGCAAAGATTAAATCGCCTACCTTAAATTCCTGGCATTTGCTGCTGGAGCCGAAGGCTTTTCAGGTGCGTATGCGGGGTGGAGCCGGTCAAGGTGCGATCGTAGTTTCCGCCCCATGAGAAGTTCGGCGGGCGTTTTGTTGGTAACGCTGTGGGCGTGATGTGCTGCAACAATAAAATTCGATTGATTTTTCATCGATGTCGCCGAATTCCATTTTGTGGAGGGTCTTTTTACAAACTGTACCATGCGCTCTGCCGTCCGTTCACCGCAGGGTGCGCAGGCGAGGTTAGCGCATGGCGGATGCCCGGTCAGCAAGATATTGTTCAAATGGTAATGCTGTGAACTGTGGGCCGTTATCCGAGACCAGAACGTCCGGAAAACCATGTGTGGCAAATAGCCTGTTTAATTTGTTGATAACTGAGTCCGTTGTAGTTGTGTTCATTCGATGGATCTCGAGCCAATTTGAATAGGCGTCGACTGTAATAAGGAGAGTGTGCCCTTTTGTAGGCCCCGCAAAGTCAATATGAATACGGGACCATGGTCCCCTCGGAGTTTCCCATTCGGTTGGGCTTGCTTTAGGTGGGGCGTTGCTGACGTCCTGGCAACGTTGACAAGTAGTGACCCAGGCCTCGATTCTTTTGTCGATTCCCGGCCACCAGGCGTAGCTCCGTGCGAGTGCTTTCATTTGCACGATGCCGGATGTCCGTCGTGCAATACCGCTAAAACAGTTCGTTGCAGTTTGCCCGGGATTACGACTCTATCGCCCCACAAGATGCAGCCCTTTTGGGAAAACAGTTCGGTTTGGCGGGCTTTGAAAGGCGCCCATTCAGGTGATAGTTGTTCTGTTGGCCACCCCGTTCAACCCAGCGTAGGATGTGTTGCAGGACCGGATCTCGTTTTGTTTCGAGGGCAATGTCTCTCGCCCGTCAATGGCGGCGCGTGTAAACCTCAATTTGCAGCGTTGTGATGGTTGGGGCTGGATCTTCAACCGATTCTGGGAGCGGTGTTCTGATCAATGCATCAGCGTGGAGAATTGATTTCCCGGGCGGTGTTGCAAGGTGTAGTTGTGCGCCGCCAAGAATTCAGACCAGCGGGTCATTCTGGGGGACAATATATACGGGGTTGGTTTATTACCATAATAATCCCCAGTAGTGGTTTGTGATCAGTAATTATTGTAAACGCATCGCCCATACACATATTCATGAAATCGTTTAACTGCAGCCACAATAGCTAAAGCTTCTTTATCCAGCTGACTATAATTTCTTTCAGCTTTAGCTAAAGTTCGCGAAAAAAAGCGACGGGAGCTTCTGCTCCGTTCGGTATCGTGGGCCAGGATTGCTCCAACCCCAAAGGTTAGGCGTCACAAGTAATAATTAACGGCAGAGTCTCGTTGTACTGCATAAGTACAGAATCAGAAGTTAGCAATTTCTTTACTTGTTGGAAAGCGTATTGTTCACGTTGTCCCCAAACCCACGTTGCTTTTTTGTCTAAAAGTCTATGTAATGGTTCAGCTACCGTTGCTTTATTGGGTAAAAAAGACGTTATAAAAATTGATAAGTCCAAGGAACGCCTGTAGATCTGCCTTGTTCCTTGGAGTGGGGGCCTTCTTAATTGCCTTTAATTTGTCCTCAGTGGGATGGATTCCTTGACTGTCCAGGAGGTATCCCAAGAACTCCACCCTTTCGGTACATAACTGGCATTTATTTTTTTTAACTTTGAGGCCGGCGTCTTGGAACTTTTGTAAGACCATTCAGAGTCGTTTTTCTAGAATGTCTCTGTTAGGGGCGGCGATGAGTACATCGTCGAAATACGGTACGACCCCTCTTATTCCTTGTAACAGCCTTTCCATTAAGCTCTGAAAGATTCCTGGAGCGACGCTCACCCCGAACTGGAGCCGGTTGCATTTAAATGCGCCCCTATGCGTGATGATAGTTTGCGCCTCCGCGGTGGTCGGATCTACAGGCAATTGTTGATACACCTGCGCTAGGTCTAATTTAGCGAAAACTTTCCCGCCGCCCAGGGAATGGAGCAGGTGTTGCACTACCGGCACTGGATATGCACTTTGCTGAAGTGCGTGGTTTAGGGTGGCCCAGTAGTCTCCGCAAATTCTCAGTGACCCATCAGGCTTGATAGGCGTCACTATTGGGGTTTCCCACCGGGCGTGGTCGGTGGGTTCCAGCACGCCCTGTGCTATTAGCTTATCAAGTTGTTCGTTGATTTTAGGTTTCAGGGCGAACGGCACCCGACGCGGCTTAAGGCGGATGGGTGCTACCTCAGGGTTCAAGTTAAATGAGATTGGGGTCCCCTTGTACTTGCCTAGTCCGTTCGCGAAAACGTCTTGGAATTCTTGAACAAGGGCTTCCTCCCAATCGTTGCTCTCGGCACGGTGGACTCCGGCTACAGTGATTCCGAGTGGTCTGAACCATTGCAGGCCTAAAAGACTAGGCCGGTCACGGTCAACGACAGTCAGTGGCAGTGCGACGGTGCGGTCCTTGAAAGAGACCTGGAATCAGCGAGACCCGACAACGGGAATTCGGTTACCCTGGTAATCTTTGAGTATAACCCTTTGAGGGTTGAGGTCTTGGCGGCGAATCGTCGGAACGAGCTGTTGGAGCGTCTTCCAGGACACCATCGAGAGGGATGATCCTGAGTCCACCTCCATCACACAAGGTTTATTTTCGATAGCGACCTTCACTCTGATTTTCCCGGCATCTAGGGATGTAGCGTGGCCTATGGTAATTGTCTGGTGGGTCCTTCCCGCCTGGTTTCTTCCCCGCCTGGTGGAAGTGGTGGACGGTTTGTTTCTGTAGGAGTGGCTTCCCCATTGGTGATTCAGTTTGTCTCGGGGTGTGCCGATGAATCCTGAAGACTGGCATTCGGCCTGTCGGGGTCTGGAGTTGGAGTTTTGTTTGCTTTTGCAAACCTTTGCGATGTGACCTCTTTTCCCGCAAACGCGGCAGAGTGCGTCGAGGAATTTGCAGCTGGATCATGGGTGATTCGCTCCACATCCTGCACAAGGTCGAAGTGAGCGTTGTGTGAACTGGTCTCGTTCCGTTCGGAGTCGGTTGACCTCTTCCTCATCACTTTCTGACGGGGATTCTAGGTCTTCGTGGTGAGTCGATACCGGGTGTCTCTCTGAGCGAGGCGAGGTATCGTTGGCGAGTTGACGTAACGGTGCACTGGTGCGGCGTATTCGAGCTGCCAACTTCTTGTTTGCTTCTGCTGCAGTGGCTTCTTTAAGGGCATCGGTGAGGCTGATGTCCCCCTTAGCCATGATTTTGCTCTGGATCGTGCAGTCTTCTAGGCCCAGAACTAGGCGGTCTCGGAGGGCTTCTTCTAAGTTAGAGAATCCGCAGAGGCCTCCAAGGTTGCGGAGGTCTGCGATGTAGTTGGCAAGGCTTTCGCCTTTCCGCTGGACCCTCTGGTAATATTCGTGCCTTCTGACTAAGGTTGGCACGGTGGGCGTGTAGTGGGCCCGTAGCAAAGGCTCGAGGACGTCCCAGTCCATCGCTTTTACTTCGGCTGGCTTGGCAAGTGATTTTGCCATTTTAAACACGGTAGGCCCGCAGTGGGTTAGAAATACAGCTCTTTTTTTGCTGGTTGTTGCATCTTTCAAGTTGTTGGTCTCCAGAAACATCTGGAACCTATCCATGTACGACTCCCAGTCTTCGGTTTCTGGGTCGAATGGAGCGGGTGGTACGGCACCGCTGGCCATGTTGCCATTGATAGTGCGTGTTCGACCACGTGCTCTGTTGGTTGCTCTGTAGATCAGTCAGCTCTTCGGTCTCCGTATCCCACCTTCGTCGCCAGTGTTACGTTTGGAGAATAATGGAGACCAGACATCTGACCAGTGACTTCAACTCTTTAATAACAGTAGATAGAACAGAACAGAGCAAGGCTATGGGCAGCAGTAACCCTTTTATAGGGTTGGCTGCTACCTTATTAACCAATAATATGTGCAACAAGTTCAACTAATACCCAATAAGAAGTGTCCTAATATTGGCCAATCAGGGACTTGTTATGGACCAATCCTTGTTCGTTGTTTAAGGACCAATCAGGTGTGCAGGCTTTCAAAACCCGCTTTGCATTTGGGCTAGTTACTTTTTATTGATTCACAACACTAGCAAACACCCAACATCCATCTACAGCAATCTCGCGTGCCTCCACCCAACTCTAATCCTAACCACGGTCCAAATCTCCAGATAACACCCCTTCCCAGGTGTCTTTCCACCCTGATCCACCTGATATTCCCCCAAATGAAACGCTGACCAGCAGATACTATATCCCGAAATGTTTCCCGGCTGGTCACGCTGAGAAGAGGGAGAGGCGTTGTGCTTAGAGAGTCGCAAAATGTCAAACAGCTGACAAGGCAGTTTCCCAGCCATCGCACCAAAGTAGGGAGAGGAGGTCGCACCTGGCTTCATCAGCTGTCATCGACCCGGGACCGTCAAGGTAGCCAACGTCAAGGTAGTCAACCATGATGACGTGTCGGGCTTCATTCCATCAGCAGCGTTGTTGAAGCCCGACACCTCAGCTGAAGCAGAGGCATTGTTTTTATTTAGTTTCAAGGTCGTATCCTGGCAGTAGATGGTCTTCTAACCACCTTTTTAACAATGGTTCAACTGCTGATCCAAATTAGTTCTGAGGCATCATTTCAGCAGTGTACTTCTTCAAACACTTAATGACATCCATATGTTAGGATGTTTCTTGGCTTTTACTCTTTTTCTTGGATACATCTTGAAAAGACTTTGGCTCCATAACTCAAGTCGTTATCTCAGGCCATCAAGTTCTTTGAAAACTTCCTTATTAATTTTGGCTTTTTGCCTTCGTTGCAACAGAGTTAACCTTTAAAAAATGATGCCATTTATTTTCCCAAATTGTATTTTTTGACCGAAAAATAATATCACTGTTTCATTCAACTATTTTTAGCATATTTTAAATATTCTGGTGACATAAGGAACAAAGTACACAGATAAAGATCATGCAATAAATCTTTAGTTTTTGTTCGAAGTAGTGGAAGAACATTTAATGATTTAATGTGCGGGAGTATGATTCAGTAGTGGTATCCATATCCCTTTTTCAGGTAAGATTAAGGACATCTCTATCAGAAGGAATGGTGTAGCTCCAAGCCTGTTTGGGTTCACTCAGCACTTCATACTTAATAATGGCTAACTAAATAAACCACTACTGGATGGACTTGCATATTATAGTATGCTGTTAATTATAGTTTACCAAACATAAGAATTGATTAAAACCAGTGGTGGAATTCAAATAATTGAATGACCGGTTGTCTGCCCTAATGATTTCTTCCAACAACCAGTTCACCAAGCTGCTCAGAAAGTTAACAACCAGTTCTCCCAAACTGGGGTGAACTGGCTGAATCCCACCACTGATTAAAACCACACTATACACATTTACTTATTTCATTATATAAATCCAACCTCTATAAACTTTTGGGATTGAAGGAGAACTTGGAATCTTTAAAATACTCTGAAACATATTAATTTATCAGAAGACTAATACTGAAATTGTCCTTTAGAATTTTTCTGGGCAGGTTGACTCATTTGCAATGAAAGGTTGAATTCGTCCATTTTCGAGTTCTAAGAATGCTTGAAAAGGATTCTTTTACTTTAAATTGCCATCCTATTAAGATTTCAGGCCATACTTTTCTATAATGCTTAGTTCATTAGAAATTACATAATTATGAAAGACATAGTTTTGCTGGATCAGGCCACTAGCTAATCAGTTTTCAATCCTAGCCAGCTTAATCGTCTAGTAAGCTCATAATCAGAATGAACAGTCTCTATTTCTTTTCAAAGCAGACTGGTTCAGATGTTGTATGTAGCTTATAATCATCATTAGTGCACATCAGAAGTTTAACTTGGCACCAGGTTTTTGTTGTTTTTGTTTTATATGGCTATTTTTGAGCACCAAGAATTGAGGCCTTTGAACTATGGTGCTGGAGAAGACTCCTGCGAATCCCTTGGGCTGCAAGGCGATCAAACTGGTCAACCCTACTGCTCTTTAGAAGGTCAGATCCTGAAGTTGAAACTCAAATACTTTGGCCACCTAATGAGAAGGACTCACTAGCGAAGCCCCTAATGCTGGGCACGATTGAGAGCAAAAGAAGAACTACATACCAGAATATAGTTTCCTATGTTTTGGCACAAATATGGAATCCAACTGGTTATTCAGTACACGCTTTACCAAAATCAAACCACAGTCAATTTCAGAATGATAATCAGCTTATAATGAACTTTGGTCTTTCTACATTAATGCTTGTACTTTAAAGCTGAGTTATGAATTTTTGTAATACAGAGTGGTGAACTCATACTAGGAAATGACAGTGCAGATAAATGATCAGTTACTGGCTTATGAGCCAGTTCCCCCCACCATCCCCACTCCAAAAATAAATTACTCTGACAGATTACCATCAGCAAGGTGGGGGAAGGGCAATCAATCAAAAGAAAATACAAGATTTAGATAAAGTTCCCTAGAATTATTGTGCATGAATAGGCTAAATAGGGGAGAGGGGAGAGAGAAAGAATAAAACTGGTACATAGTATATTTGTCTACTATTTTCAGATATATCATGGTTCGTTTTTAAGGCAAATAATTCTTCCTGGAACCTTAAATGAAAAGGCTTGCCTTTTCTCTTTCCTAAAAAGAATGATTCAGTCTTAGAACCTGGATTCTTGATATTTCTATCAGGGTTCTTGATATTTCTATCTTTTATTGATGTGCATAAAAATGAACATTTAAGCAAAGAACTGACTTTGGATTGTTTCCATGTTTTGCAGCATATAGAAAAAGTGATCATTAATTCCAGCCAGGAAAATTTCATGTTGATGAAGACAACAGAAATGAAGCTGAACTCAAATAACATTTAAAAAAATGAAATGTGTGATAAAATATAGACATCTTCAATATTATTTTCAGACACCTGCCAACATAAAGGTTCTTATAAATTTATTTTTATTTAGTTACCTATCAAACAGTTAAATGGTGATCTAACAGGGATTGTGGTGCTTGAAGTTTATGCTGAAAATATCAAGAGAATTTATTAAGAGCACTCACAAAATGCTAAATCCAAGAGTGCTGACAATGTAACACACTCTTACTCTGGGACTATATTCCACATATTTTTTATATTGTGTACAAAACAAGCCTTAAGTAGGTAACATTATATGTGTATGTAAATAGTTTACTTTATTTTACTTTATTGTCATTGCATCTCGTACAACGAAATTAAATACCATCTTCAGTGCACAATTTATGACTATGAAAATAAGCACACACATCCTTCACACTCTACACATTGAACTGAAAAGCCCTGACACTGCACCAATACTACACTATACAGTAGAATTCAATAGAGTTACTGCCCTGGGATAGAAGCTGTTTTTCGGCCTATTTGTCCTTGTTTTTATTATTATGTACCGTCTGCCAGATGGCAATAGTTCAAAAAAAGGGTGCCCGGGATGAGATGGATCTTCGAGAATGTTTTGAAGTTCCTTAAAGCAGCAGGAGCTGCTTTATGTTTATGTTTAATTTGTGTTAAGATTGGATGGACATAGACTCCATGTGACTTGGTAGTCTAGAGTTCATCATCCTATTGAAAGAGATGCTAAGCAAAGCCAAAGGCCAGATTTAGTCAATCCAAAGGAATACTTGTAACAGGATAACAATAAAGGTTGGAAGGGACCTTGGAAGTCTTCTAGTCCAACTCGGTGTTCAAAAAGGTAACCCTATACCATTTCAGACAAATGGTTGTCCACTCTCTTCAAAAGCCTCCAGTATTGGAGCACCCACAATTTCTGTAGGCAAATCATTCCACTGGTTTATTTTTCTCACTGTCAGGAAATTTGTCCTTAATTCTTAATAGGTTGGTTCTCTCCTTGATTAATTTCCATCCATTGCTTTTCACAAATATAGAAATACAGTAGCCTAATGTTTGAATACCACTTTGTTCTTCTGAAACCTGAAGACAATTTAAAGCTCCTGAAAACCTCTTCTTCCTATACTGATTTTTGAGTGCAGAGATTTGTTCTTTATTTGTACCATTTAAAAAATAAATTAAAAACTATTATTTTATAATTGTTCAATTAATGAGTGGTGGTTGCACGAGTATATTGACCAAAAAGATAAAAATAAGCAGCGCTCAATGTTATAGCACGAACAGAATTCATCTAGTTGCACAGTGTCGTGTTCTCATTGGGAAGCAGCAATCCTTGATATTTGGAATCCATTTTCTATATTAGGTAGATTTAATGGCCCACTGAAGGAAAAATGGAACAGCTTGAAGGCAGCTGTATGGACGTTAAGCATTGATCTTTTGCACTTCCGTACAATATATCTGGTCACTTGAGAAAAGTGAGAGAAGAACAGAGACAAAGTTTATGAATCCTGAATAATTCTCTTGAAAGCAGATGAGCAAAGCAAGGAGCCAAGGAGGAAGAAATCCCTGTATACATAAAATTCCATCCATGTCATTGCGTGATTTTGTTATGACTGTATTAGGTCAAAATTTAGTAGCTTTTCATTTCCCTAATTTTCTTTGCTAATTTTTGGCTTAAAAGCTATGAATTGTATGCTAATACCCTGTTTCTCCAACAATATGGCCTCCCCCAATAGGAAGTCCCAGCATGTTTTATAGGCATGAAATGAAATTAAGCCCCTCCCCCCAAATTAAGGCCTATATTAAAACATGCGAAATGGGGGGGAATGGTGGGGGGGCTTGCCATTAGGAAGTACTTTTGTTGCATACCCGGATATGGTGCTGCCTGCGTTGACCCCGATACGAAGTGCCCCACCAACGCCGAGGTCAACATCCAAGCCGTTGCCACCCACCCACCCAAAGATGCAAAGGGGGGAATTAAGTCACCCCCGAAAAGACAGCCTAGCCATTTTTTCGGGGCTCAAAAAAAAAAAATAAGACCCGGCCTTATTATATGAGAAACATGGTATAAAACAAAGAGCAAAAGGTGTATTTCATTACAAATACTGAAAAAAGTGATATAACCTACATGGAAGTATTTTTGTATAAAACAGTACAAAATATACCATTAGCTGAGAATAGTCTTAGTTTATACATTCATTATATATATGTGGCATATTATAAAACAGTTTTAATGAATCCTTATCTAATGATTGTCTACTCAATTTTGCATTAAAGGTTTATTGACTTGGGTTAAACAGCTAAAAAGTTATTATTAAATTGTAATAAAACAGTATGAAAATGCTTGTATATCTAAGTATTTGTTGTTCTTAATTATGTGACTTCACTGTTCAGCACAAATTGACCTTACATTGACTTAAATTTCAAGGACATGCAATGAACTAGAGAAAACACAGTGGAGCAAATAAGATTTCTTTGGCAAGTCAGAATCATATATAAATTTGAAAGATGCACATTATACATACAAAGCAGAATATAAATAGCAAAAAAAGAACTTTAAAAAAAACAGGAATATGTACATGATAAAAGGAATAATCTTTTATAAGAAATTATGACATTTCAGAATAATCAGGTACAACCTGATTTTTCTAATTCACATTTCAGAAAATTGGTTGAAATAATTTTAATTTATGAATAATTTTAGCAAGAGTGCGTACAGCAAAATCCAAAGATGAAAATTGTGATGTACTCATTTTAATCCAATATCAGAATAATACCAAAAGATTACTCTGTCAGAGAATGATAGTTCAGATGGTTCAGATTTCCTTCACAATTTAATCAATTTATTTTTTGCTCATTACACAATAGGAAATTCATCCATTGTGTTATTATGTGGATTCATTATGGCATTATGAATGCATTAATTTAGCTAAATAATATTATACAGTAATTATACCATATATGAAAGACACCAAACCAGAATTAACTCTTGTAAATGTATAGTACTCAAACTTGCATTAAAAGGAAATATTTCCTACATAAAACTAATGTATAAAATTGTGCATCCAAGTCCAGTTTCTTGAATTTGAGAATACATATGGAATCTACCCATAACCTTTATAACCATTTTGGAAGCTGAAAATGCAAACTAGGTAAGTAAATGTGCAGTTTTATATTGAATAGATTTAACAATAAATATCATCACAGACTTTAAAATTATCCTTTTCTATAGCTAATTGTTCTAGTAGATTGCGTGAGGTTGAGTACTGAAGAAAAGATAATTCCTGTCTTCCACATTTGAAGAAAAAACATACAATATATTTATGGGCATATAACATATTTTTCAGAAGCAAAGATTGTGATTGTCACATAACTATCATTCATATTACCATAAATAAATGATCTGATTTATTAGATTTTATTTTCCCTTCTAGCAGAAAAACATTTGAAACCAACTCTTGGTCTTCCTAATGCATCAGTTGAGTTTGACAGCTGTCAGGATAGAAAGAACATCCAATAAATTATATCTGTATGGCTTACTTCATTTATTTATGTACGCTTCACAGCTGCAGCATTCATACACAAACATTCATTACTTTATGAAAAGATTAAAAATGGTTATATATATTTTATATACAAAATTATTTACTTTTTTAAATTTTATTTTACAAAAAAGTAGGTCTATATATCTCCATCTTAAAATGCAGAGAGCTGTAAAATAGACCCATGATTAGTGTTGGAAAAGTTGATCTTTTTAAAAAATGGCCCTGGTTGAAAATTAAAGAATTAGCCTTTATTACTATTATTATTGTTATTGTTATTAATCCTACAGGCCCTCTTTGTCGACTTTTTTTTAAAGAGTCCTCAAGTCCTTTGTGATCAGTGCCAAGGCTGGAAAGGACAAAAGTCAAGTTCCATATTGAAGTCACTTCTTCTAAGTTGCTCTTATTTTCATGTTCCTTGTGAAAACTTTTCATTCCATAAATTCTACAGCTCTTCATTAGAAAATAGCTGTTTCTTGACCGAGATACTACTTTCACAGTTCATCTTCAGCTTGTAATGGCTGTGTCACCCATGTTTACAAAATGATTGCTAATAACAGTTTAAAATTATTTCCAGCCTAGTAAAGTACCTCCAAGACAAGCAACATAAATGATTAAAGATCTCTGAAGCCAAATGCTCATAAATAAGCTTGAACTTAGTTTGACATCTTATTGTATATACAGGTTTTTTTAAAAAATACAACACACTTAAACACTATTAAATCATCTTATTTACATTATCATTGGTGCTAAAATGGAAGAGTTTAATTACTACAGGTACTGGGGTAAAGAATCAAATAATCCCTCACCAATGACATATAGAAATTAACATACTAGATAGGCTGGAAATTGTTCCCTTTTCAATATTTTCATTTGTAGCCATCATTGATATATGTTGTAAGTACTTAGGTCCATATGTATTCCAAAATGCTGGGTAATCCTTTATTTTTTTTAAGGCACCATAAGTTAGGGCATTCTGGCATGGCAAATGTCCCACTTAACCAGTGTGGGTTCAGCGCCGTGAATCTTGCCATGTCCTGATCCAACGATGAAAATGTTTTGATGAATTAAACGAGTTCACCTTTCCTGGTGAATTTTTATAATAATATTTTTTTGAATAAGTCCTTTGGAATGAAGATGCTGAAAATAAAAGAAAAAAGAAAGAAAGCTTTACAACTGTGCTAACAGAAATATAAGCAGGATGAATGAATGCAATGTAATATATATTCAGACATTGGCTAGTGTCCTATAGTCTCTTCCATTGTAATCTTTTATCTCATTCATTTGGTAAGCATCAAATCATTCAATTGCCCAATTTACCCAATTCTTTCAATTCATAGAACAAAGAAATTGAATTAAGTAAATTCAGTGGTCAGATAGCTATATAGAGTAATGACTGAAGATACTTTATGGGAAAGAAAAGTTGTTTTTCATCTTGTAGAAGTTTTCACCAGGATGGCAAATGTCTGATTTTAGCAATCATATAAAAAAATCAATACATCAAATACAAGCTAGGCAGATATGACCTTGTTGACGGCCCTTACTCTGTCAAAGACCTTGGAGTTCTCATATCAAATAACTTAAGCGCCAGAGCTCGCTGCAAAAAAGGCTTTAAGAGTTGTAAATCTGATCCTACAAAGCTTCTTCTCTGGTAATGCTGATTTGCTAACTAGGGCATACATAACCTTTGCTAGACCAGTACTTGAATACAGCTCCGCTGTCTGGAATATGCACTGTATATCAGACATTAATACAATTGAGCGAGGCCAGAAGTATTTTACAAGAAGAGTACTACACTCCTCTGTTTGCAACAGAAACCCTACAACACCAGACTTGAGATTCTAGGCTTAGAGAAGAGAGGCTTTGAACTACACCGGCTAAGATTGGATTTAAGCATAGTACATAAAATCATATGTTACAATGTCTTACCAGTTAATGAATATTTCAGCTTTAACCACAACAATACAAGAGCACACAACAGATATAAACTAAATGTAAACCATCCAAACCTGATTGCAAGAAGTACGATTTCAGCAACAGAGTGGTCAATGTCTGGAACTCACTACCTGATTCTGTTATCACCTGCTCAAACCCCACTCCTTTACCCTCATACTAACCTCTGTTGACCTCAACCCATTCCTAAGAAATCTGTAAGGGGCGTGCATAAATGCACAATCGTGCCTACCATCCCTGTCCTATTATTAGTTCCTATTTAATGCATTTAAACTTGTGTTTATTCTTATTTCTATTATATTATAACGATTGACTAAATAAATAAATAAATATTTCCCTCCACATAATTTACTCACGATTCATGCAGGTAATTTTAGGTAAATCCCATCGGCCATTTCCTTGGCATCTGATTATTGGAACATGTCGCTGGATGAAGCCATCTTTACAATGATACCTGATCAATGAGTTAATTTCATAACGGGGCTTCATCTTTCCAAAGGTATTTGCATTTTCTACCACCGGTGGTTGGCCACAAGCAACTGAAAGTACAAATTAAAATTTTTATAAACTGCAATTTTTTATGTATCAGTCAGTCTCAACCTTCACTACAAGACCATCTACTCATCCATCCGTGGATTTTCAGACCATAGATTCTAATGTGCCTAATAAAAAAAAACTATAAAATTAACCAATCAAAATAGAAAACATGGGAAAATATATTATCAGGTTTAAGTGCATTCTGTTGAACAATTCCTGTATACATTATTTGAAAAGGATTTTGTCCACTTATCCAGTAGAAAACTACAAGTTTCTAAAAAGCTGCATTGGGTATATTATACTGCATCATATTACATTCTTGGATATAGCACTTCCTTGGTTGTTTTCTACATTATACAAATGACTAATCAGTCATACAACTCTATACTCCAGTATGACGTGAAGGTTCCACTATTAGCCCAATGTTAACATTAATTATGTGCATGACTGCATTCCCACTCATGCTAGTAATACTATTACTTAATTTGCAGATGATACAACAGTGGTGGGACTCATCTTCTAGGGGGATAAGTCTGCCTACCAAGATGAGATGGACCGATTGCTTTTATGGTGTGGAGACAATAACTTGGTCCTCAACACCAATAAGACCAAGGATCTTACAGTGGACTATAGAAGGAACAGATCAGACATCCAGCCCTTGCTTATCAATGGAGACTGAATGGAGCAAGTGGCCAGTTTAAGTTTCTGGGTGTTACCCTAAAAGAGGACCTGACCTGGAGTGCTCACATTGCAGCTCTGGTCAAAAGGGCCCAGCAGACATTATACTACCTGAGACTTCTCAGGAAACAACAATTTAATGAAAAACTGCTGGTGACCTTCTACCGCTGCACCATAGAGAGTATTTTAACTTACTGCACCACTGTATGGTTTGCCAATTGCACAGTGGAAGATAGGAAAGCACTCCAGAGGGTTAACGTCATTGCCCAGAAGATCATTGGTTGCCCTCTCCCCTCTTTGGAAGAGCTTTATAGCTCCCACTGCTTTAAGAAAGATCAAAACATTCTTAAAGATCCATCTCATCCTGGGCACCCTTTTTTTTTTTGAACTGTTAGCATCTGGCAGAGGGTACAGAATAATAAAAACAAAGACAAACAGGCTGAAAAACAGATTCTATCCCAGGACAGTAGCTCCGTTGAATTCTACTTATAGTGCAGTGTTGGTGTGGTGTCAGGGTTTTCAATTCAATGTGTGGAGTGTGAAGGATGTGTGTTTGTATTTATTTATTTTTTCATGGTCATGATGTGCATAGTAGATGGTATTTGATTTCATTGTACGAGATGCAATGACAATAAAGTAAACTAAACACCTTACTTAGTAGTGGTATTATAGCATCAAAATGGCCAGAATATATGAATATTGTAATTCATATATATTGACTCCAAGTTTTTGGGAGCTAGAATAATTTGCTCAATGTGTATCACATATCCTGTATCAAACTTCACACATCATTTCAATGCATATTCCTTCAAGTTAGAAAAATAATGTTACAGTATTTGATATTTCTTTATGTTGTAAGCACACTAAATAATTTGGTGTCATCAGCAAATCCAGCTATCAGTTTGTCAGCTTTAAATGATTTATGAAGACATAGTATTCAAACTTACATGTTCACATGCTTACTCAACTCTAAGAATTTGAAAAGTCTTAGTTTTTTAGTACCCAGGCTGATTCTTTAGATCTTGTAAATATCTTTTTCTCTTTAATAATGTTGTGGTTCATTGGCAGCAGGTGCAGACGGCTGAGGGCTCGGAAAACAAAGACTCAGATGAGGGGCCTGCGTGTAATGCAAGGATGGGGCTAGGACCATCAAGGAGTGGAATGCTGCCTTTGGAGATTGTGGAGGCTGGCAGCAGTAATGAAGAGGTCCCCAAGGAGCCCGTGCCTAGCGCGTGTGCATGCAGGGCTGCTCAAAGGAAAGAGCAGCTGCAGCAGCACGGGTGACTTGGGAGTAACGCTGCAAGGTAATGGCCCCTCCCTCAAGAGGATAAAAGCCAGCTGAGAAACTGCAGTTCTTTGCAGAAGGCAAAGAAGTTTTACACTCGAGCCCGGTGGACGTTAGGAATATCTGAATTGGTGTTTGGAGACCCTTTGTGTTGGAGTTATTGCTTAGTAACTTTATCTGTTTTTCTTGGCAGCCTTGCAAAACCTTGGCAAGGCTCTTTCTTATTGGAGCTAATTGGTTTGAAGCAACCTTTTACCTGTGAAGGAACGGGATTCATAAAGAAACATTAAAAAGTTGTGCTGTTATCTTTGTCTCATGTTTGCTTCCTTGGAACCAGGTTTTGGTTAGAACAAATAATGCTTTTTACTAATTTAATTAGAATGGAAATTTACCTAGCTATTAGTTTCTTTATTCTTTCTTAGTTGCAGTCTAATCTTCTGGTACAAAGCCAATTACATTCCATTCTTTAAGACAAGCAAGTAACTTCATATTTATATTATTTAAGAGCTTCTAAGTGTATAATTTCTTATATCCATTTTTTTCACTTCCCTAGCTCAACTTGTAATGAGTTGCCCACTTTTCAAAGCACCAAATCTTGCAGGCACAAGTTTGTTGAAATTTTTGTTGAACAGTACAATGTTTATTGCATAGATTTAAGTTGGACTTATTTACCTGTTCCTTTCTTGCATGTGTAAGTGAGGTGATAATTGCATGGTACATCATTCCATTCACCGTTTTCATGCCAAATTATAACAACACAATCTTCTCCAGAAGAAAAGAAACTGTCTGGCTGTTTTGGTCTCCAGTTTTCATATTGCTGCAGAAGACAAAACACAAATAATCAGAATTTGAAAATTGGCAAAGTTGTATTTGAATAAAATAAACTGAGCACAAGATGACAAATTGCAAATGTTGTCATCAGAAAAAAAAAAGTCAGAATATAATATTTTGGTTCACTGACTACAGATATAAAGTTCACCATTTAAAAATGCACCTAATAGGAGAGGCTGTAAATCACTTTTACCACAGCAGGAAAATGCAAACCTTTCTATTCCTATGAAATCAAAATTGTGGTAGCATCATCCAGCCAAACACTGCTGATTCTGTATAGAAAAGCTTGAC
This sequence comes from Notechis scutatus, assembly GCF_049901735.1. NCBI lineage: Eukaryota > Metazoa > Chordata > Lepidosauria > Squamata > Elapidae > Notechis > Notechis scutatus. The sequence continues at coordinate 231,270,962 of NC_142010.1, forward strand.
TTTGACAATATTTTCATGACAGCCCAGATAAAATCCCAGGGTAATAAGAAAAGCAGCCACAGGGGATTGCTTTTGAATTTGTCCAAGAAAATTGACAAAATTTGAGCAAGATTCAGGGGGAAAGTCTATATTAAACTGCTGAACTGAATTTTGAAATATAATGGGAGTCTTTCCACTGGCATAACGGAAGCTTTACTCCCAATGTAAAAATGCAGTTCCAAAGGAATATTTCAGTTATCCAGGATCAGAGAGATTATTCCCATTTGCTATGACACTTTTCCTAAAATGGATAAAAAGTTCTTAAAGTTAAATCCAAATATGTTGTCATTAAATTAAGGAAGTTTTCAAACCAGTACTGTTTTAGATTTGATTTATTAAGTTTCTAATTTTTAAATGTTTGAATTTTTTGCCTTTACCTTTTCAAGTCTTTTCTATAAAATAATACTACAGTTACTAGATGCTTTGAGTTCTTCTCAAGACAAATATGCCATGGATTTGAACAGTGTTATCTTGTTTATGATATTAAAATACTGAATTCAGTCCTACCCTACTCTGTCCACAAAAAAGAGTTTGCCTTTGTAATCCTGGTTGGGTGCATATTTCCTGAACATGTTCTTGACTTACTCTAAAGGTTATCAAGAGTCTTTCTTTAATGGCAATATCAGAACGTCAGTATAGATAGTCCTTGACTTACAACCACAACAGAGTCCAATATTTATGTTGCTAAGCAAGACATTTGTTAAGAGAATTTTGTCCCATTTATGACCTGTCGCACTTGTTGAGTGAAGTTAAGTCATTAAGTTAGTAAACATGATTGTTAAGTCAGTCTGGCTTCCTCATTGAGTTTGGTTGTCAGAACAGGTCATTAGACCCCAGTACTTGGCAACTGTCATAAATATGATGTTGCCAAGCATCGAATTTTGATCCCATGACCATGGGGATTCTGAAACAATCCTAAGTGTGAAAAATGCACATGTCACTTTTTTCAGTCCTGTTGTAACTTTGAATGGTCATTAAATGAACTGTTGTAAGTGAAGGACTACCTGTATATTATTTTTGCCTTAGGTCTTCTTTGAAAAAAAATGATCAGGAAAGGGAATAAAGAAAAGGAATGTTTCAAGAAATCTACCTTGCTGTTCTTCAGAATGTTATTTCTTTTTCTTTACTACTAGAAATTAATGGAATAAAAAATAAATTTCATGGAAATAACCATTTCTACAAATGCTATGCACTTAGCAACCAATCCATCCCATAAATGGGTAAAAGACAGGGATTTCAAGTGCTTTTTTTCTTTTTCATTTCAGCACTTGGAGTTGTTCCATATATGCACTTGTAAAAAGTTCAAATTGTATTGTTTTAATCTTTATAAAGTAACCCAAACACAGTATTTTAAGCACATTTTAAATAATGTTAATGAACTAAATGTGTTGTTTACTTACTGGTACCATAAAATAATCTTTATATATACATACATATACATATACATATACATATACATATACATATACATATACATATACATATACATATACATATACATATATATATATATATATATATATATATATATATGGTGTTCATTGTTCGGGTATTTTCCACGTCATTGTAGTTCTTTTAAAGTAGCAACGTAGCAGAATCTCATCTGCCATCATCAGGCTTCTGTATTGTGTCCGTCTGTGAGTCAGACTTTACAGTAGTTTCAGATTTGAATTTGGGGCAGCCTATTGCTGTGCCAGAATGGTTTTTCTTCATCCTGATTGGTTGGGAGTCTTGGTCTGTGTTTATTGGTCTCGGAGTTTGCTGTGTTCTGCTTGATTGGTGTCTCTAATATCTTCTGTCTGTTTTTGGCTCTTTTGTATCTTGATTGGCTGGCAGCATTGTGTTGCTTTAATGGAGGCCTTTAGTGCTTTACTCCCAAAAATACACAAAGAAGGCATACCTCTCAGACCCATAGTCAGCTCCAGAGGAGCACCACTACAAAACCTAGCTAAACACCTAGCAAAAGAGCTACAGCCCCATGCTGAAACAGCAGCTTCTCATGTAAAAACTCATACCACTTCTTGGAAATGATCAAAGATCTACACGTGGAGCAAGAAGATCTGCTTGTAAGTTTTGGCGTGGTTTCACTATTCACTCAAGTCCCGATAAAAGAGACCCTTGAAATCATCAAAAATAAATACCAACCAGCTAAACACCTCATGGAACTAACAGAACACTGCTTAACCAACACATATTTCATATACAAAGGACAAAGATACAAACAAATAGAAGGAGCTCCCATGGGATCACCACTGTCACCTGTCATTGCAAACCTGTTCATGGAAGAATTCGAATCCAGAGCCCTGGCCAATGCCACCCTCAAAATTAGTAAGGTACTACACAGACATCACATCAGGACTGCCTTCAAAACAGACAGAAAAATAGCAGCCATCCTTAGCAACCCCAAAGATAAAATTGACCTGGAAAACCAAGGCATATACGAAGTCCCCTGTGCATCATGCCCGGCCACATACATTGACAGACCAATAGAAGAATAAGCACCCGCCTGGATGAACACAAAAATGCAGTCAAAAATCTGGAACACACTTCCTCACTAGTCCAACACATGGAAGCCACAGGTCATAGCATCAACTTCAATGGCACCAAAACCCTGGCCACTATAGAAAACCCTAATCACAGAATCATCAGAGAAGCCATAGAGATTGAAAAAGACCAGAAAGCATGAACAGAAGAGATGATTCCACCAGGCTGTCAATCATTTGGAAGCCTGCACTCACAAACAAAAAAATCTCCACACCACAAGCCAGGCAAACACCTGGGCACAAACAGATCCCCTGATACCTCCAGCTCAAACACCACCCCAACCAGGCACCCAGATGAAACCCAGCTTCCTAACTAATGATAGCCTATACTAAAGGCCTCCATTAAAGCAACACAATGCTGCCAGCCAATCAAGATACAAAAAGAGCCAAAAACAGACAGAAGATATTAGAGACACCAATCAAGCAGAACACAGCAAACTCCGAGACCAATAAACACAGACCAAGACTCCCAACCAATCAGGATGAAGAAAAACATTCTGGCACAGCAATAGGCTGCCCCAAATTCAAATCTGAAACTACTGTAAAAGTCTGACTCACAGACGGACACAATACAGAAGCCTGATGATGGCAGATGAGATTCTGCTGAAACGTTCTACAACTTTAAAAGAACTACAATGCGTGGAAAATACCGAACCAAGCGAACACCATACATGTAAGTACCAAAACTTAAGAAAACAAATATATATATATATATATATATATATATATATATATATATATAATACATATTTTTACCTTTTTCCTACACTAAATTTGCGTATCAATTACGATGTTTTAATTATTTAAGTAAGTTTATTGCAACATTCTAATTTGGGACACATTAAGCCTCTTGCCAGTGCCAGGTAATAAAACATGCTTTGTCGTGAAAAGATGAAGTGGTTTTCGCCAAGACTTGATCAAACCACAGTAGGCCTGGGCTGTGAAGTTGCAGCTGTCAATTGATTTGGAAAAGCTGGTTTACAGTTGTATCTGTTTCCTACTTATGTGGTTTTTTGAGTACATAGCATTTAACGACACATTATTTAATATTTCCAATTGTTCCAAGATTTAGTTCTAGTTGTTTCTTTTAAATGAAACATACTTATTTAATTTTCAGATTCATTGTTTGACTTGTATTCTCTATATTTTAAAGCCTCAACCTTAGTTTTGGCTTAAGAGAGCTAAATAATTGTCTCCCTCAGAGTACTTTAGAATAACAGAGTTGGAAAGGGCTTTGGGGGTCTTTTACTCCTGCTGTGCTTGAGCAGGAGACCCTATACTATTCCAGACAAATAATTGCCCAAAATCTTTTTGAAAACTTGTGTGATGACCCAGAGTGGGATACAAAACAAACACAGTCACAGAAAGCAAGTGAAGCCCCTTTTATTCCTTCACTTTGCTTCCAAGCTCTGAATATCTTTGACGGAAGACAAAAAAAACTCCCACGCAAACAGTTACACGAAGAAGAAAAAAGCAACACAAACCAGGAAAGATAAAGGCTGGAGGATGTCCACAGATAACACACACTGGGAAGGACACCAAACTCAGAGAGGAACTATAAACTAGAGATATTTACATGCTTTGTTTCCAGCGTTTGCAAGTACGCAGGTCCAAACTCTTATTCAGTTGTCACACCTGCAGCCCATGAAGAGGATCAAGGCCCTCTCCTCCCGAGTAGACCACATCTCTCCCTTATCCTATCCTCCCTGCATGCCCTAGGATGGATAGGGGATGGGCCTGGGTCCTCCTCTGATTGCTCAGCTGGCCTCTGCCCTTCCCCAGCCTCCTCAATAACCTCCGGAGCCACACTTCTACTCCCTGTTGGCTGTTCCTCCTCTCCCTCAGAGTCAGTCTCCACCATGACAACTTCCAATAATGTGGCACCCTCAACTTCTGGAGGCAGGTCCTTCCACAGTAATTGTTCTCAGTGTTAAAAACTTCTCCTTAACTCTAATTGGATCTCTCTTTGATAATAATCCATCCAAGAATATCTAATTTTTAGAGCCATAAAAACTAGATCAGACGAATGTCTCACCAACATTATGTCTCTAAGAGTGGTCAGTCTTCTGCTTCATAGGAATTTTGATCTCAAGTAGACCTTTGGATAATTATTAGAGCAGACTGTCACAAATCTTGGCATTTTGTCTCAGTCAGTAGGGGCATTTGCATCATTTTCATTTTCTTTCTGATTTCCTAATATAATATCAATTACAACTTAGTGGCATGAGTAATTATGTGTGTCCATATAATACAATTACTTCACAAGCTAGCCTCACTTACTACAGGCACCCAAATTCAATTCATGGTGCTGATTATCACATATACAGGAAGGAAAATATCAACTTGGGTTTGGCTAGAGTAGACCAGGGATCCAATTGCTCTTGTCTATATTTTTCAGAATGCAGCATTTTGGAGTCTACTACCAACGGGAACAATACCAGCAGATGTTAGTGCACAAATTGCTTTCATTGTGAAGCTGTATTGACTATATTTATGAAGTGGGGCTTGTACAAATTCCAGAAATACGGTACCATTTAAGTTCTAGGCAACTCTTAGAAATTTTGTTAAATCTTGCTACAACAAGCATAATGAAACTGGCAAATTTTTGCAAACAAAAAAAATGTCTGATACTATGCACATTTGCTTTGGCATTGTAATTCTCACGCTGCTTTTACCAATGCCAGACTCACTTAATACAGACTCTTTAACTGCTTTCTTAACTCTTCATACAAACCAATTTTTATTACCTTATTTGGGTATATTACTTCAGGAACATTTATTTCAACTTTAATTAGAGCATGGTATAACACATATTCATTCACCATTTTAAAATATGAGCCAACTCTTTGTGAGACAACTAGATCTTGTTTTCTTTTTCTAAGTAAAAATGAAAACCAAATTTGGTGGCAGATGCCAATTTGTTGAGGAAACTGAGCATACCCAGGTGGGAAGATTGTAAGCAATAGTAACAATCCATATACAGCTCATGTGGCAACGCAACCTTTAAATTGTCCCACTGTCTGGGAAATAGATCATACAATTTAATGTGAAGAAAATGAAGAAAGATGAATGGCCATCTTTCACAACAAGTTATCACCTCTTAAACTCCAGAGCTATAATCTTGCCCTATGACAAATCTAGATTTGATTAAAGAGGGAAAAAATTACAAGTGGAATATAAAGCTTATGGAGTAGTCCTCAGTGTTAAAGACAGCTTGCATTTAATTAGGGTTGTTCCAAGCAACGTAAGGAGCAAAAGTCCTATATTCATAACTCTATTCTTTCTGTTCTCAAGTCTTTCTGAAGTCATAGATATCATGACAAGAGATGGCAAAGTAGAAACTGATAGTTTCCAGGAACTGTTCAAAACAAAGTAACAATGAACGCCCACAATCTGTTAAGTAATTACTTCTTTCAAATGGTCAGAATATCTATAGATATGTGGAAGCTCAAATCAGCTATATTTGGATTTAGAGCTTTCTTCACCCTGACATACTGATTCCTATCATTGATCTTTTTCTTTTCTCACTGCATGGTAACAGCCTCAATTAAATGACAAAAGGTATAGGCCAGGGAAGTCTAGAGGCCGGAGGAAGGATGGGCATTCTTTCAGAAAACAGTGTAAATAATTTCCTTTTCATGTTTCAAATACAGGAAAATATGTTCCATAAAAAAACAAATAATAAACTGAAATTGGAAATGTTTAGAGTTAATTTATTTTCCCAGATTACTCCTTTTCAATGGTGTTCATGTTTCTTTCCCAATTTAATCAACCTCAAATGATAAATTATGCTGAGAAATCTTGACTAGTTCAAGATACTCGATAAATTATATGCTTTAGTAGAGTTAATTATATGACTGCATTCCTATTTTTATCCATTTGCATTCAGTTAACACACATTTCATGCCAAAAGAGGTAAGTCTGCCTTCTTAACAGCTTAGTGATTTGATAATTAATAAGTAATCCTCATAGTTCTTCAAACTTTGAATATTGCTCAAGTCACAATTGGTATCAAAACAATTATCTGCTGTCTAAATTAAAACTAAGCAATTGTTAAATAGAGTTTATTCGTAACAAGTTTAAAACATGGCACCAGAAACCTTAATTATATGGTGCCACTAACTAGTGTTTCCTTTTCCATAATCCTCTCTATATCCTGAAAAACACTCTTCCATTGTAACAGAAAATTGTCTGGAGCTGGTTATCTAAACAGTGTATTTCCTTTGCTAATCAATGTGCTCTATAATTTAGTAACAATGTCTTTCCATGACATATTCCATCTATTAAACAAGTGATCTGCTGGGATTATCACCAACAAATTCAATCCAAGATCTTTCTTAAGTTTGTTCTCTTTTTGAAATAATTCATTTAAATGCATACTTTTAAAAATGAATAGGAGTTTCAATGTCAAGTTGCATAGGTTACAAACATGCTTGAATCCTGAGCAGCTGAATTTGCTAATTAAACTGCAAACTTCAATACATTGAAGTATTGCTGCATAATGCATGAAGTCATGATATTAAAAGGATTTTTAAAAGTAATTTCTTTCAAAATTCTTCAAGCTCAGGAATTTTGTAATACAAACACTGCAAGGGTTCAAGTTACAAGTTTTATTAACTCAATATCAGATCCAGAAAAGCATGTCCATTTAAATCTAGTATTTTACCTTTACTTTATTCCATTTTTAAATTTCCCATAAATTTCTTACCATAGTCAAGATCACTAGAGCCATCTGAATTTGGACGTTTACAAACATTTCCAGAATATCTTGGGGAACAAGTTTCTTTCTAAATCTCTATTAGATTTTTCTCTTTCCACTCTACAGTCTTTCTTGCAGTATCCTATTGCATGGGTGTCATTGAAGCATCCTAGATTTCTTCTCTGATATATTTATTTTAGTCAATATACCAAGCTAGTGTAGAGATACAGATTTGTAAATCAGTATTGTAAATCAGTAAATCAGAATTGAGTCAGAGAATATGCTGAGTAAACACATAATGCTTGTTGAGAAAACTATTTTCTTGGGCTTGTGTGGCTGCTGTCAACAGCTGAAGCACAATCTTAAGAGGGAAAACAGCTTTTTTTATTAGTTATTGATGGACAGCAGAATTTTTAAACATCCTCTGAATGCCTTTCTGAGAAATTTTATTGCTATGCTCTATTGAAAATATAATAAGCAGGGAGTGGTCTGGATACTTTATTGGTGTGGCATGTAGGCTGCTCCAGATATGGGAACTATTACTACCAGACTTGAATACAATGTCTCTATTCTCTTCCTTGAAAAAACAAATCCTACCTACTAAATTTCACTGGGCTGACAGATTCAATTTTGGAAATATAAAGGTCTTAGCCATTTAATTTTCCAACAGAAGCCATATGCATGCCCTTATACACCTCAAATCCTGTATTACTCTTTTCAACTATATCTTTGTATAGCATACATCTTGACCTTCTTTTCTGTCTTTTATTATCATTAAATACTTTTTGCACTACATAGGGTTCCCATTACAGCTTGCTTTGTCTTCTCTGAAGCTAGAGCCATTACTTTTAGGTAAATGCCTGTTGTATACATCTTCAACCCTTGAGAGCAGCTGACTATAGAAACAGGAAGAGGCATTAGGTAGAAAAGTTACACAGACTTTGATATTGTGCATCTGAAAATCAGTTTGAAAACTAAAGAATCCCTTCAGTGCAATAAATATTTAATCAGGACCACTAAAATTAGCCAGTAGATGGTGCTGTCTAATCATTACTCTTGAAGGCTAATCAATGTCCTTGATTAAATTGTTGAAAACTTCAATACATAGAAATACATCATTCCTTTGCTGCTCAGTAAAAAGTCCACAGAAATTAACTCTATGATATGTTGTGCCTTAGATGAATGTTTTCATTTTAATAGTATCTTTTGCTACATTTGCTGATAGTCAATAAGAAGCAAAGAAAGATTTTATAGCAAATTGTACAAGTTTTAACAATTTTTCATTGTTGGACTAATGGTTTGACCAAAACATTTAGAACATAGTATTAGAATTCTCATTTCCATTATTCCCCACCTTACAAGTACAAAGAAAAATGGACACTTCATTTTTCTGTATAATGTAATAATAAAGATACTCATATGTGAAGCTCAAATTCTGAAGACTACACGGGCACACCCATACAACTTTCTTGCCAACTACACAAAACATGGTTGCCGGTGCCTTCTGTATTTTTCCCATTTATATTCTAAATCCAGATGCTAGAAAGTTGCAGAAGCATTTCATACAATTTGAGAATCCTAACAAGAATATCAAAAGCAAAATAGAACAAAATTGTTCAAAATAGAACAAAGAATATTAATCCAAACATGAAAAACCAAGACCATAAAATTAATTAAAAGGAACACCATTAAAACATTATATATATTGGTTTATATTTTTCCCCATGCAATCTTTCAACTTCCGTCTGTGGCATAATATGTCCTCTGTGTAATATTAATATTAATATAAATAAATAGTATGAATAAATAGTATTGATAAATTAATAGTCATATGAATAAAAGCAATGCTAATTAATGCAAGCACAACAAATAAAAATGCTAGACCCAGCATAACTAATCAATTCAAATATAAAATAAACAGGAAAAGAAAAATAAGATGCATAGCATGGCTTGATTTAACAGACAATTTAAAATAAGAACTCAGAAATAATGAAACAATGTAATTGGTATATTTCATGCAAAATATGTCAATGCTACCCATTATTAAGAGACATACAGTACCACTTTCTATGATTTCTGAATTAAGTTCAATCCAGTATCAAATGGAATACTGTACAAAAATCAAGAAAAATGTATAAAAACATGGATCAAAATGGCACGTTCAGAATCTTGATGGATTTGTATTAAATTATTAATCTATTCTTTATTGTCCATGCAAACAGTTTAAATACACAGTTAATGTATATTTTAGATGACTGTTAGGCAAAAAATATCCCAATTTAGGATTATGGAACTATAGATATAGGATTTTAGATTTTGTTTTCTAAAACTAAGCCCAAGCCATGTTCCATACAGGAGAAAAATACTGATTTCCTTTATAGTATTACAGAGGATTACAACTGTATAATGCTACAATCACCAAGTTTAATCCTTTGTATTAACATACATTTCAGCCTCACTATAAAACTACATTGTACTTTTAAAATCAATACTAATCGATATCTAGATGTGCAGGTGCCACCTTCCAAAAGTCTCCAGGCAGCATTGCAATTGTGGAGAATTCTGGTTGCACAGGTTGGAAAAAATTGTTTTACACAAATCATTGCTTTCTTCTTGCATCATCCTCATTTTTAGCACTGTTGCAGAAAACAAAGCTCGGGAAACCAGATAAAATGCCCCGTTCTTGATTCTCATTCCTAATTCTCATTGTTCTATCCCACTTCTATTTTTTTCCTCATGGGTGCAAGATAAAGATTTGGCACTGTTGGAATTATTTTTATTTTTGCTTCCCTGCCTTGAGATTCCTTTGAGATTAAGATGGGAGCCGGAAAACATTGAATCATCTAAAAGACAGAAATCCTCTCTTTGGTCTCTCTTACCAAATCATTCTAAAGAGTAAATAAATATCAACATTACATCATTTCAAATTGTTAAGGTATTATATTACAATTTGATGAGTTGCATTATTTGAAAAGTATTTGTATAATAAAATTCATACATGAATCTGTTTTCTGTGGAGGATAATATTGAGATGGTTGTCAAAACAACAGATGTAATATGAGAATTCCATTTAAAAGGTTGGTAAATATAAACCTCTGCTGTTTAAAAATGAATAAAAATGAAAGATTCCTGATATGGGTGATCCTTGCTTAATAGCCACACATTCAGTACCTCTTGAAAGATATGATGGCGCTGAATGAGTAGTCCTAATTATGGTTCCTTGTAATTGCAGCCACCACAAAGTTCCCGCAGCCACATGATCACAAGTCAGATGCTTGGCAAGTAGCTCGCAATCACAATATTGCATCATCCCATAGTGATTTGCATTTGTGACCTTCACTGCCAGCATTCAAAAGCAAAGTCAGTGGAGAAGATAGCAGGAAGTAGCAAATTGCAACCATGTGACATCCTGCTGAATGACAGCATAGGATTTCTTTAACAATGACAACAGGAAATCCTAGAACTACTACTGCTTAGCGATACAGTCACATGGTATCACGCTCTGCACTGCTTTGCTTAGCAATGTAAATTCCAATGCCAACTACTGCAGTTTGTTTAATGACCGTTCGAAGTTACAATGACACTGAAAAAAGTAACTTATGGCCATTTTTAATACTTAGGACTGTTGCAACATCCCCACAGGCTCACATGATGTACATTTGGATGATAGGCAACTAACTCATATTTATGATGGTTGGGACTTTCTGACAAGCAAAGTCAATGGGGAAGCCAGATTCATTTAACAACCGTGTTATTAACTTAACAGTAAGTGAGTCACTTAACAACTGTGGCAAAAAAGTTGTAAAATGGGCACTTAACAAATTTCTCACTTAGCAACATAAATTTTAGACTCAGTTGTGGTAAGTCAAGAACTACTTGAACCCACATAAATATATTAAAAAATTACCTACCCTCAAAATTGCTCATTTTTTAAATTTCTCATTGCTATAGCACTTTTTTAAAAAAATAATGAGCTCCAGGTCAAATCTATATTTAATGTCTCTTGAAGATAAGAGCTTACTTTGTTTTACTAAGCAAAAATACAGACCAAAGCCTGTCTGGGAGACCTTTGTACTAGTCTGAGATGAGATGTAATTTTTGATATTAATATATTTTAAGTAATTAGAGCAATAGGATTTTCTACTCTTTAAAGGAAACCAAATGTGTTATTTTAAATACATCTATATTTTGAAGACCAAACTTTTGAAGACCAAAACTGTTAAGTTTTCAAAATCCCCTTATTACAGCACTCCAAGGATCTCTGGCACAACAGGCCTTTTGTGTGCAATCTGTCCACAGTACTCTCAAGCTAGTTTATTTGTTTAATTCTCATGGGCAACTTTTCTCTGCAGCAAGCTTAGAGGATTTTTTTCAACTATTCCTTTATGCACTCTCTAAAGGAAACGCAGGCACTGATTTACCAATAGAAAGAGAAAAAGAAAGAGAGAAAGAGAGAGAGAGAGAAAGAAAGAAAGAGAGAGAGAGAGAGAGAGGGAGGGAGAGAGACAGAGAGAGAGGGAGAGAGGGAGAGGGAGAGGGAGAGGGAGAGAGAGAGAGAGAGAGAGAGAGAAAGAAAGAAAGAAAGAAAGAAAGAAAGAAAGAAAGAAAGAAAGAAAGAAAGAAAGAAAGAAAGAAAGAAAGAAAGAAAGAAAGAAAGTAAGTTAGTTAGTTAGTTCTTGGTCATTTTGGTTTCACATTGTCTTTTTCCCCTGGCACGCTGGAGTCCCATGTTATAAACATGTGAAATGTGTCTACATTGAAAAGGAAGCCAAATGAGCAGAGATCTCTGGACAGCTTTAAGGTGGAACTCACCTGTTTAGAAGCTGCCAGCAAGCCAGAAGTGAGACACAATCTGGCTGCAGAAGCCTCCCTGTTCATTTAATAAAGCCCTAATCTTGTGTGGTGGGAATGAGCTCACCACCATACAAAGTACTAATTTTCAGCAGTATTTTCCAGAGGATGTGAATAACTCCCCCTTGTGAGAAAGAGGCCCAAGGCACCAGTCTCACTTTGCTTAATCTGAAACACGAATGGCTCCTTAGACTGCCCTGCTTGTTTGCAATGGTCCTGGATAGTGAAACAAGTTCAGTAGGAAATGAGTCAAAAACAATACCTGTGGTGGAGGGGGGAGTTCCTCCTCTTTATACATAGTTAGGCTTTGATGGTATCAAAGTTGGCAATCAGTAATCCTATTGCATTATTTGAAATTCAGTTTCTCAACAACGTTTTTGAATACATTCTAATGATGTCTGAAGGGTTGCATTGATTCATGGCATACATATATATATCTTTTTGCTTTTTATGAGGCCTGAGCCACTGGAAACCAACTTCAGGCAAACATCAGGACAAAAAAAATCATACTTTAGGCTGTCTTTAATAATAATTTACCTACCCCCTGCCCTCACCCTTGTATGCTCATGTATAGGTGGAATTCTGGTTTTGGCATGAATCCAAGTTTCTCAAGCTTTGAAGCATAGCTCTTTTTCCCTTTCCCTCTCAGCAAAAAAAAAAAGGTAGCAGCTCATTAGGTTGCTTGTAAATCTGAAGAGACTTTATGTATTTAGATGTAATAGAAACTCATAACAGCATTTTTAATCCCCTGTTTTTGACTTATAATTTAGGGTATATCCATAATTTTAGATGAGCCAGCTGAAATATTAATATTTTCTTCTCACTGTCTGCAATCCTAAGATTTCTATTGAACTTAGTTTCAGTTTTCAGGAAAGTTTCTGTTGTCATCTTAAAAATCATATATAGTTATTTACATTAAACAGTAAACAAATGGACCAAAAAGGTAGATTCCCAATCTGAGAATTTAAATATAACAAGCTGGGTTGGGTTAAAAATCAAAATCAATTTGGATGTTTCTTTATTCAGAAGCATGACTTGATTTTATTTCAAATTGTTTTGTCTCAATATTAGAGACTGCCCTTCATAGACCTCAAGAGGAACAGCCAGGTGGGTTCAAACTTGTTTCTTTATTTAGATAAATTTAAATGTTTATGTGACCTGACCTTTGGGTAGCTTACTCAATCTAAAAAAATATTGAGGCATTATTGGGCAGATAGATATAAATAATCTTGTCATGGGATAAATAATCAAAAAATCAATGTGATGGCTTGTGGTTAGCTTTGGAATGATCTAATGTTTTTTTTTAACCTCCAAAGCTTTGCTTGCCAAGTAGTCCTTATTGCACTTGCTGGGACTATTTTGGTATGGTGCAGTATATTAAAAATTCATTTCAAACTGCTGCTTTTATTTTAATTCTGGTAGCCTTACAGCAGCTGATTAATTTCCCTGAGAAAACGTAACCAGTAAATTCTAAAAATAAAGAGTTAGATTCTGAAATGTTATCTAATACATTGTTTTATGGAACATTACTCTGAACATATTCTACTATGTTCTAGTATGTACAAAAGCATTTCAGATTGAACTTAATTGTGAGGGAAATGGATATCGTGTGAGTCAACCCTACTTTGGAGTATTCCAATGTGCCAGAGCCGCAACCTCTAGAATTCTCTGCAATTTGAAGCCTCATCGGCAATTATCAGCAGTTTATTTAAGTAAAAGAATTATAATGATTTTTGTACAAATGTATGCTGTTCAATGTTTTACATTTTATTTAATTAAAATTTAATGACACTAAATATTATTTCCAGAAAAAATTATAAGATGAGAGGTCTTCTGATCAGTTAGAGATACTGTTAGGCTAGAACAGGGTTGTCAAACTTGCGGCCTGCGGGCCAGATGTGTCACTCCCAGGCCACGCCTACTCCATCTCCGTGAAGGGGGAAAAACATCACAATACATCACATGACAGCAACATGATACACGAGTTTGACGCCCATGGGATAGAATTTCCTAATGTAAATATTCGTGGTTTTTCCATTTTCCTTCTCTTTTTTAATAGGAATAAAAGCTTGAACCCAGGTTTAGAATTCCTGACTTCTTAAAGTGTTAATCAAGTTGAAAATACATAGTGCCATTCAGAAACCCTTACTGTACTTTTTCTTTCTTTTTTTAAAAAAGCCCTACGTAATAAAATGAAAATGGCTTCTAATTAAATCAGGAAAATATAATGCACTGAGCCCTCAGTGCTTATTGTTTAACTTCCCATTGTAATTTTCTAAGATCAAATTAAGCTTTTCTGCCTATCTGAAAAACAGATAGAACAAAGTCCATAAAGACCATTGAGTTCAGCTACTTTTACACTGTAAAACTGAAAAGAAGGATGATTCTGGGTATAAACTTAATACATCAATGTTTTTCAGTTATTAATTAAGATCTAGTAATAGTAGTAACTAGATTTGGAAACAACTAGCACATATGTGCGAGGGAATCTTTACCTTTACCTAATAGTAGTAACAGTTCATTTTGACACATGCATATGGATACAAAGTGTTTTGACAACTCAAAACACTTGAAAGAACTATTCACCATATAAAACTATTGAAAAAATCAATACAAATGAAAATAGAAATTATTTAAAAAGCATGAAAAAGTGGGATGGAAATCAATCAGAAAAATGTTAGTTGGCAGAGAGCCATATCCTTTTGACAAAACATTTTTTCTTCTTCATCTCAAGCTTAAACCAAAATTTAACACCCGAGATTTGCTACAAGCTTGAACTAACATTTCATTTCCTGGAGCCTGGAAGTTATTGTCATGTGGTTCTTGGCTCCCTAACACTGGGATTTATCACATGTTTAACACTGACTAGTCTAAAGATTAAATGATCTTCTGAATAAAATACTAAAAGTGTGGCAGTACAGTATATTTGACCATGAAGGGGTGGGGAACAGCACGGGTGGAAAACAAGTTTAATTGAGTCCACAAGAATAGCGATAGAATGACAGAAGGATATACTGGTTTGTAACAAGCTCCCCTCTGCCACACTCCAAGAGAAACTGTGTCAGAGACATAATAAAGCATATTAGTTCCGGCCATAAAATATCCCGGCACATGAGAGAATAAGCCAGGCTTGCCTTTTTCATTTTCCACAGTCATCTACAACATAGCAGCTTTTCAAAAAACATCATGAGAGAATAAGCCAGGCTTGCCTTTTTCATTTTCCACAGTCATCTACAACATAGCAGCTCTTCAAAAAACAAAAAAAAGCCAACAAAACTTGCCCAAACTAAAATACATTACTTTTAGATTAATCCAGTGTTTTTCAAACTTGGCAACTTTAAGATGTGTGGACTTCAACTGGCTGGGGAGTTCTGGGAGCTGAAATCTACACATCTTAAACCTGTGGAAATCAATCAAACCAGATTTTTTAGTAACTTCTTTCATGATATGTAGAAGGGAGCCATTCTTATATGCCTGAAACACAAGAACCAGATGTTTCCTTCGATTCTTAATGAGAGAAGGGCAAATATCAAGCACAGTCTTGCAACAATATGCATTCAGCTCCTATAAAGCATCTGTTTTATGTATCAAAGGGCGTATCCTAAATGGCATAAAAATGAGTCTATATATTAAAATGAAAAGACTGCTGAATTGCATTGAAGTCTTGTTTTCTTTACTTTTAAATTTTGTTTTATGTTCTGTAAAGCAAAGCAAAATTTTATTTCAAAGTCTCTGCATTTAAGATAGTGGTTCAGCTTCATTTATTCAATTCAAACCATGTATGCCATACACCACCTGAGCTGAACTAGAATTTTCTAAAATGGAATCTGTGCAATACATTTGTGTTTGGATTACACAATGAATTCCTGCCCCTAGAACTACAGGCAAACAATTGTTGTACAATGCAGTTTAAGTAGAAGACACCATGACTGGATTTGTTCAAGACTGCCTACTGCAGTGGTGTCAAACTTCATTTAATTGAGGGCTGCATCAATGTTGTATTTGAATTCAGGGGAGCAGTACGTGGCCAGGGGGGCATGGCCAGCTCAACGTCATTCATTGAGGCTCTGTTTTTATCCGTGATGGCCTCCTGCAACCCTCTGCCAGCAAAAACGGAACTCGGGGAGGCCACATGAAACCCTCCTGGGCTCTGTTTTTATCCGTGATGGCCTCCTGCAACCTTCTGTCAATGAAAATGGAGCTTGGGGAGGCCACATGCAGCCCATCTGGGCTCCGTTTTTGGCCACTACGGCCTCCAGCAATCCTCTGCCAGTGAAAACGTCACTCGTGGAAGCCAGATGCGACCCAGCCAGACTGTTTTGGGCCGCGACAGCCTCCAGGAACCCTCTGCCAACAAAAATGAAGCTCGGGGAGGATGCATGCAGCCCTCCCCAGCTCCATTTTCACTGGCAGAGGCACCACAGGCTGGTCCTTTGCTGTTTCCAGGGCTGGATCCGGCCCATGGGCCTTGAGTTTGACACCCCTGGTCTACTGCTTCATCAGTGATGTCCTGCCCTTGAAAGCAACTATTTATTAAAAGCCCAGAATGTTGCAAAATAACACCCCTCTAAACCTGATTTCATCAGACTGAAAAAGAATGCATTCAGACTAGTGTTTGCAATATAAAATGTTGGATTAAAGTTTTTATTGAAATTAGAATGGATTGTGATATCTTAAGTTCATTTATAGAAGACAAGACTGAAGTAAATGACTTTTCTAAAAAAAAAAAAAGTGTACAGAAGATATCAATGAAACCATTTTCAATATTTTTAAAGAGTTCAAAGAAAGAGCTATTGTAATTATTCTTGTTTGACATTATCATGAAAGTCAAAATTGTCCCTGAGGGCTACAGTATCAAGTTTTGATTTGGAGGACAACAGAGGTAAAAGAATGCAAAAAAAGAGATGGATTTAAGCAGACAGCCTTACACATTACTGCCATTTTATTTAACACAGGAATTATATTCCTATTTTAGAAGGAGGGGGAGAAAACTCCATTTAAATCAAGAGAACTTGCACAATTTAAGAGAAATATGTTCAGCTAGAATTTAAAGAAGGAAAATTTGAAATAACAGAACGAGGAAAGTTTTACACAAACTCCTCAAACTCAATATCAAATGTATTACTATTTGATATCATCAAGTACAGTAAGAAGAAGTAATAATGTTATATCGACTTGGATAATCTACTACAGCCAGCAGTATCATAATCATTACAATATTGCCAGAAGTGGTCTCTTACCAGCACGCTGCCATCTGTCCAGCGGAAGTCATTCTCATACATCTTATCATTTAGGCCAATCCACTGATAGTCATGTCCTATGCCTACAGTGAATATATATATATTAGTAACGTTTTACCATTAAAGTGAATTTTCTAAAACTAACACTGAAATGAAATCAGCCTCCTCATGATTTCTGTAAAACTTATTTCTATTGTTTCTTGTAGAGTTTATTCTTTCTTATAAGAGCTGTGAATATTTATAAAAGATATTATTACTAACCATACATTAACTGATCTTCTATTTTTTTTTCCTGTTGACTGCTCTAAACCAAGGGTCTCCAACCTTAGCAACTCTAAGACTTGTGGACTTCAACTCCCAGAATTCCTCAGCCAGCAAAGCTAAGGTTGGAGACCCCTGCTCTAAATGGCAAGATTGTTTCAAAAAGCAATACCTTGAAATGGAAGGTGGCAGCAATTACTTGGGGGAAAAAAGCTTGCTTTGAAATTTGTTATATTTAAACCTCCATCTTCAGCAGATATACATACTCATTAATATTTGCAAACTTGCTTTATTTCTTTGCATATATGTATGATAAAAATTCCTTCTATCAATAAAGCATCCACTAGCACAAATAAAAATGCATGGATATCAAGGTTGATTTGCATGTTCAGTGTTCAGCAAAAAAGCAACCTTTATAATGCTCCTAGTTTTACAATTTATAGTCATTCATTTAGTGACCATTTGAAATTACAGTGGCACTGACAAAAAATGACTTATGATTGGTCATCACATTTATGACCAATGCAGCTACCTCTTGACCAGATTATCAGAATTCAGGTGCTTGGTAATCTGCATGTATTTATGATGGTTGCCAAATCCTAATACGATTGCCAATTGTGATCTTTCCACCTGGCTTCTGACAAGTAAACTCACTAGGAGAAATCTAACAATTGCATGATTTGTTTAACAGCCATAGGATTCACTTAGCAACAAACATGTCCTAAAATTGGGTGTGACTCACTTAATGACCACCTTGCTTAGCAGTAGAAATTCTTGTACCATCTGGTTGCAAGTCAAGGACTACCTATATATCCTAATTAATTTGGTGCTCTACTATGGCATGTACACTGTTCTTTCAAGCATGTATTTTTCTTGCTAACATCAAGCACTTTCCAGGAATATGGATATGCCAACTGGCTTGGCAGAAAATCAGCAATTCATAGCTTCTCAAAAGAGAAGTCAAACTTGATACTGAGAACAAATACATCTTTTTCTTTTAAGAAAATACTTAGATTGAATATCATACCCAAACATTAACCCAGTTAATGGATAGTATTTGTAAACAAAACTTATGTGCTTTAGGTTTTCAAGCAGGATTGCAACTGTTGTAAATCCCAACTATTCGTAACAGGATATAATGAGGTTATTTGGCCTCTCAGGGTCAGTATTTTTAAAGTGTCTGATGATGAAACAGTCTAAGTGGCAAGATCAAATAAACGCTTCATAATGAATTGTGTCACTCTAATTGTATACTATTCTTTTTTTCATGAACAAAATTATTCAGTATTCAGAGTATTATTCAGAGTAAAGAATATTCTCTCCAATACCAGCAAATATTGCAACCTCAGCTATTACAGAGCTGGAAATGAAAAGAACAGATTACCAATCCAGGATAAAATGACTATCTCAGGAATGAAAAAGGATAATGAAAAGGTTAAGTGTCCTATGAGATACTTATTTTACAGTAATTTAGTCCCAAGTTCACTCCAAACAAAAGCACCTACGGTTTACAAACAACTGTTCTTCGTGAGACAAGATGCTGGTTAGATGGGCACCCTGCAGGCGGCATTCTCTCTCAGCTGCATCCCACGTCCTGCGATGGGCAAAGTATTTGTAGCATTGCCCTTGAAATTTATGCCATCCATAATCACAGGTCTCAGTGTCTGCAACAAATGAACATAAAAAATGTATACTGAACATGCATAGTCAATGACCAGAATTGCCCACTAACCATGTGAAATTGAAATAAATCAAACAGAAATATCCAATGACAAGTTCCATCTCAAGAAATATGAAAATGGATAGTAGCACATACTAATTTTGTAAGGCATGTGTGTCATTTATGTGTTTTATTTAACATCAGCGTGTATTATTTGATGCCTGGCTTTCAGCAAGACATAACATGATAGAAAGAAAGAGCATTCTGGAAAAGAAACTTTGATTCTTGCCTGCAAATTAAAAGGTACTTCGTAGGAGATCATTGTGGTCTGGCAAGTCATCTTACCATCTAGCGTTCTTCAACCTGATGCCCTCCAGATGTATTGGAACAATGGCAATTGAAATTCAGTATATATCTGCAGCTCACCAGGTTGAGGAAAACTGGCCTAGAAACTTCAAGTGATATATACAAAAGCATGTGGAGAACAAGATGTTTTTAGACAAGTAACTGCTATTTCTGGAGTCAACACTGTATAAGCTCTCATTTTAGAAGCAGAAAGTTTTCCAGATGGAACAGGAAATGGATTGCCTTTTTAACAGAAGCTGCTGTTGCAATGAAACCTGTAAAAAAGTAGAATTCATGCATAGCTTTTTCCCTTTATATTTTCCAAGTGTGTATCCCTCAATCCTCTGTAGTATAAATTTTTACACAGGTGCAATTTTATTTTGTGTATTATAGTTCAGTACCAATTCCAACAGCAACATTTTAAAATAGGATCAAGCAGCGATTTAAATTTTCATTGTGGGCAAGAACGGAAATAAAATTGCAAATCTTAAAATATTCCACACTTAAATTGTAAACTGCTACTTTAATTCCAATTAAACACTATTTTTTTCCACTAAGCATCATAAAGTATTCTGTCTTGAGCACAGAGGATGGAATTAAATTCTCTGAATCAAATCTAGCATTAAGGCATCTATCATACTACTAGATCAATACCAGAAATGACCACAGAACATATTTTGTGAGAACTTAAAAAAAAAACTGATAAAGCAACAGGCATACAGATGGAAAAATATTAAAATATAGATCTGGCTTGCTTATGTGTGGTTTGTTTAATGAATGCTAATGACTGCATCCTTACAGGACAATTGGAATACTACTATTCTGCTGCCTTATTTTTTTTTTAAAAAGGAAAGTAGCAAGAATGACTCTAAACAACAGAATTGGTTGCCAAGCATGACCAGAAAAGTGTGACTAAAAGTGAAAAAGAAGTGAGCAAAATATGTGGTGAGGTTTTATGTTGTGTAAGGGACACGCAGACCAGCTTTCATTCTTCAGCAAGACACTGAGGAATCAGAAATAAATGTGCAAAAGAAAATCTGTTATGCTATATGGAACTGTTTGTTGGTTTAGGATAAATGTATGGAATAGGGAATAGGTTTTATGTAACTACGTTTTGAAGGTTAATTTTAAATACATTAATATTACTAAATACTAGAAGTAACACATACATGAGAATGGGATATTTATGGAAGGATTCAACACTGCAACAAATAGAACAATGATGTTAAAAATGCTTCTGGTATCCATAAGTGTAAGGTGTGTGTGTGTGTGTGTGTGTGTGTGTGTATACATTTCATATATATATATGGTTATTCGGGTTTTCTCCCGCGTAAAATTGGAAGTATCTAGGCGATGTTTCGATGAAGTCTCATTCATCATCTTCAGGTTTGTGTCTTCGGCTTTGTGCTTCTCAGAGTAATGTGAGCTTGCAGCTGCTTTTTCCTTTTAACTGCTAGTGGGGGTGTGACTTGATTGGTTGGGGGTTTGGCTGTGTTCTGATTGGTTGGGGGGTTGGCTGTGTTCTGATTGGCTGAGGGTGTGTTCTGTTCAGGTGGCGGCTTGGTTGTGCTCAGGTTAGTCTTAGTTGCTGGGGGATTTGAGCTGGTGGGCTGTGATCCTGCTGTTTGGCTTCATGTTCGTGGTTGTGCCACATCTTCATGGTGGGCATCAGTTCGCTTCATGTATGGGCTGGAGGGGTTTGAAGCAGGTAGTGATGCAGCTGCGGTACGGCTTCTGGTCCGTGGTCGTGTCTCATCTTCTGTGTGTGTGTGAGTCTGCTTTCTACGTGGAAGTGTGGTGGTAGCATCTTGTGCGGCCCTCGTGCATGTGGGTCAGGTGTCATTCTTCATGTTGGATACTCGTTTGTTCATGAGGGCGGGTTTCCAAATGGCTGGTAGGCAGGAGGTATCATCTCGTTTATTCATGCTGTGTGGGCATTTTTCTATCTCTATGGCTTCTCTGATTATTTTGTTGTTGAAGCCGAAACCAATGTCCTTTCGAAAGGATTCAACTTTGCTGTCTCTCCCAAACACATCCCCATATAAACCATCATATGCGGAGTTGAAACCAGCCTGACCAAAACCAACCCTGATGATGCTAATAGAATCAGACTCAAAATCACCAACATCCTCTGCACTAGCAAACCACCCAAAAGCAACTTATCCAAAGAAGAACAAACTGCACTACTTAACCTGAAAGAAGACACCAGCATAATAATCCTACCAGCAGACAAGGGCAACGCAACAGTGGTTATGAACACATCTGACTACCAAACCAAGTTAACCAACCTATTCCAAGACCCCACATACAAACCCCTAAACACAGACCCCACCACCTACCTAGAAAAAAACCACCAGATCAAAAATAAAAGCCTCCCCCATCAGCGAAGAAATCCAGCAAAGAATCATACCCAGAGAGAAATCATCCAGATGCCCTAAGCTTTATGGGCTCCCCAAGATACACAAAGAAGGAACCCCACTTAGACCAATAGTCAGCTCCATAGGCTCACCTCTACAAAACCTAGCCAAATTTCTCACCAAACAACTACAACCCTATGCAGAATCCATCAACTCACATGTAAGAAACTCATTCCAGTTCATCGTGATCATAAAGAAACAAAACTTACAACCCAGCGACCTACTAGTGAGCTTCGATGTCATATCCCTCTTCACCCAAGTGCCAATAAAAGAAGCCTTGACAGCCACCCAAAACAAATACAACCCCCCCCGCAAGCACATCCTAGATCTGACCAACCACTGCCTATCCAATACATATTTCACCTACAATGGACAAAAATACAAACAAATAGAAGGAGCACCCATGGGGTCACCCCTCTCACCTGTCATCGCAAACCTCTACATGGAACACTTTGAAACACAAGCTCTAGAAAAATATGATCACAAACCCAAACTCTGGCTCAGATACGTAGATGACACCTTCATAATCTGGCCACACGGGAAAGAAAAACTGAACAACTTCCTCACACACCTCAACAGCCTACACCCCAAAATACAATTCACCATGGAAACAGAAGCTAACAATCAACTTCCCTTCCTAGATGTCTTAGTATACAAAAAATCCAATGGCTCCCTAGGACACACCATCTACCAGAAGAAAACACATACAAACCGCTATCTACACACACTTTCACACCACCACCCAGCACAGATCAATTCCGTAGCTGAGACACTGATCTCCAGAACAAAATGCTTAGCCGACGAACAACACCTAAAAACCGAACTACACACTCTCACTAACATACTAACAGCCAATGGATTCCAAAGAAAGATTACCCACCTAATCCAAAAAGATACCCCAACCAAAATCCAAGACAGAGAACAAGAGAATAGCAAAGCCCTCCTCACATACATAAAAGGCACTACAGACAAAATCAGCAAGATCCTCCAAAAACACAACATTAAAACAGCATTCTGCACAAACAGAAAAATATCCACCATCCTAAGAAACCCTAAAGACAAAATCAAGTTAGAAAACCGAGGAGTATACGAAATCCCTTGCACCGCCTGTCCCACCACACACATTGGACAAACCAACAGAAGAATAAGTACACGCATTGAAGAACACAAGAACTCAATCAAAAAAGAAGAACTGACCTCTTCCCTGGTCCAACACCTCAAAGCCACAGGACATGAGATTGACTTTAAAAATGCCAGAACTATTGCCAAAACCGAACACTTCAACAACAGAATAATCAGAGAAGCCATAGAGATAGAAAAACGCCCACACAGCATGAATAAACAAGATGATACTTCTCGCCTACCAGCCATTTGGAAACCCGCCCTCATTAACAAACGAGTACCTAACATGAAGAATGACACCAGACCCACACCCACGAGACTTAACTCAAGATTTAAATAATAACATTTTTTCAAGCCTTTGTGGTTCCCCCATGATGACATCGCAACCCCCATTGTTCTCAAGATTATACCATTGTTCTCAAGATTATAATGACTCGCACTATCACTTAATGACTGCAACTATGACAGCCACAATTGTAATCATTGAGCAAAGAAGTCATGTAGCAACTGACTTAATGGCCATTTTTCTCAACAGCCAAGATTCTGGGCTCAATAATGGTCATAACTGGATTGCCATATATACCATGCAGGCTTTAAAAATTGTTCTTTTGTTTTAAATAGTAAGGAAGTGTCAGCCTAGGTATTCTGGAACTTTAAAAATTACTACACACACTAGTGTATAGATATTTCAAGTGGAGATACCTTGCTGATCATGAACAGTTAAATAGTGTTGAATCTGGTTAGTACTTGGATAGAACAGAACTAACAGAAATTATAAGGACTACACACCAGCCTGAAAAGTTAAAAATCATCACAGGAAAAACATTGGTAAAATTTCTTCTTTATCTTCCCTCTCTCTTTGCCATAGGCAAACAAATAAACATGAATACCTCCGTGAAGTCACTGGGAGTTGAGCTTGACTTTGTGGAGGTGGTTTTCACTTCAGGCATTTAAAATTAAGAGGTGCAGTATAAGAAGTCAAGTTCTTCTTTATATATTTATGATGTTTTAAAAATGTTTCACTAAACCTCGAAGTTATTCCAATGCAGAGGTTCATTATTTTTTTTGGAAGTTGAGTACAGTATAAACATCTTTACACAGAAAGCAAATTTTATACCTGCAGCATGATTAAATGGCTTTGAGAATTGGATTGCAGTAGAATGGCAGAGAGAATAGTTGTTCTAACAGAGCTATTAGAGAAATGAAGCAGCTGTAACCATTGTAGCATTTATTCAACAAAACTTAAGCAGCAGCCAAAAACCATAGCAAAGTTTATTTCAATAACTATCAATATCAGAGTTTAGATGTAGAATAAGAAAACATGAGTTATTAAGAATATGAATGATCTCAAGATCTTGTAGCTCCTTTAAGAATCAGCATGGCTATTCCCCAACTTTCAAAATTAAACCTACAGGCAGATACAGTGCTTGCAAATATTTCAAAAGGTAACTCCTTAAATAAAAAGTTTTGCTTTTTAAATGAACAACAGAACAAAAAAATGAAATGAAATAGATTATGCTTAGCTACACTGGAAGATTTTTCTTGCAATTACATCTGTGTAGTTGAACATACGGAGTATAGTTGAACACATGGTTTCAGCTCCATATCTGCATTCAACAAACACTATAAACTACGGTAAGTCAAATTTTCGTAGATTTCCAGGAAAAAGTGAGTCATACAGACAAAATCAAACTACAGAAGATAAGTGAAAAGAATGAAAAGAGAGAGAAAGAGACAGAGAGATTCTAAATTAAACTACATTTTCTGTTCTGGTTTAAAAATTCTTGAATAATTATACAGGGCATACTGCTTTTCTTCAGAGTATGAAGTTACTTTTTCCAAAAACAATTATCTAAAGTCAAGCCCATACATTTAAGCAGTAAAGAAGTAATAGTTGTAAACCAGATTATATGTTCCTTCATTTCTTGTACAATTGGGAAACTTAGTGACATTGTCATTCTTGCCCTGGAGTTCTTGCTAGTTTTCACGTTACAACAATTACACACAATGGAAGCAAGCACATGCAGAATAAACACATTTATCCAAGTGTCTACTATGCCTTTATTGGTAACATCTTTCTCTTTTTATGCCTTTTTATGCCTACTAGGGAAGGGCAAAATTTTAACAGAAGTTCAATCCCTTGACAGAATACTCTTAAAATTTTCCTAACACAAATAAGAAATAAATAAATAATAAAACTACTATTGGTGCTTCAATATCTCTCCTGGAAACAGAACGCAGTGCCTGCTAAGAAGCTGGAGCTCCCACAATGCACTGCAGCCATCTTTCTCTGTGGAGCTTACTACATAAAAAGCCATAGTCATTCTAACACTTTTAAAAGGATTTAAGTAAAGCTACTACAGATACCACGCCCAATAGCTATAATTACTGTACTGCCAGCATTGGGACAATGTCATTTTTAGAATTAGCTGCTGAAGAAAAAGAGGAAAATATTGGTGTGTATATCCCGCCTGAGAGTTTCAATGATCCACAGGCTGATCACTGAGGGATCACAAGTGTGAGCAGCAACTCTGGACAGGCCTCTGATCTGATTGAATAATACTCTCAGCATGTTTTTAAGATAAAAGACAATTGTTATTTCAGTGAGGTGATTTAACATATGTCAATAGCATCAGCTACAAATGTCATTCTGGCACAAGGGATCTATTCAGATTTTGCCACATGGCACTATTGGAAGCATTAATGACTGGAGATAATGGAAAATGTGACACAATCCACATTAAAAAGGCACATTGGGTAAAACTAATATAAGCATCAGCAAATATTTCAAAAATACCTATTGCATAGTCACTGACACCAAGGAGTAACTAAATACTTAAAAGATGAATTGGGATTGAATTTGGACAAACAAAAATTGCCAAATAATATTACAAATTGGAACCCAAACAGGTTTAGGCACCACCAACTACTAATCATGAAGTTTACTGTCATGAATATACTCTACTAATACAATCATAATTCCTTCTACTAACTTATCCATGGATTTGGTCAGCTTCTATACCATGTTACCACCTACTTGTAAAATTTGATACTTTGCGTATTTGTCAAATCTGGCAACCATGTATGGAATTCAATTCCCAAAGATAACTTAAAGGTACCAAGTTTAAGAAACATTGTTCTAAGTGATAGGGACTAAATACATAATTCTATTTCTTTTTACACTTAACACACCACTTTGTTGTATGGAAAGGACAACTTGTTGGGGGTCATGATCCAGAAGATATAAGCAGGACTGCGATTTTAATTAAAGTTGTGGTTGCAAGGGTTTTCTGGAGTCTATAAAACTAGTCTTAAACCTATTTTTGAGATTATACTGTTTAGTGTTTTTCATTTCAGAATTATAGAAAAATGTTACTGTAAATTTGAAGGCACAGCAATATAATCTGGAGGCCTGATTGGCCAAGTGTGAATATACAGAATCCAGTGTTATTCATACTTAATATCCAATATTGCTTACTGCAATTGATGGGAAAAGTAAGTTTTGAAAAATACAAAAAGTTGCAGAGTGTGAAATTACTTTGGGTCAGTTCTTTCCAATAGGGAAATGATTAAGGTGCTTTAATTAAGGTGCTTTACATAGCATGAATTCTCCAGAACATAGCAGTTCAAGTTGCAAAACAAAAAACAGTCATTCATTGTGCCTTTTCTCTAAAACAAGGTTATATGTTCCGCCCTTTTTATTTTAGGTAATATATTAGGGTGAATGACATGACATGGGACTGTTTGGTAAACAATGTATGCTTAAATTCTTTTACGGAATGGAAAGGTTTGTACTAGATGTCATCCAGATCTTCCAACCCACAGAGGAAAAACTAGATGAAAGAAATTATCCTAATATGGATTGCATAAAGATACTTTCTAGATAACAAACAAGGAAATATGCTCACTAAGTATCTCACTTGAATCCCTCAGTCAGTCATTATGAATGAAATCCTTCACCATCTAGTAGAACTCAGACATTCCTAAAATACATCCTCTTAGACCAGAGGTGTCAAACTCGCATTATCATGGCAGTATCACGTCTCGTGTCAGGACTTTTTTTTCCCTTTACTAAACTGGACAGGGACATGGCCAGCACGTGACATATCTGGGCCGCTGGCCACGAGTTTGACAGCCCTGTCTTGGACAAAAATCTCAACCCACATCTACACAAGAGGTAGTTCCATGCTCTGAATCACAACAAAGACAGATTACCTAATTCATCTATTTCTGCTAGTTAGGAAAAGTAATTTTCAACATTTTGCCTCAGCCTCAGATTTAAGCAGAATTTACAGGAAAGATAACTGTATTCCAGGAGTCATCCAGTTTCTAGAGAAATGGGAAAACATTACCTAAGATTTGTGCTAAGTTTGATTTCTAGGATTGCTAGTCAATGTTTTCTCATCTCCAGCATCTTTTATCTTATATAAGCTTAGCCATTGTATGAGGGTTGGGTTTTTTTTGTGTGCCAAGTTTTTTTGTGTCCAACTTGGAATCTATTTATATCAGAGCTGCTTGTGATCTGTCTCATCTTTATCTTTCCTTGTATATTTTTCCATTGGCTGTTCTAAGATGCTTTCTATGATTTTTTTAAAATGGTCTATCCAGTTGAGCCTGATTCTGGGCGACTCGAAAACAAAACTATGTAGTTTTCTTGGCAGCATTTTCCAAAGTGACCTGCCAGCACCTTCTTCATAAGGCTAAAGACAGCAACTAGCTTTCATGTCTAAGGCAGTAATCGAACTCATAGATTCCTGTGTTCTAAATCAGCATGTTAACCACCACACCAAACTGGCTTTTGTCTATAATTTTAGAAGCTCTATATTTTTAGTTCCTCACCGCAGAATGTCTTGCATGTGACTATTTAAACATATATTTTTACCTTCTTTCTCTTCAGTTTTATTCTAGAACAAAGCTTGATTCTATGTGTATCTTATGACACTGACTTGATTCCTAAAGTAGAGGGGGGAGGCTGATCTCCCTAATCATGCACCTAAATTCCCCAGGCCAAACTTTCAACTGTATGACACTGTAGTCATAAAGTAGAATTTAAAGGTATAAATGATTTGAAAACTTTTTTGGATTTATTAGGAGATGTATTTTCAAATTAACTGCTAAAAAAAGCATTTGACAACTTATGGTCTTTTGTTAAAGACCCGAATTCTGAATTATTTCCATTATTAATGAGACTATTAAAATTAATTGCAATGAATTTTGCCTTAGGTTTAAAAAATAATGCATCAGAAAAGTACTTTCAACCTCATGGATTTTTTTCTCCCCAAAAGCACTTTTAAATTCACAGCCTTTCACCTAGTAGGCTTAGGATAAAAAGACAAGTCTGGAACCTGCCAGCATTTATGAAATTATATATTTTGTTCATGAGAATAAATCCAGTCAGTGAGATTCGAAACATAAGAAACCATTTCTCTACATCTGCTGTTATGAGCTAAGGAATACAACTTACAGAAGAAGAATTTTCACTCCCTTCTGTTTTTTTGGAACTTTCTTTATTACCTTTGGACAGGACTTCAACCTACGCTGAGAAACATGTATTTATTCTTAATGCCATTTTGCCAAAAGTAAATCAAAGAGATATTTCTTACAATTGGAGGAGTTCAGATTTAGAAGGAAAAGAAACACTGTATTAGCTCAGAAATGTTTTTGCTTTGTTCAGGATTCAGTTCAGTGATAAATTTGCAGAGCAGAACTATTATACTATGTGTACTAGTATAGAAACATCACACAGTACAACACTATCAAAATTTCACAAAGACTCTTATTAACATCTTCTGAAAATTTAACATGGCATTTGGGTCAAAAAGGCATGATTATTTTGATCATCCTTCTTATGTTTAACTTTATATCAACATCCTGAAAAAATTCCCCAAAGATACAAATGGCAGGTCTCATTAGGACTTATAACTGTTCTTAACAAAATACAGTATCTTACAGCATTTAGTTTGGTGAGTTTTTATAGCTCATTAAAATGCTGTAACTAAATTACTCTCTTCTCCAATTATCAGCAACAAAAAAGCTTAAAAAGAAAAAGAAAAAAATAAATTCTATATAAAGGATGAGTCACTTTTATTTATCCTGTTGTATGGAGGTATGAAATCTGATTCAACAAAGGCAGTATTAAATGTGTAGAATAAATAATATAATACACAAAGAAATAACATGTATTCATCCCATCCCTTTTTGCCAGCTTTTATAGATTATTTCAAAAGTAGAATTGAGTTAACTACACATTTCAAACTGGTCTCTCACCTTTTTCACAAAGTGCTCCAACATAGCTTGGAAGACAAAGACAAGTAAATGTACTGACACCATCAATGCATGTGGCACCATTTCTGCAAGGACTGGGTTGACATTCATCTATATCTATTCAAGAAAATTACAAACAAAATAATGTTTTACAACAACTATTCTCACTTGCACATTTGTGTGTGTGTGTGTGTGTATTATATCAAGTAGAAGAATTTATTAATGAATTTCAGGCATCCCAATATATATATACTTAACATTTTTTCCAATATTTGAATATGCTTCCCACACAGAGAACATTTCTAAATGCAGCACATCAACCTGCCCTTGTTAAAAATCATCCTAGATCTCTACCCTGCACCTTCAGTTTACCTGTCACTACTTGAACTGGTGGGGTGGGGTGGGAATATATTGCAGCAATTCCTTTTTCAAAAAGAAAATCTAGGTAATTATTGCTGCCAAGTGTCCAACTTGTTCTAACCTGTCAACATGAAACACTGAACTTCTGTACCTCTTAATGACTGTAGGCATTATCAACATGCTGTTTATTTTTTCTTTATCTTGCTGCACATTCAAAATAAATAATGTATGAAGTAATATGTTACAATTCTTCAAAAAATAGACATTCAGGTTGTATGGAATAATTAAATAACAGGAAGTAAGCTTCAAGCCCCATCAGTATAAGGAAATTTATTATTACTAAAATTGCTTCATGCCTTTGGCTGAACAAACCCAGCAAACAAAAAGACCCTTTCTTTCATTAATTTAATAAGCTTCTCATGTCTTCAAAGTCTTTAATAATTTTATTAAATAAGGATGACATAGAATATTTCTAATTAGATAAGGGAAGGTATGAGCAATTTTTGAAATATCCTTCCTCTTCTGGTACCCTTTAAATATATTCGATTAAAAATTCAGAATGTCTACCTAGCATGTATTCCAACATACATGCAGGGCACCAGCTGGAGAAGATTATTTTTAAAAAAAAATAATAAATTTTTTCTTCCTGTTTCCAAGGCTCTGATAAACTGATGCTACGTCTGGAAGCAAATTGGGTGCAGCTATTAATGGACACGTACATTTGAAATAGGTCAGTATTTTTTCCTTATAGCACCCATTTATCAAAACCAGATATTAATATTATAGTTTACTTCTCTATTATTTACATCTGGTATAGTCTTTTATTTATTGAAGGAAAAAAGAAAACAGCCACATACAGATAAAATGTCTTATCAGTATTCTCTGAACTTTAATGTTTGTTACTGAATTTCTTCTGCATATTAAAAAACAATTAGACAGCCAAAAATAGCAAAGCATTTGTTTCTTACCTACTTCACACCGATCACCACTGAAACCTGGCATACAAGTGCAGATATAGAAAGAGTCACGTGGGTAACAAGTGCCCCCATGCAAGCATGGATTGCTTTTACATAGATCTTGGCCTGTAAAAACGAGTTCATTGAAAATAGCTGCATTTTTAAAAAAACACACACATTTGTTTGGGTCAGTTCTTTCTATGCAGAAAGCTTTTCTAAATTTATCCCAAGTGCCACAATCTGCTACATTAACAGATTAAACACTATAAACATGCAAGCAAATATAATTAATTAAGCACAGCCTGTCGCAGTAACAATAAATCATGCTTTCATAATAGAAATAAAACTACATTAGGAAAAATTATTTTCTACAATATTTTGTTTACTTCAATGATGCTTTGTTTTGATTTTGGCAGTCTTAATATTTTGTTGAGGATTTAGCTGATATGATATGATAATTAATTATAGCCAAAATAGTTAAAACATGTACACAGTGAATGAAAAAGGTATTATCTGAACGAAGTTAGTTTATGTGAAATGACTGGGTAGACAGAACGACAATTCTTATAGCATACATTTTGTATGTTATCTTCTCAGTGACTTGCGACCTTGGATAAACACAACCTTTTATTCACACTATATTTAACCAATTTATAAGACATTCTATTAAAAAAAATATCACCCAGAAGTCAAATAACTTTTTGAACATATTGTCTTGTCAAATAAAAAACTTAATAATAAAACTAAGGTATAATTCAGGTTGCTTTTGTATTTTTAAGTGAAGGTTACATATACGTAAAACTATCACTTATTACTAGAATGACTCCCACATATTAAGTAATTATGTGAATCTGTTGTGTCCAAAAGTAGTACATCAGGCCCAAATTGCATGTTTTTAAATATAACTACTGAACAGATATTCTATGCCTTGACTACTTATTTTGTGCAAAACCTTCAATAGAAAACTATGAGAAATCTTCTCAATTCCTTACCATTGGGAAAAACAATTTAAGTTAAATATGATGGATGACCAGATAAAAAGCAAAATAAATAAATAAATAAATTTCACATACTTTAAATGTCTTACATAGCTAGCTATGCAATTTATGAATCCCTTATCTGTATGAATCCCTTATCCATAGTAATACTGATTTCACATCTTGAATCACACTGCACGTAAGGACAATGGAAAATAATAAAATTAGTGCAAATTCCAGGGAAGAGAAAGCAGACCAGGGAGAACTGGTATTTAGTCTGCTATCTGGTATAAATAACTTTCATTTCAAGATCTGAATATAAAAGTGAATAATTATTTCCCTTTCATATTTAGCCACATATAGATTGCTGCATCTCTCAATATCATTACAATTCAGTGAATTCCAAAAGTCTGCTAACATTATTGTATTAGTAATAATTTTTCTATTCCAAAATATTGACAAATATTTCACATTTAAATCATGCAATATCTTTTTTTTCCTTCATGCAACTAGTTCTGATTTTGGGGGGGGTACACATTTCAATGCACAAATGTACCAGGTGAACTAGACAACTAGTTTTAGCTATCGTAATAGAAACTGCTGTCACCATTCCAATGATCATCCAGTTCACATACTACAGTTGTTCATATAATGTGTGACATATATTATCTTCAGAGTTTATCTTCAGGCAAGCACTTTCTGATCAATGACAAAAACAAATAACTGTGGCAGAGAAAAGGATGCACTTAAACAGCTTCTCCCTTACCTGGGATCTGAATTGCTGAGCCTTCCACTGAACCTTCACCTGGACCAATCAGGAAATCTGATCCATTGGTAACATCCAGAAGTAAAAATGGTGGAGTTACAAGTTCATTTGCATTTACATCCTTTGTATTTATTGTTTGTTTGTTATAATCAGAAATGCTTTCAGGACCTGAATGTTCATTTACAAGGCTAGAAGAAATAGTTGTTGACTCTGGTTGGGCTGTTTGAAATTTCACAATTTTATCTGCAGATGGTGGCGGTGAGATTGGCCAAACACTGGCTTCCCCATCAGCACCAAAAACTCCACCTGTTTTACTCTCATGTGGAATTGAAGAAGGTATGCTTTGTATCCATAACAAACTTCCATCAGCACTATTTCCATCTAATTGATTTAGCTCTTTTACCTTCTCAGGAGTTTCTTCTTCTAATAGGTCTCCAGTGTCAGAATGAGAAAAGCTTGATGGTATCACATCTTTTGAAAGAAATTCTTCAAAAACAGTTGTTTTTTCTGTAGCATCTTTTGGCATTTCTTTTGTTTCCTGTACATGCCCATCAGATGTAGTTATACTTTCAAGGAAACTGTTCTCCAGTTCCACATCAGGAAATGCTGTATTATTGGACAAATCTTTCAAAGCAGGTTTGTAAGTTACTGCTGTGTCAGCACTAACTTCTCTAAAAGTTTCTGGTGCTGGCAAACCATGTTTGCTAGAATCAGTTGATGATGAAGTACTTTGCATGAATTCTTCTGTGTGTTCTGAAACATCATTGAGTAAATGCACAGTCACAGGCAGTTCGGGTGTTTGTGTTGTGAGAAGCAAGTTCTTCATAACTGTTTCTATTGATTTTGTCAATTCAGTTTTCATTCCTTCATACACCTTGTAGCTCATTTCTTTAGATTTTGTTAGATTTTGTGAAACAAGCTGATTTGAAGCAGTACTTTCTTTGGGTTGGTGTGTGGTCAAAGTTTGCCCTGTTTTTGGAGGCATGTATGCTAGAGTTGAAGGAAGAACCACAGGTTTCTGTTTATCTATCTGAACTTGTCCCTCTCCTGACATTGTGGAAATTTCACTTTCATCAGCTACTACTTGATTGTCTGACAGTGTTGGTTGTTCAGGTTGTATCATTCCTTCTGATTCTGTATGTTCTATGACATATCTTACGTCAGTGGTATTTTCATTAGAACTAATTGGAGATATGGTAGAACTGACAAGAAGAGGTAGTGTTGGAAGCAGAATGGATGTTTTAAGTGAGTCATGAGAAATTGCAGTTTCTGTTGTGAAAAACGCATTATCTCCTGAACCCACCTCTGATGTTGGGTTATGATCAGATAAGATAGATTCACTGTGTATGAACTTACTACCTACAGAACTTCCTTGGTTACCTGTAACTTTATCATCAATTAACATTTCAGGTGTTGTATTTTGAATGTTCACTGCTGATGTATAAATATTATAAGTTGAGTGTCTTCCAGGCCTTTCAGTTGTATGATCTATAATGTCTTCAATATTTGCATTTAATTTCAAATTATCAACATCAATAATTGTTGTTTTATCAGGTATTACTCCATGCCCTGTTCCAATAATATCAATGAAGCTAGAAATATCCTCAGAATAATTTCTTTTGAAACCAGCTACAGGGATAAGATCTTCATAGTCTTTTATGTTGTTTGTGGAACTCTCATATGAAAAGCTTTCTGAGATGTCAGTATCAGATGTTGTTGTCTTGTCATGCTTCTCTGTGTGAGCATGTGGTCCTTTCTGGGATCCATCCACTCTGGCACCTGTGTTCTCAATGTCTGAATAATGAGGAGGACGAGTTAGAAGTGGTAGTTCCCAGTTTGGCAACTGGGTAAATGATTCAGATTTCTTCTCTATTATGTCTTGCCAACCAGATCCTTCCCCAGAACCATCATGGTTTCCAACACTCAACACTTTAGATAATAAAGTGGTTTGTGGTGTTTCTATTGTTCCAGTAGTAGGGGGTTCAATAAATAATTTTGAAGCAGGAGTTTTATTTTCATGCTTTACAAACATCCAGGCTTGCCCTTGAGAAGTTCCATCTGTTGCAGCTAGTACATTTTGTTCTCCCTGGTAAGACTTATCTTTATTTTGATCATCTTCAGAAATGAACCAATTTATAGTAGATGTCTCAGAATGTACAATAGATACCACAGGAAAGGTTTCATCACTGGCTGAAGACAAATTGTCTTCTAGCATCGGTGGATATTTAAATGCATATTTGGAATCATCAGTATGCCTCTCAAATTCTTCATGTTTTTCCTCTGAAGAAAGTTCTTCTGAACTTTTAGGATGAAGTGTGTCAAGTTTTAATGCATTAGAACTTTCTTTTAATGTAGCAGAATTCCTAGGTGCAGTAGTATGAACCATAAAAAATTCATTTTCAGAGCCTTGTTTTGACAAAAATGGAACATTAATTGCTGTGGTTATTGTTCTATACATTGTAGATGGGGATGGAAGTGTGTGACTGTCTTTGGCCGGATTAGTCTTTTCTTCCAACCATTCTTCTTTGTCTGCATTTATTAATAAAGTGCTTGCAGTTTTATCATATGAAGGGGGATATTTCTGTAAAGATTCAGTGACATAATTAATATCAAATTGTAGTTCTTTTTCATGTGGATTAAATTTAAGAGTACCAGAAATTTCTGACTGTTGTGTTACAGATTCTGTTTCTATATTTTTTCTTTTTTCTTCATAATACATTTCTGTCTCCAAATGGGGGGTTTTATCAGAAGCTCTTGTTTTTAATACATTTGGCATTTCCTGTTCCATTTTTGATTCATTAACAAACTCTCCTGTAATGCTTTGGTTCACTAATGTTACTATAGTGGTATTACTTATGTTTAATGTTGTAACTAGTGGATGCTGAAATACCATGCTAGGTTCTTCACTTTCATTTTTTATTGGATTTTTAGATCCTTCTACCAAAAATTCAGATGAAACTGGTTTTTTTATAGAAGAGTATGTTATAGAATCTACGTCTCCAGAACCTGGTTCACTCAATTGTAATTTACTATTAATTTCTTTTTCTGTGGGAGTATAATTTCCCAGCATCATACTACTTGTGTCATTAACTGATTCTTCTCCAGAGCCTATATCCATAAGATCAATTGTTTTGGCAAAGACAGTTGGAGAAATGTTTCTTATATCTTCCAGCTGAAGAGATTGCATTCTTTCATTTACTATGAATTCAGAACTTCCTTTCTGCAGAGTTATGTTATTTGTCACTACTACGGAATACTCCACAGTACTGCTGGAATGTTGTGCAGTTCTATCAGTTTCTCTTAATTCTGGTATTAACTTCATTCCTACCCTGATGTCAGGAGAAATGTTTGTCATCGTAGATGTTTCAAACAAATTTGTTTGCTCCTGTATTGTTATAGTTGTTATCACTTCTTCATTTGTCTCCACAACAGACTTGTCACTAAATGGCAATAGCACCTTTGCCTCTGATTTATCTGATGCTCTTTGGCTGTAAGTTTCATTTTTTGATACTTGACTTTCTATTCCAGTGTCTGTAGCCTCCCCATACAATTCAGCATCCAACACATCCATTGTATGATTAGTATGGATTGCATGATTCAATGGTGATTCACTTGAAGTACTATCTATTTCTTTTCCTTTACTGCTTTCATATTTAGACCTCACTGGAAATGAAGTCTGTGTAGTGGTTTGAGTCATACTATCAATTCCTCCAAAACCTCCATCTAGAAATTGGGAGTCAATACTTACCACTTGGCTGGTAGGACCCCCCAAAAGTATTTCTCTATTAGGTTTCTTCCAAAATTCTCCGTCACCAGATTCTTCATAAATGGACAATCTATTTTCTGTGATTTCTTTGGTTTTGAGAGGAGAGATTGTTTGGGTGACGGCTATGGATCCTTCACTCACAACTCTGATGTGATCACTTAAGTATTCATTGTTATTGAACAAGTTTTCTGTGTTGACAGTGGTTGAATTCTCCATATTTAAAGACATAGAGCTTGTACTGTCTTCCTCATCCTCCTCCATATTAATTTGATTTTTAGTAGTGCTAAAAATTATTTCAGTAACAGAGTCAGTACTAAAAGGTTCCGCAATACTATGTTCAGCAATAAACATGGTCTCTTTATACAAAGAAGCAGGAGATTGTGAAGCAGAAGGCATAGGTTTAGGTGGAATAGGATTTCCATCATCTGAGAAAATTTCCTGACTAGGATGTTTTTGTCTTCCTGGTTTTATTAATGCACTAGTTGATTTATAACCATCTTCTTTAACAGCTCCAGACCCTTCTGGTATATTCAACAAATTAGTACTGGAGGTGGTTGTCAATAAATTTATGTAAGAATTAAGTATATTATGTCCAATTATTGTATTATAATTTCCTTGCAGAACAGAAGTGTCATGTTGAGCTCCAGTGTCTAAGGATACAGTGGTAGAATGAGGTAACCAACCTTGAGTAGAAGCTGTTAGAATTAACTGTTCAGAGTCTTCTTTTAGCTCTATGTTTGTTGTGTGGGGAGAAGCAGAACCTATTGATTCAGGCTGGGCAGTTAAATCTTCTAAGTGTTCTGTTTCAGACTGTATCGATTTCTCATTATTGTCTGATAAGGACTGGCCATGGAGATATATTATCTCATGATCTTTATGTGTAGTTTCTGAGTCTCCACTAAAGACTTCTTCCATCATATCATATTTTTCTATTAGCTTTTGTGAAGCAGCAGGATCTTGAGTTGATTCATTTGGCTGTATTGTTGCCAAGAACTCATTATCAGACACCATGTTAGTTTCATTGATATGCAAAAAATTTACATTTTTGGAATGTGCTAAAATTTGATCACTTCTTGCTTCTTCAGCTTTTATATCTTTAGGTGCAGTGGTCACTTGCTGCTTTCCATTAATAAACTGCAATGGTGGAGGAGTTGTGATAGCAGTAGTATTCTCACAGTCAACTTCTTCACTATCATCTTCCTCCAGTTGATATATTTCAGGATAGAAAGGGTCAACAATTATGATATCTTCAGAAACATCCTCAGGACTTGCTGTACAGGGTTCATCAGTGGTTGATTCACCATCTAGTGGGGGTTCATCTAGTTCACGAAGGATGTGGTAATCAAGTATATCCCAAAGTCCAGGCAATGAATCTGTAAAACAAAGAGCCTTTAATAATAATTTTAGCATTTCAATTTGTCATAGGTAGTAATTAATATCATATAAACAACACTATGAAATGCATTAAAAGGAAAAATGTAACAAATATTCCACGTCCATTCAAAAAATTTTTGGCATTAGGAAAGATCCATTACTACCATTTAAGTTTTCACTGATATTTGTGTTCAGAAAGACACACCACTGAGCACCTCTAGGCCTTGCAAACACTACCAACTGCAATGCTGCCATTGTATTTTAAATTCAGTTCTCTATCAGTTGTGCAGACCTAGCCTAAACATTAATAGAGGGTAATAAAAACTTCTGTTTTAAGTAGAAGATAAAACATTTCAGTAGGTATCAAAGAGCTATCTACATCAAGTTGGCATTCATTTTTTTTTTAGTCTTTATAATACTGAATTGATAAAAAGACAATTTGCACAAATCAACTTTTCTGGGGTAACATTCCCTCTAACTTGCAACCATGTTTTCATTCATAATATTCAAACAATTCTTCTTCACAGCTTCCTTATAAAGAAATGTTGATATAAACAGGCATGATTATAGTATCACCCTGGGGACTTTTCACTCTGGAGTTTGCACATTAAAAAAAACATA
Organism: Notechis scutatus; assembly: GCF_049901735.1. Classification (NCBI taxonomy): domain Eukaryota; kingdom Metazoa; phylum Chordata; class Lepidosauria; order Squamata; family Elapidae; genus Notechis; species Notechis scutatus. Next base: position 231,309,223 of record NC_142010.1, read on the forward strand.
AATCTTTAGAATTCTAGTTGACATTACTAATGAATATCTGCTTCACAGTACATTAGGGATTATCAAACTTTGAAATAGCATGGTCCCTAAACTGATAAATATACTATCTATGACCTTACTTGATAAAATATGATTTCTTACACTGCTGTTAGTCAAAGAATTTGTTGGTGAGCAGAAAGGACATAACTGACAAAGAGATTTATATCCAGTCCCTGTATGTAGATTCAGTGTATCTTTCTTATTTTGACAGTGACAGTTATAAAATAAGAAAGTCAGGGTTCTAGTAAGCTCAGCATATTTTATATGACATTAAGTCTTGACCTAAAATGTTCAGCAGAATTTCCAAATAGTATATTACAGCTGGTGAGTGAGATAAACATAAGAATGCATTATCCATGGAAGCAATAGTACTATATAACAATAACACGTTAAGAATCAGTAAACTCAATAGCAAATCTGAATCTTTCCAAACTTGTTTTACTAAAGTCTAAAATCCTTTACATTTAGCAATTTTAGTAAAGGTTTTAAAATATTTTTACTATTTATTACTTAAGTTGAGTAAAAATATTTGTTCACTGAGCATTACTTGTTCTTTAGTCAGGCTCAACTTTTGTCTCATTTCATCAAATGGTTTGAAAGGAAACTACAGCCACCTATCTCCACAACCCCCATCTCAAACACACCAACAACAGCCAAGCCTGCTACAACTGACCCCAGCCCATTGGGTTCACAACCTCTGGTGATCACTGAAAAAGAAGTGCAAAATCTATTTCACAAACAAAAGCCAGGAAAAGCACCAGGGCCAGACAAGATAATTCCTTCTTGCTTAAAAGTCTGTGCTGACCAATTGGCCCCCATCTTCACCCAAATGTTCAATAAATCACTAAAGATGCGCTATGTTCCTTCTTGCTTTAAGCACTCTACTATCATCCCAGTGCTAAAGAAGTGCTCCATCAAGGAACTGAATGACTACAGACCAGACATATTTGAAAGGCTAGTGCTGTCCCACCTGAAAACCATCACGGATCTGCTCTTAGATCACATGCAGTTTGCATACCGAGAAAATAGATCGACAGATGATGCTGTTAATATGGCTCTGCACTACATCCTACAAGACCTTGAACCTCCAAATACCTACGCAAGGGTCCTCTTTGTAGATTTCAGTTCAGCATTCAATACCATCATTCCAGACATTCTTCTAACTAAATTAAACCAGCTAACGGTATTTCGATCATAAGCTTCCTAACAGACAGGAAGCAGCAGGTGAAGCTAGGCAGAATCACATCTGATACCTGTACAATTAGCACAGCCCCCCCCCCCCAAGGCTGTGTGTTTTCTCCACTTTTCTTCTCCCTATATACCAATTACTGCATCTTAAACGATCCATCTGTTAAAATAATGAAGTTTGCAGATGACACAACAATGATTGGTTTCATTCAAGACAACGATGAATCCACATACAGACAGGAGGATCTGGAACTGAACACATTCAAAACTGTAGAAATGGTGGTAGACTTTAGAAGAAACCTCCCATACCTCTTACAATACTAGACAACACAGTATCAACAGTAGAGACCTTCAAATTTCTAGGTTCTACTATATTACATTACCTAAAATGGACACCTAACATCAAAACCGTCATCAAAAAAGCACAACAAAGAATGTTATTTCTGCGCCAACTCAGAAAGCTCAAACTGCCCAAGGAGCTGCTGATACAGTTCTACAGAGGAATTATTTAATCTGTCATCTGCACCTCTATAACTGTCTGGTTTGGTTCTGCAACCTAACAGGACAGACACAAACTTCAGAGGATAATTAGGACTGCAGAAAAAACAATTACTACCAACTGCCTTCAATCGAGGACCTGTATACTGCACGAGTCAAAAAGAGGGCTGTGAAAATGTTTACAGACCCCTCACATCCCGGACATAAACTGTTTCAACTCCTTCCCTCAAAACGGCACTACAGAACACTGCACACCAGAACTAGACACAAGAACAGTTTTTTCCCGAACGCTATCACGCTGCTAAAGAAATAATTCCCTCAATACTTTTCAACTATTTACAAAGTCTGCGCTACTATTACTATTAATCTTTTCATCACTCCTTATCACCCCTCCCCTCCCACTTGTGACTGTATGACTATAACTTTGTCGCTTGTATCCTTACAATTTATATGGACTGTTTCCTAGTATGATTTGATTGTTTATTGTACCCTATGACTATTATTAAGTGTTGTATCTTATGATTCTTGATTCTCAATGAATGTATCTTTACTTTTATGTATACAGACAGCATTTGCACCAAGACAAATTCCTTGTGTGTCCAAATTCCTTTTGTGTGCTTGGCCAATAAAAAGAATTCTATTCTATTCTATTCTATTCTATTCTATTCTATTCTATTCTATTCTATTCTATTCTATTCTATCCAGTTATATCAAAGAAAAATTTGAGAAACAAATTCCTTCTGAATGGGATTTAAGAATATTACTATATTACAATGAAATGATTTCTACCACTATGAAAATTAGGTGGCAACATTTCATGTATTAAATCATTGCTGTAATGATCCCATATTTTATCATTAAAATAGCTTATAAATGTTAAACATCACATTGTAAAATTGTAAATTGACAATACTAGATATTCTAGTAAATTAAAAAAAGAAAAAAAAATCAGGTGTTGTGCCAGATATAGTTCCTATGTTCATCAATTATTTTGATTGTTCACTGTAAAGCCAATAGCTTTGCAAGGTTAATTATTTAATGACTCTAAACTTTAAAATTAGCTCATTTCAAATATATTTGAAAAGTGTCATTGTTTAATAACAATTAAATATTTCTGTTGCATAAACCTATTTATATTTATAGTACCATACAGAACATTTGCTCTGACTTTGGTTTAATGAGCAATGACCCATATCTGCACTGCCTCAGGATATTTCTTCAGAAATAATGATTACTTTGCATTGTCTATGTCAGTGCTCTTTTGGCTCACAAGACAAAATGCTGCAAGAATGCATTCCCAGGACACAAGAGTTCAGGTAGCAAGACTATGAACTCATTACAAAAGAATTCCAGGGACTGCTATTATTAAATGTTACTACTATTTATAATCATGTTCCTATTTTTTGTGCCTCCTTCTCTTTTGGATAAGGTTGGAGTTTCATCAATTCTTTGATTTGATAACATCACGCTCTAGTGTCAGCTTGTTCACTTTTGACCATTGTGATCCAAATTTCACGTTTAAGAGGAACAAAATGTTTTGTGTTTTAATAATGTTTGAAAAGAGAAATTAATAATAATACTTCATTTGCGGTCACAGACCAAAACACAAGTACAACAAAAGAAGAACATTGGAAAATTAATCATGAACAATTGATCACCAAAAACTTGACTAAGGGGAATTACAGCGTTCTCCTCTGATAGTTACAGCTCTTAAAATTTTTTTAGAAACCAAAGAAGTGATATATGAGGAGCCACCCCCGAGACAATATAAGAACAAATTACTAACATTGGGTCTAGAAGGGTCTGTTTCAAGGAGAGACAGTAACTTAGATCTGCCTGCGTTATACATAGGGCAATATAAAAGGACATGCTACACAGTTTCAACCTCAGCTCTGTCACAGGAGCATAGCATTATTTGTTCCAGTTACATTTTTTACAGTGGAAACCTGTATTAAGAGTTTCATCCACGTGAAAGGCATGATTTTAAGTTAGGATGACTTGGGTTTTTTTAATAAAAGTGTGTTATACCACTAATTATATGTTTATGATTTTGTAAGCTACCCACAATCATTTAGGTGAGGGTATATTAAGTTGTAAAATAATCATAATGACTTGTAATAATGATTATTCATGATACCTTAAAAGCCACATAAAAACCATTGGCTTTTCTATGTAATAACCATGTTTTCTTGGCAACATTGCAAAATGCAACACACATACAGACATTCTATTTTGGAATAGTCTGTTGCTCTGTGTTTGTTATGGCCATTAGGGGAAAATCCAATCAGATTATTTAATATAGATTTTTAAATTTCCCCTATGCCTTTTTAACATTGTTTCAGCCTCTAATTAGAACAGAGTTACCCAAAATTAAAGCAAATGTTTGGTTATTTTGAAAGCTTGACTAACACTTTGCCTAACACCAATTGGATTGTTTTTGTTAATATAACCTGACAAGTTTAGATTGCCATGGTGGAAAACCATCACAAGCAAATTGCCTTCTGACAAGTATCTATTATCTCTAGGATCACAAAAGCTGATGGAAGTTATCAAACAGATTTAACACATAGAATTCAAAAATGAGTTAAATTCTTTAGATATTTTGATTGGCACTCTAATGAATTCTGTTTATATAATCCTTTTCTTTTCTCAAGAACTATAATAAACATTAACTTTAATTGTTTTAGAATTTTGCTCATGATACCTAACAAGTATTTGAAAAACTAGCAGTTATTTGAAAATCTTTCTCATTAAATATGAATGAAACAGAATACTCAGCTGAGTGTTAGATGAAATTCGATCCTTACAATAATAATGAACTATCCAGGGATAGTATTCAAAAGTAATTGAGGATTTCTTATTAAAAATTACTAAGAGAGTCTCTACTGATGGACAATTTCATTAGTTTATCAGTAGAGACTCTCTTAGTAATTTTTAATAAGAAATCCTCAATTACTTACTATATTTTTTAAAGTATTGGATAGTTCTGCATATAAGATTTACAATTTTTGTCTCAGTGAATAACTAAACAATTAATACTCTGACAGGAGAAAAACTTTTCATTTATCACATTTGCTGTAAAACTTTAAAGGCATTATGAGGTTGATTTCATAGATTCTATTAAATATATCAAGCTTTTATATCCCTTTTGTAAAGACTTTCAAATCAACTATCATCTATGTGCTTTCATAAACAGCCCAGAACTGTACTATGGCACCTGCCTTTTCGAGAATCAACTCCTCCCAATGAGTTTAGCTCCAATTCTAAAAATCTCACAGTAATGTTATTTTTTTTTTCATCAGGCTGGGGATACTAGAGTAACAGGAAGTTCATATGTAAGATCCTGATGCATTAACTCTTGTGATCCTGTTTCTATTTATGCTTCATTGTTTTTAAATGATTTTTGAAGAATGTTTTAATTGTTGGTTTTATTATACAGCATCTAGAGTGACATTTGATAAATAATAAATAAATAACTGTGGAGAATTTTGAACTCCCATAAATAATTTCCAAACTTGCTAGTCATGCATTACTTTCTTTATATTAAAGTCTCAACCTTCATAAGCAAGTTCCTCACACAATGTTACTGTATGATACCCAATAGTCTTATAGGTTTAACAATACGTCATTGATCCAAATGTACTATCTTAAAATATATGCCCCAAATCTTGCTACATTGCTCTCCCCGCAAGACACCTTCCTACTTAAGTTATTCTTGATTTAGAAGATTATTGACTACTTTTTTTAACTTCTGAAGTATTCAAGTGATCTTTGAAACCCGTGGCTGGATTTTTAAAAACAATACTGGGGAAATACGTGACACACAACTGTGAATAGTTCCCCACCTAGGCCTTGAATCAAAGGGCTTAATTTACTCAAATCAATAAAATCCCCAGTTTTAACCCACAATCTGATTGCAATAAGGAAGCTTACTCTATTTCTTTTGTAAGATCTGGTTGTGATTAACAAACAAAAGGCAATTATTTTGTATCTACCATTTATAGTACAGCACACTAAGATAGCATTTCACATGAAGACAAAATCCAAAGAACGATAACAGACACAAAAATAGGAAGCTCTTTTCATAAAATAGTTCATTAGTTTAAGATTGTTTGAAAGTGTATATTTTAAAACAAAATTAAGACACAGCTGGTGTGAAATCTGATAATATCTTTTTCAATTATTTATGTAAAGATGCTAGCTTGTAAATTATTTGTAATAGAAAAAAAATCATAGTCTAACTGTTGTTAAATGACAGTCTCACTTTAATCCATGAACCTATCATCTAATAATTCTTAAATAGAAAATTTGCTGGGAAGGGGGGTTGTATACCAATATTCCCTAGTTCTTCAATCCTTAACCTGAATTACTATTTCTTTAAATCCAATGTGGTAGAGGTGCTGTGTCATTTACCTTCTTCCAGGATATTTTAAGTTCCTAGTCTAGTTTACAATTACTGATAAAATTAGTACAATGCTAACTACTGTACAAACCACTATAATTATGATATCTGCAAACTGGACACATTTTATATCATTGGGAAGAGATAAGAAAATCTTCATTTAACACTGGAAAGACACTTAAGGATTCCAGGGACAAGAAACTAATCGAGTCAGTTGAGACTTTCGAATAAAAATTTTCATTTTATACATCAGGGGTCGCCAACCTTTTGGACCTCAGGGACCACCAAACTCATAATTTTAGATCCCAGGGACCACTAACTGGTTCTGTGGGCATGGCCTAATTTTTGGGTGTGGCTTGATGGTCATGTGACTGGCTTGGCATGGCTTGTATGTAAATATTATAAATATTTATATAAATATTGAATTTTTCATTTAAAAAAGAGCAACTTTTACCCAAAATCAGGCAAAGCAGGCAGGCAGATTGAGTTGCTCACAGAATCACAGATTCATTCAGAGATCTATCTATCTGCCATCGGCTAGCTCAGTCTGTCACATAAAATTCATAAAATCTGCTAGCAAGCAAACTCACAAAATTAACTCACAACACACCATGCATGTAAATATTGAATTTTTTATTTAAAAAAGAGCAACTTTTACCCAAAATCAGGCAAAGCAGGCAGGCAGATCGAGTTGCTCACAGAATCATTCAATGATCTATCTATCTATCTGCCATCGGCTAGCTCAGTCTCTCAAATTTGCTTGCCGTGAGTCTGCACTGAATTTGCTTGCAAGCAAACCTTAAGTCCTAAGGGAGGTTCGGCTGTGCTTAGCTAGAAAGCAAGAAATACAACCATTTCCTGCTTCCTAGCTAATCTAAATCTCCCAGCACAGCAGAACAGATGATGGTCGGAAAAAGGAAAAATAGCAATTTAGCAGACAAGTTTGCCAGGTAAGGAGTGAGTGGGCAGGAGGGTTCCCGTGGGCCATGTGGGCTGAGCAGCCTTGTGTTTCTGTGTAGCCTGGATTAATTGCTTTGTGGGGGTGCTCTGGGGGTGAGATTTCTCTGTGGCCCACCAAAATTTTGCCGCGGCCCACCAGTTAGCGACCGCTGTTATACATCACCCAGAATCACATTCTTGTGAGTCAGGCAGATATCCAAATGTGATAGATAAATAAATAAATAGCACTTAAAGTAAATCTTGGTTAAGCCAATCTATTCACGTTCACTATGAAGAACAACAGACACAGGCAACAACAGATATTCTATTTATGGAATAATCAGAAAGGAATAGTCAGTGAAGTTTACAAGGATAATGTGCTGCTTAGGGGGGGAAAGTGAAAAGTGGATAATATATTATAATTCTACAAACAACACCAATAAGGTTTTTTTTTCTAGTAATGATATATTCACCTTTCAGAAGAAATCATCATAATAATTCAGAATCTGATGACATCTCTGTTCTGAATACCCAGATTAAAGCTGCACAAACAGTGCCTTCAGCTAAAACTGAATAAATAAAAGGCTTGATTATAACCTTCCAATTTACATAGTATTATTTTCTTTCCCAAATTTCATAATGTATTTGGATGTAAACAAACAAAATGAGCATATATTTTGTTTAGCTGATAGCACTGCAAATGCCATTGTTAATAGCTACACACTATGGAATGTTAATGCAATGCTACACTCAAGTAGTAATGCATGGTGTGGAAGCCATGAAAAATATAATGTCTTGTTCCACAAGTAATGAATGTCAATCAAATGATATGGTAATATTAAGCAGTAAGTTCAAGTAATATTGTATCAACGTTTAACAATGGTAATAATTTCCATATTCACGTAACCAGCAACTATTACCAAGCATTTTCAATATTTCAATTATATATATATTGTGTGTGTCATATATCTCTGAGCCAAATATCCACATTAATTTGAATATCTAGTCTCAGTATTAAAATCTTACCTGTATCATTTTGTGGAATAGAAAAAACATATACAGGTATGTTAGGTTGGTTTTCCAACCCTGTAGCAACCTCTGAAGTAGCTGGGGGTTCTTCTTGAGACTCTAAAACCTCTGTGGGTTGTCCTGTGGGCTGGGAAACTGCAGTGATAGTTGATGAGGTAAAATATTCAGTATCAATTTCTGGCTCTACCGTTTTGCCTGTAAAATCATCATCAGTAGTAGTTTTAATGGGAGAAATAGATTCATCAATTATCAGCACATCTTTACTTGTATCCTCATCAGGCTCCCTATCAATCAGAGGTGGCTGTGTTTTGATAATTAAAGGTTTGGATGCTGAAGTTGGTGGGATTTTATCTACTGTAGTACCAACAATGGTGGCAATGACAGTTACCACCATTGGTTTGCTTGTTGCACTAACTGAAAACGAAATGGGTTCCATTCCTATGTCCTCTTCTTTTATTCCTGATCCTTCTGGGCTATGAGTTGAAATATCTACTTCCCCCATATCAAACTTTTTAGTGACAGGAGCAGCTTCTTCTCTGGAGATGGGAACTACCGATTTGTCCAAGGAAGAAGACCTATGTTCACTTTTGGTAGTTGATTCTATGGGAGGAACACCTGTTGCTATCAGCTTGGGATCAATGATTCCAGGAAACAATTCAGACTGTGTGACTGTGTCATAATCTCTTATTTTTATACTAGGACTTGTATCTGTAGTAGTATAATTTATTTCATATGCAGATCCTTCAGCAGTTATGTCACGTTCAGGTAATGAATGTAATCCTGGAACAACACTGGGGGAAGCCGGGTCAGTGACCAATATTTGCCTAATTAGATCTCTGGTAACAGATTCCTGTTGAAACACTGGTATGACTTCTGTTATGATTTCTGTGAGTGCTGCATCAGTAGTAACTATACCCGAACCTTTAGAAATCACATTTTCTATGGTATCTAAAATCAAAGAACTGCTATAGTCTTTCTCTGAAATTGCAATAGGAGTTACCGTCTTTGTGGCATCTGTAAATATAAAAGGTTGTTTTATTTCAATACCTTCAGTGACCATTGCTGGGTAATCTTCTCTTGAAATATCTAAGATTGGTTGCTGTTTGGTTGTATTCTCATTAGTCCAGTCATACTTTTCATCTGTTTCAATGGTTTCTTGTTGCAAATCTGGTGTTGGTGTTATTAGGGGATGACTTGACACTTCAGATCCATAGCTGGTAGAGAACCCTTCTACTTCATTTATATCTGTGGCAACAGGCATATGCCTTGTGGTAGACTCGGACCCAAACATGCTTCCTTCACCTATTGATATTTCTGATCCTGAAAACACATCTGAAGCTGTTGGTGTTGGAATAAATCTCACTGTATCTTTCATCTTCTCTGAAACCACAGGTGTTGCAATGTGCTCTTCCTTCTCTACTGAATCTGTTGAGTGTACCACTCTGTCAGATGTTGCAAGCACTGGTATTTCAAAGCCCGTTGAATAAGCTGGGGTAGATATTGTTTTGCTTTCAAATGAAGTTGCTACTGAATCTGGTGTATCTGTGGCATTCTCATCTAAGGTTGTCGTAGAAGATGAAGTTTTATCTACCTTAGAAATGGTACTAGACATTATTAACTTCTGATCTGGAAAAAGAACCTCTTTATCTTCCTCTTCTACAGATTCATAAATACTTGTGAGCAATTCTTTTGGAATGACAACAGTTGTGAGTTTATTATCACTTTTTGCTTCTACTGGTATTTTGGTGGATTGAGTGCCAATGTGTGTTTCTTCCTTTGTTTCTAAAGGTACACTCAGGTTATTCCTTGCTTCAGCATCCACAGTTCTTATCGGAGATATTTCTATTTGTTCAATTGGACTTTCAGAACTTGCTTCATCGAAATCAGAAATGTCTTGGATAGGTGTAATCTCCACTAAGTCACTTAATACAGTCTCTGTTTGGGTCATTTCTGACAAATCAGAAATGTCTGTAACAGTTTGAGGTAGAAGGGTAGATAAATTAATGACCCAAGGTGCCTTCTTTTCTTGTTTTACCTTAACCATTTCTGATGTGAGCGAAGATACATATGGATGAAGTGTAGTTTTTGGAGGAATTACATTTAGTTCAGTTAACGATTTGGCTGATTCACTTTCCAAAGGAATATTTAGTTCAACCATTGAAGAATCTGATACATTCTCTTTATCTGGCAAAACATAATGATAAAAAAATTAGAAATATTTACACTACAGTTTTGTATTTTATCATTACAATAGCTTGAATCCAAAATGAATTTTAGAGATACTGAACATACATTATCTCAGCCTAAAACATTATTTGTTGAGCATGCTTTGAAAAGAGTAATTATAGTTAAATGAATGAATTCATCCCAGATATAAATCAATAAAGTGATCTCTATCCTATTTAGTTAAGAGTTATGGAATGGGTTAACCCCCTTAGGATCACAAAATCAGACTTGTATTAGTAATATGTTATATAATCATCATCATTCATTCCTTCTTGTGGAAATTCAATGACACATTTTTTTCATATTGTCTTAAATGGTATTTAATTGATATTAAGGGTTTTATTAAACTGGGTAAAGACGGGCCAAAGGTTGAAACAGAATTTATGAAACTTAATTTTCAGCCATTAAACTCTGAGATGTTGATTTCATCTACACAACTGTCTGAGAACAAAATTAAATTCATAATTATTGTCCTTTATTCTTTGGATGCAAATTTTATACAAGACTGATAAAATAGCTGCCTTTAAGTTCTCTGAACTGGTGATTATTTTTACTAATCTGAAGTCAGGAATCCTGCATTAATGAACAATTTGTGTTTTGTTACACAGAACAGTAACATTGTAGCTTATAGATTATAGCTACCACATTAAGAACTTGGAGGAAGGTTTGAAAACTTCATGCTTTGTTGAATAATGTTCTGCTTCAAGGTTTGGAAATTAATGTAATAAACCATTCTGCAATTGGTAGAAACAGTCTACCCAAGTTTATTACACTAGCAGTTCACTTTATTTCAAAGGAATGGCTCCCCTAATAATATCTTCCATTATAAGGATGCACATAAGAAAGGACTTCATTGACTTCGAAGAATGTTCAGTTTCAGTGCAAGAATAGGACTTTGTAACCAGCAGTAATTCTAATGGACAGTGCACCTTGCACTGTCCTAATCATGATTTACAGAATAATTTCACGCAACAGCTATATAAAAACATATAAACTATAGCATGTTGTATATAGGAAGTGCCCTCAAACCAAAGAAAGAATTAAAATCAAAGTTTGCAAAGAAATAGAGCTAAATAATTTTCTTCCCTGACTACCTTGCAATTGTAAAGAAGAACCTTTACACAATTTCTCAGTGAAAAGATAACTGATACAGTGTTATAATCAAGTCCCACTCCTTTGTACATGCATATCATATCAATGGAGCTTGGATTGCAACACTGCATCCACCATCTTGTCTATTTTGAACATCCTCCACATGCATGCTTCAGGCAATAAGGGACAATCCCAATATTTTTCAATCTTGGTGGCTAGAAAATTCTGGGATTTAAAATCCACACAGTTGATAAGGTTGAGAAACACTGCCATATTCTGCCAATAGCTTGTGCTTTTTATTTTTTCCTGTTAAATTTCTCACTACAGTACATTTAATTTTTCACAGGGATTTTATATTTGGAACTTGTCTTATTATTCTTGTTTATACGGTACTTAATATTCATGAAAAGGTTTAACAAAATCCAAAAGTTCACATTACATGTCCATGAAGAGAAAAACTTTATTCCAGTTTAGCCAGATGCTTGGATAGATTTCAGCCGATTTTTGCCAATTTGCAAAAATCAGGTTTCTTTGACTATCATTACCAAATGATCATTACCATCCTTCAGGAAGCCGAATTTTATTTCTAAGCTAAAAAAAAAAGGATTTAGGTTGAAGCTGTTTCTTCACAAAGGAGACATTCACTACAATTAATCTGCCTTTTGTCTAAAAAAAAAATGATCCAGACAGTGGCTTTTTTTTAAAGCTTTAGCCAACTTGCTGTTGTACAGATGTTTTGCATTACTAAATTCCTGAATTCATGTGTTCTGGGGGATATCTTTTTGTGCTTCTTCTGATGCAATACATGAGACACTTGTTCCTAATAAAAAAAATCCAGATGGTTTAGAGCAAGAAATCAGATTATCTTCCTAACCATTTGTTACATCAAAGACTGTCCTAATTTATGTATTTTTTAATAACCTGAAAAAAGCTCCTTTGACATTCTTTGAAACTGGAAAAGGTGATCCTGCATTTCCTTTAGGAACTTAATGTAGCACACAAAACGTGATATTCTCTCATTTTCCCACAACAAAAACTTAGTGATGTGGAAAGAGGATAATTGGCCCAGAGCCACCTAGTAAGCTTCTGTGGCTGAAGGTGGCCCTGAATTTGAATCCTGCTGATATAATCTAATATCCTAAATGTTCTGTCACACGTTCTTTTACATTATATATTTTATGAAGCTAGAGACCACACCTCTTGAATATTTCCTAAATTGACATTTTAAAAAAAAAACCTTTAATCAAAAGAAAGCAAGACTCCTTGTAGCAAAATAAAACATTGGCTCATTCCTAAATTTAACTTTATGAGCATCCTTACAAAACAAAATAATGGATTGCAATCAGTGTCTGAAAAAATGTTCCCTTCTCCACCAAAAACACAAAAATAAACTGGGATGGATAGGAAGATTCTATGTGATATAAAGAGAATAGTCATGCAGTAACTATATCAGTTTGTCCTTTTGTAAAAATATATATTTTGGGACTAGACATATCCATGATGGCAACCATTTTCTATACCAACCAGTTCTACACCAAGATAATTTTGTGGCAACATCTACAACATGTTCTTAAATTCTAAATGTGTTCTAGTACCAAATGATTGCTTGTTCTAATATCAACTAATCCGTTCTAACACATATCCTATGTGGCAGCATCCAGATTTCATGATTCTTTTCCAACTGTCCTGTAAGGCATTGTGAAGTCTACCTGATACCTTTCACATGTGAAACATTTATTTTGCCATTAGATCATGGTTTTTCCCTTGAATATTCTGAGAAGCTAGAACTGTTTGTTATAATATGAAAAAGATTCATCTAATGTATGCAGTCTGTTTTTAAAAGATTTTATGATGTTTTATTATTATTTTCCTCTAACCCAGGGGTAGTCAACTTTTTTATACCTACTGCCCACTTTTGTATCTCTGTTAGTAGTAAAATTTTCTAACCTCCCACCGGTTCCACAGTAATGGTGATTTATAAAGTAGGGGACAAAACCCCTACCGCCCACCATGAAAGCTGGAATAGTGTGCTAGTGTGCGGTAGGGACCAGGTTGACTACCACTGCTCTAACCCACATGGTAAAATATCATAGTTGATGATTAAGGTTTTTTTTAAAGTAAATAATCCACATTTTAAAACTTTGTTTCAGTAGAGTTCAGGGAAAATTTGCAAAGTCAATGAAAAGACTGTGGTTAATTTCACTGAATTACTTTTAAAGAAAAAAAGAAATATTATCAAATTGTCATAATATAGCAGGGCATATTAAGAATGTATTTTGTTCTAAATTAGTATCTTGTTTTACATTGTTGAAAATTAATTACTCCTTATAAGATCTTATACAAGTATTTCATTAATGCTTCCACATTCACAAGAAAAATTCTTTGAGGGATGCATATACATGCATATACATACTTTAAACTTTAAGCATTGGTTCAGCACAGCTTCAGTTTTGTTTTCAATTAGCTTAGTCTCATATATAACTTTTTTTTCTAAAAATTAAAATAGTTTTTATTGCAAGCCATAAATGGGTCAAGAGATGAACATAAGTTCTTATAGTTACCAATGTACCTGTCAATATATTCTCATTATATTTTATATATTACAATATTTATAATATATTTATGAATGGCTGTATTTGAACATGTGTGTACTCTTACTCCTTATCCCTCCTCATACTTTTCAAAAGGAAAGTAAGGCTATTGTTAACAGCCATTCTAATGCACTCTATAACTGATAGGAAGGCAGGCTATTGTCCAAAGCAGTTGAGAGCAGGACAAGAAGCAATGGATGGAAACTAATCAAGAGAGAAGCAATCTAGAACTAAGAAGAAATTTCCTGACAGTTGGAACAATTAATCACTGAAAAAACTTGCCTCCAGAAGTTGTGAATGCTCCAACACTGGAAATTTTAAAGAAGAGATTGGATAACTATTTATCTGGTACAGGGCAGTGGCCACCAACATTATGGGCACCAGGACCGGTTCTGTGGAAAGGTTTTTTTGTGGACTGAAGGGACATGGTTTCACATGCTGCTTGCATTCCGTGGATGGGGCGTTGCTTGTTTGGGTGGCCTGGTTGCTGGCATGCCGCAGACCGGTGCTGGTCCACAGACCAGGGTTGGGGATCCCTGGTATAGGATTTCCTGCGTCAGCAGGGAGGGAGTTGGATTAGAAGACTTCCAAGGTCCCTTCCAACTCCTTCATTCTATTATTCTGATCATAAACTCTCTCAGAGCAAAAGTAATAGCCACAACTACTGAATATGGCATTTATGGGCATTTGTGAGAATGTAGGGATTATAAATCATTTAATTAGTTGGAGAGGGATAGATGTGTAAAGGAATACATAGACAGCAGAAAAGAGAAGAGACATGATCAAGCAACTGGGAAAGGATAGAGACAGCGGGAAGATGGTGATGGCAACATTGACAACCGGCAGCTAAATAATACCTTGCCAAAAAAGTAATGGTGATTGCTGAGAACAGATCTGAAAATGAATAGTACCTAAATATTTCATTGTACCATTTACTATTCAGAAAACCTTCCTCTGAAAGCATGCTGTTGGTTGGCCATAAAAAACAAAAAAAATTCCTCTAAACTTTAATAATCCAGTTAGTGGGATTTCTGAATTGGATCAGTAACCAACAGTGAATATGAAACAAATTATCAGCATTTTACAAACTTTGTCAGTGGTCCTCAATCTTTTTCCCCCTTTAAATACCTTTTGTGGCCACAGACAATGGCACAGACAATAACATTTCTTCAAGACTTTGTGGCAAGACTTATGACATTGCGGTTCCCCATGGGTCCATGAACCACAGGGTGACCATTGAACTCTGTTATTTCAGTAGAAATAAATTCATTATCCAAATGATTATGGTCAGTGTTGTCAGCTTGTGTTTTAAAAACTTGGGGTATTAAATAGCCAGAAAACCAAGTAATACCAACACATGTACTTGGACTTAACTTGGCACAGCAAGTCTCAACTCACTATATAAAATGTGTTCATTTATTTGTTGATTAGTTTGCTTGGATACTAAATATTAGTTGAGTAATTTGACCTGTCCATGAATTGGGATATTATTTTTGTCCATTAAAATGTTAAAGCAGATTTAGAGCCCTAAAAATAAATCCAGAATCTTTACTGGCAAATGCTTGCAAGGAAAAAACTAATGTCACATATGACATGATTATGCAAATGATGTCATTATGCAAATTTTGATTTTATGAAATTGCATCGTTTGCACAAGCAACATCATTGTTGCTATCAAGCAATAAATAAAAGCATTATCTAGGAAAAAAATTAGCTGTCTATGAAAAAATCATTAGGACCATGTGAACACCAGCCATCAATCAGGGAGAACATCTAAATTTTAGATTATTTTACATAAAGGGTGTCAAACTCATGGCCCGTGGGCTGGATACATCACATGCTGGCCCTGCCCCCACCCAGTTTAGTGAAGGGGAGAAAAGTCCCGATACATCACGTGACAATGACATGACAACGTGAGTTTGATGCCCGTTTTACATATTCTGAAACATTGATGACAATTATTTTTACTGTCCAAAGCTTCCTTTTTCTATAAATAGCATCTACAGACTTCCTAAAAAGTTTCCAGACTTAACAGAAAGATTGTCTGCTTTGCTGACATTGTCTGTGTATCTTTACTTTTAAAAAGATGCCTTTCTGCTAAAGATTAATTGTGTGTCTCCGAGATAGATCACCATCATCTAGATAATTTCTTGGAGGTATAATTCATTCCTGCTGCATCATCACTCTTCAGAATTTCCTAACTCTGCTGATAGTGACACACATTCTATGAGTGAGTTGATTCCTGGTGTACTGACCTAAAATTTGAGGTTTTCACATCATGCTACATATGTAACACAAGTAGCTCAAGGGTTGAGTAAATACAAACTTCTACTTCAAGATAACTGGTAAAGGGGGCCAGTACAAGGTTGATTTTTCCTGTACAAACATGCATCCCTCATACTCTAGGCATTGCAGCTAGCAAGTTTTCTTAGCTAGATTTTACCTTTCCTGCTGCTGAATGTACATCTCCGATCCTACCCCCACCCCACAATTAACCATTTCTAAATTACTATAATTATAAACTGTGCTTTGTTTTGTACCCTAAATATATTCTTTACAACAGAAGTATCCAAATTTATTCTTTATAATAAGGAGTTTCTTTTTTAAAATACTTGATGGGAACAAAGGTAATAGCAGCAGCAATCCAAGAAAAGCTCTCTTAAACAGTTTTCAAAGCCCCACTTCAGATGTCAAATACCATGCTGTCTTTGGACATTAGATCTTTGATCAAGCTGCTTCCTAACAATGTTTTATTTAGGTTCATACTCCCAAAATTCTGACCCGGCACTTTAAAAAGTCAAAGGATAGAAGGGTTGAAGTTGAATCAAGAACACAGCTATGCTATCCATATTTTAAACAGGTGAGACATTGATGGCAGGTGCCAGTCCTGATGGTTTTGGCTACTCCCCCTAGGGCAGGTAAGAAAAGGAGCAACTGAATAGGAAAATAAAACAGTGGAGGAAAAGGTGGACTTGCATTCAAAATCACTTCTGTCTGCAGAGACCCTGGGAAAATCCCCCCAAAAAAGTCTGCAGGAAAATTCTCTACCTCATTTTCCTACCAATCAATTGTTCTTTATTTGGAATAGCAAGATACCGTCTCCAGCTTCATTCTGGGGTGGGGAGAGAGAGAGACTGAGACTGAGATTTTAGGCTTCATGCAAGGAAAGCAGCAGAAGCAGCAGAAGTCTTTCTTTCTCTCCCCCAAAAATGAGTCTTTGCCGGTGCAGCCTCTTGGAGCAGGATGGCTTGTAGGGTCCCAAAGACTCATTTCTGACAGAGTTTGGGGGAGGGGAAAAAAGACTTTTTCTGCTTTTCTTGCATGCAGCCAAAAGCAGAAGAAAGGAGTGGAAAGAAGCAGCCCAGTGGACAGGCAAGGTACATGGAGTGAGTGGGGCAAGTTACCCCTCTCCGCCCTTTCCCACCTCCCCTCAGTACCTCATGTTGTTCGCAATGTAAGCGACACAAGCCTTGTCTTCCCATGGGCTATGTGGGCGGCACAGCCTTGTGTTCCCATGCAGCCTGGATTAATTGCTTTGGGGGTGCTTTGGGGATGACATTTCTCTGTGGACCACCAACAGTTTCTCGCTGTAGCCCACTGGTTGGCGACCACTGATTAAGACTATAAAATTGAATTCTTTGATTGAGATTAAAACATATGCCTTAATAGTTCAGGTAGCTCTTCATAGAATAGGATGAAATGATGTTTTTGTAATGTGACTATTGATAAGGGATGAGGTATGGGAAGAATAAGTCTTTTTAATTGAAGTACTAGGGAAGGTGCTAAGTTAATCCATTTTTTAACTTTCTATTACCTTCTTTTTTGTTTCTGTCTTCTTTTCTTTTTTCCATTTCTTTCCATTTCTTTTTTTCTTGACTTTTTATATCTTTGTATCTTTGCTTGTATTAATCTTTTAAAAATCTTTGCACTTGTAAGCTCTAATAAAATTATTGGAAAAACAGGAACAATTTGTATCCTTCTAAATGAGCCTTCCCCCATCCATGGCCAAGTTCTGCTATGCTTTTAGAATTATGTGGTTGAAATCCAACACATTTGGAATATATTAGATTGGACAAGGCTATACAGTCATTGGAAACAGTTAAGATTTTCCTTGAATATGCAAAGACACAAGGTTCAGCTAAGCTGCTATTCTGTAGTCTAATCATAGAAAATTGTACACAATTTGTGGGAAAATAATGTAAAAAGTTTTTCCTAGAATCAGGGAAGTAGAGATGAGATTCCCCAAACACAGATAAAAAGTACATCAGTTCTTTTCCTTTGCATGCAACAATTCACGAGCTGCTTTTATTACAAGAAAGAAAACTCAGTAAATTAGAATATGACAATTAAAATGTGTTGTAGAAATGCATTCTTAATATAAATATCAAATATGCTTACGTTTAAAACAATATGCATCAAATTTGCTATCTGGGTAAGGAAAGCCAGTTTGATTCTCAAAGCGATATAGTGTTCGTACTCCAAGTAAACCTCCACCACATTGGATTCTTGCCACAGAGGCAGGATAGCGCACACTGCCATCTGCCAACCAGCCATAATCACATTGGTCAAAACCATTTCTCCAGGCAGCATGCAGATCTCCAACTGAAGCAAGAACTGCCCCTTGTTCCTCACACAGAGTTTGGGCTTCTTTAAAAGTAACCTTGTCAGGAGAAGTTACATGGAAGACATCACCTATAAAAATAGAAACAAATTACGTTTTTCAAAGAGGAATGCATTCCATAAATGATTTAAATGGAAATTTTATTTTTAACATTATTGCTATTTTTCCTACTACTGCTCCGATTTGTCGGTTTTGATGACATTTACCTTGAGCAAAATGTGACATAGTGGTATATATAAACAGAAATCAAGTTTGAAGGAACAAATGCAGTATAAGAATGAGCTTCTGATTTGCTTCTGTATATAACAATTCTTGTTGAAATGGCACTAATAGACAAATCTAGATTTGGAAAGGGCCATAGAGGCCATTGAGTCCAATGACTGTAGAAATCAACATGCAAACTTTCCTAACAGAGAAAATCTTAATTGATCCTTCTCATTGAAAACCACTTCCTTCCTTTACTATTTATTTATATAAAATATTTGTATGGTCGCTCATCTTGCACAACTCTGGGCAGCTCACAACAAAAATTAAACCAAGAAATAATAAAATACAAACTAAAATATAAGAGCCTTAGGCATCCACTTTGGATGACTCCAGCAAACCATCCACCCTATCATAGGATGATGTTTCCACCTCACTCTATCCCAGCACCTGAGAAGAAAACTAGCTAAAGGCTAAAAAAAATGAGAGTCTGCCAGATTCCAAGGGCAAGGGTGTTCCACAGGAACTTAGATTCTTAGATGTAATCATATATAAAAGATGTTGGGATATGAAGCGAAAAGATGCTGTCCAGGGATTAGTCAAATATAAGACAGTACAGATTGTAACTGAATACTGGTAGGGCAAGAGGCTCAGAAGAGATCTTCTCTGTGGGTTTTGGGTTGTAAAGGAGATGATGGGAGAACTGTACCTTCAGATACGCAAAATTCTGCTGATGTAGCTTTACAATAAAGTAGAAATAGCTTATTTGGACATATTTCCTGCCTGGTCTAGTTGATGTGGTTGACACTAGGTCCCACTAGATATCACCGTTTAAGGGAAGGAACCTAGTGCATGTGATTCTTTGTGACCTGGTATAGTGGACAGATATCCTCAGGGAGATGCACTCCTGCAATCATCTTGTGTCATGTCATGTAAGTCTTTAAAAGTGATAACACCTTGAATTGTATCTGGAAAGAACTAGGAACCAGTGCAGGTTGCACAAAGTGCAGTGTGATATGAAAAAACACTGTGTGCACTGCTGCATTCTGAATGAGTTGAAACTTCTGAGTGGTGTTCAAGAGTAGCTCCAAATAGAGCACATTATAATGCTCTAATTGAGAAGTAACCAAGGCATAAATAACCATGAGCAAGACTTCTATGTCCCATGGAATAAATGGGCACAATTGGCCCACAGGATCTAGGCAAAGCCCCCTCTGGCCATGGTGCACTCTGCTCCTTGAGTTGAGAGGAGGAGTTGAGAGTCCTGGAATACTCCCAAGTTATGCACTCTGTCTTGGGAAATGGGATACATTGAGGATTAAGGATAATATATTATGGGAACTTGGTGGATTCACAAAAATCTAAAGCCATTCTGTTTTGCTAGGATTGAGTTGGAACTGGTTCTTCCTATCTGGACCCTCGTAGTTTCCATGCAGCACCTCAACTAGTATCACTCGTTCATCTTTCTTATGATCAAATACTGTCTGCTTCTTGGTTTAGCAGTTTTTCACTTTTGCAAATCATATTCTAATTCAGACAACAGCACAAATCAGCAAAGGAATTCTATAAATATGATCATAATGACCCTTGTCGTATTTAAAGAACAGGAAGAATTCCTAATAGTTCAGGATTATTAGGTATGAGCGCTCAAATTTAATGTTTAATGGTCCTTCATATAATGTCTTCCATATAAACTAATTTCTATCATTTCCTGGTACAGGGGGGGAACAATCTAGCTGAGATTCAAACTGAGATAATAGTCTCAATCCTCAACACTGAGGTATTCAGACTTCCCTAATGACATTATTTTAAGGGAACACAATATTCTTCAGAGTCCTTGCAATTTACAGTCTCTCACTGAAAACTCTATTCATCGTGATGAGTATTTTTCTATAATTGGAGATGAGTAAATGAATGGAGATATCTACATCTTGTAGATGTAGCTGAATTCAGGGGAAGTAGGGATATACAATGCTTTCAAAAGGCATTGCATAGAACAGAGTTTATGTACTGTGAAGACAGAAGTGCTGGCTTTCCTGCCAGAACACCAGAGTTTAAACTCAACATTTCCAATAACAGGATACCATTTATGCAGATGATTAAATTACACCAGAACAATAAAATAACAATAAACAATAAAAATGTCATGAACTTCAATACTATGTTTAGTGTCAAGTATTTTGTGCTCATAAAGATTCTCCTGGGCGCCCAATATGACCCACTAGTTCTCTCTTTGTTGTACTTTGTTGTTGTTTTTTAAAGTAAAATGTGAAGCTAGCATTCTACAAAGCAAAATGATCACTGTCAAGCTTTCTATTCCAGAAATAAGTGTGATGGCACAGGCTCTCCAAATTTCCAAATACAACCTGATTTGGAAAAGTTGGTAACTTTTACATTAAAATCCATCATTTTCCACTAAATCCATCAAATTATAACAAATGTTATCAAAATCAAACAAGGCATTCAAAGGATAAGCTTTCAGTTTAGATCTGCAAGTACTGCAATCCATAATGAGGTTGGGATTTGTTCCCTTTGTAGAAATGGAGATGCTGAATAATGTATCTGCAAGAGCCAAGGAAAGTTTCCCAAACAAAACAGTTTAGATGTATTTTTCCCACATGTTCCAAGAAAACACAGAGAAAATCCATCTGGCAAACTTGTGAATGACACAGCCACAAACATTAGAGCAATGAAAAGTAGCTAGAAAGAAGGGAGTGGGATTTGAGAGTTAAGAGTGATTCTCCTATGTTTTGATAGCTGGGATCCATGCTGAGAGTAACTCAGCAAAATTTTCAAGGAAAACAATAGAGCCAGGAGCAAAACAGTTTAGCTTTCCCTATGCCTTGCAATAGCAACAGTGACATGGAAACCAAGACACTATTTGAATATATATATAGCAATGTGATTTCTGTTGGCTTGACTCCTAATAAAGGTTAATTGCCTGTTCCCCAAAGTCAAAGCATTGATAAGACACTCCAAATTTGCTCATTTGCATATTTGGACTATTCAACTTAAAGGACATCTGGTTATTTTTTTAAACCAATACCAGCTGCATGCACCATCACCAAAAACCACTGCCACAATTATTTATCCTGTTCCAAAGAAAGCAGGAGACTGGCTAACAGTTTGCTTGAACAACAACAAAGCAAAAAATTCAGTTCCCAGTCATGTCAAAAAACCTGAACTCTAAATAGATGATTCATTAATTTTGCGTTTCGTGATACACAATTCAATTATTTTGCTGTCTGCAGAAACATGTTTTTTTAATTAATAATAACATTATTTGTAAATCTCTACTCAGACTAAACATAGTCCCAAAGTTGATTTTAAAAATTAAAATATATAAATCATAACAAACAAATTAGCATAGTAAATGAAAAGAAGACATTTAAGAACTAGCCAACCTATGATCTGTTGTGTTATCATTTCAACTGTGCTATTATTTCATAGATATTTCCTTACTAAACAGGTCAACAGAATGACCACAGGCAGGCAAAAAGCAATGGACATGGGAATGATTTCCGATTTCCTGGTGATTTGCCCAGTGATTGTTTGTGGAGAGAAAGTCAATGGGGAAGACAGCAGGGAAAGTTACAAGTTGCTTCAGTAGGTCTTCCCAAAATCCTTTTGTGCTTGTATTGCACCAGCCACTCATATACCCTGTGAACCCTCCCCGACCCATGCAACATCCTCACACACCTTCCACAATTTGCACTGCATCTTCAAGCATCTTCCATGACTACCATTTCACTTGAGCACCGCTTTACACCTTCTGCATCCTTCCTGACCTCAACCATGCTTTTCACCCTTGTCAACCTTCACTGTACTTCTTGCATACCTCTTTGCTCCCTCCCCATCCCAGGAGCAGTTACTTACCTACCCACTGGCTTGAATTTGAAATTTCCTGCTAGCTTCCCCACTGATTTTGCTTGGATAAACCAGCAGGGAATAGAGAATGTTACAAAGATATGAGATTTTTAAAAGTATACAGATAATTTAAGATTACTCATGTTTTAAGTCATGTATAATTTTAAACAAGGAAAGGAACAATCTAAACCTTTGAGAAAGAAATAACATGAATAAAGTGCTGTCACTTGAGAAGGAAATAGCATGAATAAAGTGCTGTCACATCCCTGTCACGTGTCCCTTCCATTATGATCTCTTTTCTGGGTGGGACAAATTATAGAAATTCCAAAATTCCTTAAGCTTATATGGGAGAAGGCAAAGCTTCAATAGCTATATTCTTATCTCAAAAAACTTTAATGTGCCTTTTGCCAAAGTGACTGGACAGGATTAAACTTGAACCATATGGAGGCATCAGTCAAAATAATTCTGCTGTAGAGGCAGATCAGAAATATTTTAAACACTTCAAACTTAATAGTACCCAATGCTGCCAATTTATTGGAATCTAAAGCAGAAAATTCCAATAGCAGCTGTCTCCAAGGAAAAATACAGTAGATGAAATGTAGTAAGAACCTAAATTGGCTCCTGAGCCATTGATCTCACTTTACTCATTTACTCATTTCTGATTGATCATTTTTGCCAATATCAAGTATTCTACTTAATTTTAACACTCGTGAAATAATACTCATCATCATCCAGTATTGTTGTATAATGTAATTAATTGCATTGTAACATTCATTATCACTAGAGGGATTTCTTCAATCTTTCTTGAGTGGTTTTTGTTGTGGATCTTATGGGTCTTATGGGTCACTTATATTTATGTGTAGAAAGGTGGCACTTACCCCTAATGTTTGGAACAATGTTTGGTATAAATCTCTTTACAAAGGGAAAAGTAACAAGAATTCATTCAAAAACTACCATAGTTTCTTAGGTGTTCCTGGAAAGGTGGCTAGCAGAATTCTGACTGAAACTCCTGATATGAAAGGTAACCATTACTAATATCTGTGAAAGGCAATGCAACTTTGGGTCAGGCCACAGGTTAGGATTCCTGCCATGCAATTTCCAATATCAGTCACTTCAACTAGTAGGCTGAAACCCTTACTTAAATATCCTTACGTGGAGCACAAGTTGTACGCCATTTCCTAGTCTCAGGAATCATCAACAGACAATACTACCAAGGTTACTTTCAATTTAATTGTCCTTTAAAGTATTCAGATAGTAATTCAGCACTTCCAAACTTGTTAGCCACAATGCACAGTGCTAAAAAAAAAAAGAGATAAGTGTTTGCTCACCATTTATGCTTCCAACATAGCAATAGACATCATAAGTTTCATTAGAAAGGCGATATCCATAGGATCTAACTCCTTCTTTTCCCATCATGTCTCCATAACAGCCAATTCTAGGTTGCCTAATGGGATATCTGCAATACAGTATGTGAAATAAAGTAAAGTGAATGACAGATACTATAAATGTAACCAAGCTATTAGATGCACCGTCAAAAAGCCACTTGATCATCTCACCTAACAGATTGATCAGACAACCAGCCAGCATCACATTGCTCAAATCCATCTTCATATGCAGCTTTCAGTTGTTCGGGGCTTGCAATTTCAGCACCATTCTCCAAACAGGTCTCCTGAGCCTGTTTGAAATTCAGAGTGTATCTACTGGTAGACGCACGATAGTGGAACACAACACCTGCAAAGATAATAAACTTATATCACATCAACGTTTATTTAGAACTAAATTATTCTAGGCAACAAGTTCAGAAATAACATTTAGGAAGGTTCTCAGATTGTATTCTATGCCCCTATTAACATTACAAATATTTTTTATAGCAATTTTTTGCTCAGTTTACAAATCTGCAAGCTACAGAATCCATTGCTGTTCATATTTTGCATCATACTTCTGTACTTTTCCAATAGCCTCTGGCCAATATGGAAATAAAACTGAATCAAATTAAAATATTTTCCTGAGATATCATGAAAAATAAATTGTCAATCCTTTGCCTTCTATACTTCTAGATAAAAAGACTTCAAATGAAATGTGATAGTCATATAGAATTATTAGAGTAATATAAAAGTCTGACAACAACTATTTGGGTCCTTCATCTGAGAAACAAAGAAGCGAAAAGTAGACCAAATATCTCCCAGACTTATTTCTATTCTTGTTTTTTTTAAAAAATAATTAAAAAGGAACAGAACAAGTGGCTAAATTTCTTATATAAAGATTGTGGCTTTATTCAGAATTTTAAAATATGATCAGGTGTCCTGGCCTTTTATTCTACATTTTTCATCATTATTTTGTGTGTATTTTTAATATATGAAGCATCAAGAGTTCTAAATCAAATATTTTCAACATTATTTATTCTGGTTATACCCCAAATCATGTTGAAATCAACAGAACAAAAATGTTAATGGGAAATTTAGCTCATGACATTTCATTTATAATGAAAGAGGGTATCAAAAATGTTCACATAGGTATATAATTAATCTACATGGCTATTAAATCAGCTAAGATTTTTAACAACTTTTGGAAGGAGTCTAGATTCTGCCATGTTCTTAATATTATGAGAAAAAGGCAAATATGTTAGAAATGTATGTACTGCTATGAAATTTATCACATATTATATAATGGAAACAGCTTTATCATTTATTTTGCTATTAACACAGTAACTCCTACACTTTCAATGACAGAATGTTGCTACTGATTTTGTATTGAAATATATATAGATATACCTCTAACCATGTCATAAGGATCCTAGCCTGAAAAATGCTTCTAGCCCGAATGAAGGTTGAGCTAAAAACTGGGGACACTGAGGAGCCTCAAGTAGGAGTGTCCTCAGAAATCAGCTCAGCCTATTGAATGACAGATGGAGCACTTCCCATGCCTGGATGCTCGGAACAGCCCTCAGGAGAATGTTGCTATTGATTTTGTATTGAAATATATATAAATACACCTGCAACCACGTCATGACTGTTTCGTGTGACTTCTATGTAAGACTTCTTTGTAAGATAGAAGATAGAAGATTGTTTCACTAAAGTTTGAAGGTTTAAGACTCAGTGGGTCCAAGATTCAGTTGACTACCTCAAGCAATAAAAGAGCTTGATCCATTCTCACCAAGCCTAGTGTCAGCTACTTGGGCACAACAGACCATAACATTCCCTGTCTCAGTTAATGAACTGGAAAATAGTTTCAGATGTGCTTTAGTCATAAATAGATGAAGCTATTGATCTGCCCAGCATACTTCTTTATTTTTGTTAAAATGTAATAGCCTGATTTAGTTTCATGACTTATTTCTTCTCACAGATTCACAGGTTATTGCAATCTAATTTCAGAGATCTTCACAGCTGTATGGACAGAGTAATTAGAACAAACAATGCCCTTTTTAAAATGTTTTTCCTTTCTCAGTCATCATAACAGAAGGTCATTTCAATGTCCTGTCTAGCATCTTTTTAAAACAAAAAACAAAGTTTAAAGCATTGCAGCAGGAAAATGCAGCAAATTATAAAAAATGGGAACAGTTTATCTTGATAAATTATAAATTTATCTAAGTATAAATTTTACTCATTTTAGAGGTCTGATGAGTTTACTTTTAAATAATAGACAATCTACTCTTGAAGTAGTCTTCTATGGCTAGGAAGAAGAAATGTGATGCTTTTTAAGTTACTTTGATCCAAAGCCTAAATTTCATATATCCATACCATTCAACACTTTTTTGTAATTAAGTAATAACAACATTCTGCAATAATTACTGAACTAATTCTACCACATTCAGTGGCTGAAGTGGTTAGAAAATTCTGCTTGAAGCTACAATGAGACTAAAGTCAAAGACTTCTATTATATTATTATATTTATAAATGATGTGATTTTTAAAAAACATTTTCTTTTCCTCTTGTTTGTTGTAGCGATTTCAGAAGAGGTTACGCTACTAAGAAAATCAAAAGCAAACAAGCAGTATAACAGTTTTGCTATAATTTCTGCAAATAAAATATTTGATAAAACTAAGAACAATTTAAGGCAAATTATAATAGGCCTCAGCGTGCTGATTTTTTTAAGAATCTGTGGGAATGCTTTATAATATATTACATCAATGTGCAAATTTAAAAATACTGCATCAATAGGATATATCTGAAATTTTGCTCTCAAAAGGGCCTCATTCTTTGATGTGTGCCAGTGATAATTTATTTTAGTCTTCATGAAATCTTTATAAACAACTGAAGAGGCTCAGTAGAGAATACACTGAACTGCTTTCCAACATGAAATGGTTATTTACAATAGCTTGTAAATTGTGTATGTACAGATGGCTGGGAATAGCTAGATAACAATAAGCTGTTACTCAATGATTGTAAGTGGTACCTATTCTTTCTTTGATTATTTTAATCAATTTATTTATTAAACTTTTGTGCTGTTCATTTCACCGTAGATGACTCCAGGCAGCTTATAGAATGTGTTTAACTAGCTTAATGCCCAAAACGGCCTTCACTCTTTTTTTGCACTTAGATGCACCCACCCACCCCCAATAAACCACAATAAGAGATATTCAGCAACTTGATTTTGTGACAACAGAAGGCAGTGATTTAAAAAAGGCTTCAACATTGATTAAACAACTGTTTTTATTCTATTATCCAAGAATCCCTTGTGTCCATGAGGGTACATCAAGTAAATGCTGTCACTTTATGAGGCTACCAAATCTTACTTTTAAATCTTGCTCACACTTTTGAAAGGAAGGCTTCAGGAAAAAAAATGCTTTCATATTTTTAGATTTGGCAATGTTGCAAAATATTAGAGTGCTATAGTCATCATTAACGGTGCCCAGTGCCACATCACCAGCATCTAGCTTATGTAGCAGTCCTCAAAACTTGCAATGACAATGTGGAGCAATCCAAAGTTTGTTAATCACATTTTAAAATGATTCAGCCTATTTCTATGTCTTAATACTATCAGATTTAGAACAGCCAAGTACATTAAACTTGTTTATATTAGAAGTACCATAAGATAAATCCCATATGGATCAGTGGTGGGATTCAAGTTTTTTTTACTACCGGTTCTGTGGGCGTGGCTTAGTGGGTATGGCTAGGTGGGTGTGGCCATGTGACTGGGTGGGCATGCCTTTTTTTGCAGCCACCCCTCCACCCATGTTTTGGGCCTTCTGGGCCTCAGAGTAGCCTCGGGGGGGGCACTTTTGCTCCCAGAAGGCTCCCATAGGTCTCAGGAAGAAAAAAAAACAGAGCATGGGAGGGGCACATAGCACCCCTCCATGCTCCGTTTTGGGATTTCCTGGCCTCAGAAGGGGCTCTGGGGGGGTGTTTTTGCTCCCAGAAGGCTCCTCTGGAAGCTCAGGAAAGCAAAAAATGGAGGGGGCTGAGCCCCTCCCTCCATTTTTGCCTTCCTGTGTCTCAGCAAGGGAAATCAGGCACAGCTGATTGTATGAACAACTGATTATCAGAAGCGGGGGGAAAGAAATACCTTAAGGGGTAAGAGTCAGGCAGATGGGGTAAGCGAGCATCGGGTGGGGTAAGTGAGCCAGCGGCGACCAGTCGACCGGGTCAGGGCATGGCCAGCTAGAACTTACTATTGGTTTGGTGACTGATGCCAAATCCTTGCTACCGATTCGCCCGATCCGGTGCGAATACCACCACTGATATGGATATAGGAAGAATTATTGAAATATTTTAAGTAACTAACCAGTGCTAGTTGTTATGGCCTAAAATTCCCTATCAGGTCAGCTGATTTAAATGATGGCCATCACCATGGGACAAGTACATTTAACATAAATACATGGGTCTTGGACTGTTCCCAGCTTTTGGAATTTCTGGGGAAGTCATGCCAGCTTTCTCTTAGTTTCTCTTCATTATAAAGGGGGGTGGGAAATCCAGCAATCTTTTGATTGGTAAGACAAATTAGTACGAATTTGTACAAAATTAGTACAAATTAGACAAATTGGTAAGACAAATTGGTTTTAATTAGTTGGAGATGGTCTCTTTTAATTATGCATTTTTAGATAACAAATTTGTAGCTCATAGGATAGCAGATATAATTTTCTGGTATGAAGTAATCAGATATTTGCAGTAATCAAGTTTCTCACTCACTATGGACTCCCCTTCACCCTTCATCTTTTGCACTTTTTTTGATGAAGAAGTGCTGAAGTCATAAAGTCTTAAATTGAATGCAAGGGAAATTTGAGAATGGGATCCCAAATACAAAGCATATTTGCAACAGCCCTAAAAGTTGGCAATTTTTGCCTATAAATTTTGCCTATAAGATCAAGCAATTCTAATCTCTATATTGATGTCATTAAAGGACATAAATGTGAAAATGTTCAAAAAACTTCTCTGTATTTATCCTTTCATAAGACCTCCCTTCCCCAAAGTTCAAAGTCTTCATCAAAAATTGGCTTCACAAAAAGTGCAAGTATATCAAATTGGCACCATGAGTGCATATAGCTTTTTCAGCAGCTGTATCGCATTATTGGCTCCTATTCATTTGATGTCTAAATGGCTTAGATCCTTTACACATCTTCCAAGCCGGATCTATAGTATGTACGCATCTTTAATTTATTAATGAAAAGACAAAAAAGGAGCAAGAGATGGTTGTTTCACAGAAGAGAAAGTGGAGAATGCAAAGAAATATGTGTGCTTGGGAAGCAATAGAGATACTCTGTTCATTGTATGAAAATTCAAGGCATGAATCTTTTGCACTTACACAATAATGTGATTCCAAAAGAAACATGATATGAATGCAGAAAAATCTAAGATGGTTCAAAGTGTAAAGGAAATGCTTAAAGAAAGATAAAATGAGATGGGCGTGGAGTAAAAAAAAATAGATGACTGCAATATGCAAGAGATGTTCAGTACAGAGAAGCATATCATGGAATAATGAGATTCAAGTTTGGAATAAGAAGAAAAAAGTATATTGAAAAAGGAAAGATAAGGTAAACATGAAATAAAGAAAAAATAGATTAATTAATTAGCAACAATAATTTGAATACAGACTTCAGCACTATGCACCTCTAAATTAAATTGTTCTCTGCATAAAAGTAGTTAAGAAATATACACTTCAAACTTTTGTAAATAGCTTTAAAATGACACAGAATTTCTACATACTCAATCATATTCTGATGGGATAATTGCCCTTATTTTTAGCAGCACGCAAAGGAACTTTTCCCAAATTGAAAAAATGGAAGATGTTTGCTTGTATCCCTTTTCCAATATTCATTTTCTCTTTTTGCTACTTAATCCTTCCACATGCTGCTAATTCAAATACAAGAAGGAGGCAGATTTCCATGAAAACAGCCCATCTCCTTACATTTGTCAAGGAGACACAGAAAGGTTGATATATTGCTGACACTCTGACTTAATGAGGTTGTAAAAAAGAAAAGAAAAGCTATACATTAAGATGTCACCTGCCTTCATTGGGGAAGGCTGAACTGTGCTAGCTGAATTTAATGGGAACCTTCAAAGACAACAGAGGAAAAGGCCTGATAAATCATACTGTATTTTTACTGACCCTAAGTAAAACCATAAGAAAGAAAATGGTATAAAATATTGCTGCCAAATTACTATTTCTCTGTGAAGAATATTAAAAATATCAATTCATTTTTATTCAATAACTGTAATTTAAATTTTACAAAGAAATGCAAAAGTATGGTAAATGAAATTCTCACCATCAACTGCCAGTGAAACAATGTCTTGGGTATCTTCAATTCCATACATTACATCACAACGATAAATCCCAGCATCACTTGCACGTAACTTCACCATAGTCAATGATGCATCGCCAATGTCTTCCGGATGGCTTGGAACTGACACTCTTCCTTTGTAACCTTGTCCAATCTTGATATTCCCATTCTGGGCCACCAACACTGTAGTTTCTTTGAGATCTTTTCCACCTATGTCCTGTTCAATCTTTGACCACTTAATCCGGAGAAACTCACTAACATTGTGATAGCTTGGAGGCAAAGTCGGCAAAGTTGAAAAAAAGCATGGGAGGGTGGCTCTTCCAGAGAGTGAGCCCTTCACTGGTGGACTTTTCTCCACTTTCACTGAAAGAAACAACAGTATATGAGTGAGCTAATAAAAGTTGATCGACATTCAATCCATAAGGCAGGGGATAGTAGGATTATCCCTTCTCTTTGCAACTCAGAGCTCAAGCAGCAGTGAAAGTAAGAAGGAAATGATAGACATAAAATACAGGGAGGCACACTGATTTTATCATTGTAAACTAAAAACATAAGATAATGAACATTTCAAGGAAGTACACATTTGACTGGCTCAAATCACATTTCAAAACTTTTAGGACCTGATGAAGTCAACATTCAAGAAAGAATATTCAAACTGATAATGGAGTTCTGGAGATAGCAAACAGAATAAGTGCAGGTAGTCCTTTACTTGTAATTATTTAACAATAGTTCAAAGTTATGATAGCCTTGGAAAAAGTGACTTATGACCTGTATTCACACCTACAATCATCACACCACCCCTATGGTCATCCCTATGGTCACCTGATAACAGTTCAGGCACTTGGCACCTGGCTTGCATTTAGGACTGGTTGCAGATGCCTGCAGTCACATGATCGTGATCTGCTATCCTCTTTTGCTGATTTCCAATTGGGACAGTTGGAAGTGCTTAACAGGCACTGTAAAAATTGTCATAAAATTGAATCTGACTTGACTTACGACACAATAAATGTGGCTCCATTTGTAGTTGAGGACTACCTTGTACCTTACCATTTTCTCTTTTAAAAACTGTTCTGTGAGAAGAGCCAATGTTTATTTTAATATAGGGGCTTCTCATGAAAAGTTTAGGTGTACGTTTGGAACTAAACTGTGCAAGAATCTAGTTTATACTTTAAACATGGCAAGATACTTTATCTGGATCTCCTTCAGGATTTGAAGAAAAACCATTGAAATTCAATCATCCCAATAAAAATTTATGATCTGGCTTTTTACCAAGTAAATCCATTTCTTGCTTGTGTCCTGCTGATATCACATAAAACCAATATTTAAAAGTAAGGCATGAAAGACATTTGCCAAAAGCAAGTGAAAAGAATTAGCCAGTAAGATCTGTGGACCAAGAATATCATTGAGTTAGTTTATGTTACAGCAAAATAAATGATGGAGTAATTCTATGCAAGAGTTAATTCATATTTACCATGTATCCTAAGAAAAAAGGAACATTTTCTTTCTTTTCAGCAAAATATTTCAGACAGCCAGTTGTTCCCATTTAATTATTTCCTTTCCAACCTCGGGACTTAACAGATCACTCAAATAAAATGTTCCTCAGTAGTTTGGAGGAAGGGAGGGGAAAAATAAGAACTATGGGTGGTTCCTACATGATTAAAGAACTTTTACCATTCGTTTTATATCTCTCCAGCTGCAAACACTTTACAGCAGACTGTTTCCATCCAATATTAGTATATGGCTAAGGATAGCGTTGGCTACTGTTCATACTGTTCATAAACTGCCTGCTGTGAATCTGGAACAGGAACTACATATTTGCTAGTTCTACCAAACCTTAACCCCTCATGAATTTATTCAATGTGTTTTGACAAATTAAGATATAAAAGCAGGCTCTGCCCTTATTTTCTTTTAATTGAGAGTAATTGAGAAACACATATACATATCTATAAATAAATTATGCCTAACTATAGCACAAAATGAGCACTGTTTATTTGCAAACATTACTGCTTTTCTTTTTTTAAATATACATGCTTAGAAATGCAGGATACATGAGGAAGGTAAGTTTTATTAGATTAATGTAGGTGAGATTTTTAAAAAAAAATTAAAAGTTGAGAAAAGGAATTAAAAGAAAGTTACAATGAATCCTCCGTCCAATGAAAGAGCAAAGGTACCATGCTAAGATTGTGCACATGACATCCATGTTGTTGGAGGGTGTCAAAAAAAAAGTCAAAATGATAATGATCACTATGATCATGTAGTAATAATCACCTTTTTTTTTTTACTTTTTTGACATCCTCTGCCCCTGTAAACATGGTGGCTTATGCTGTCCCAAAATATTTTTTTAAGTGAAGAGTAACATATTGTCTTCTCCAAAAACAGGCAAAACATTGCAAACTGAGTCATACTTCAGTACTGGCAACAGAACTGTACTCTCCACTGCATTTGAAAGTTGCAGGGTCATGTATGAGTCACAACCTCTAATGTTAACTGACATGATTAAACATGTGTCATAATAGCAAAATATAATTGCTTATTACATAACATGGAGCTCTGTCCCTTCTATTCTTCTTAGAAGCTGCCTCCTTCTGTCAGATATGATCTGCAAAAACAGCACCATCGCTTTCCAACCAACTTTTTGTTGGTATGGTTATCCAGATCTATTAGCCCTAATATGGCCAGTCTGTAGTGTTAGTAATATGCACTTTTCTAACGCTGTAAGAGACGTTGGTCTGAGAAAAATGGAAGACCAATTCTGTAGAGGTCAGGCAAAACATGGATGGATGGATGGATGGATGGGAGGGAGGGAGGGAGGGAGGGAGGGAGGAGGTTCTACTTCTTTCCAACTTAGGTGACTGTGATTATCCTGATGTCTGCCCTGTGCTACTTAAAAACAATATCAATAAGTGTAATTCTACAGCTTTCCTTTGGAACAAAAAGCAACAATAGGAGCATAATGTACAGACTATATGATAAAAATGTACATGGTGATCCAGAAGAGCTTCTCCTCAGGATCATAGGCAAGTTGTAATTTTAAATTATATCAGATTCTTAATTAAAGCCATTAAGCTCAAAATGAACCTGTATTAAATGTAAATGATACCTCTCAAAGGAAAGTGTTTTGAGGTAGCAAGGCAACATCAGAATAGTCTTTTACCCAGAAAATGGTTACATATCAGCGTCACACCAAAACTCATGCTAAAGGTGATTCCCTGGCAGGCCATGCAGGAGAAGAGAAAGCCAAAGCTTGCAAAGTTACATCATGGGGAATCTAGAGCATATAATTGTCATTAAGTTATGATCACAATTGGAACTGGAATTTCAGTGTTTAATAACACATGATGATGTTATTAAACAAGTCATAATCATATGAGTGCAGCCAATTGTATATTACCACAGTCCTAAAGAATCATGTGGCATATACAGTCTTTAAATGAATCCAATTGACTTTGCTTGTTGGAAACCAGATAAGGTCACAAATCACAATTATGTGATCGCAAGATACTGCAACCAGGTGAGCTGGTTGCCAACTCCGAAACTGCGATCATTTATTATGGTGGGTAATGGTCAGTTGTAACTTTTGAGAATGGGTCATAAGTCACTTTTTCTAAGACTGTTGTAAAATTGAACTGCCATTAAACAACTGGTTGTAATTCGAGGACTACAAGAGTAGGAAGTAAGAATATATGGAATACAGTTAACTGAACTGCTTCTGTTCAACAGAAGCTGCTGACAGGTTAAGTGAAATACTTTCTGATAGCCAGATTAAATGCATGCAGGCTACTATTTCAGTTATTTACAATAATGCTAAAGGGCAAGTGGGAATACTGATAACAATAGACTAAAAATGAGGAAGCAAAATCACCCTGATTGGTCTGAAAGGTAGCCTTGGAAAGCCAAACCATTTCAGAAAGCTCATTTAGCAGCAGGTCTGCAAGGAAATTGCTTCATCGGAATGTGAATTAATAATTGAGGCTACTGAAAATGACTGCATGAGAGACAAGAGTACGTCCCTCAGCAGACTTTCCCCTTGCATTATAAAAAGATTTTTTTTTATAATATGCCAGTTTACTTGGACCACTGACCAATAGTTACAGGATCTGACTTTTTAGCTTAGACAGAAAACAAGGGGAAATACCAAATAAGGAAGAAAACCGAAGGGAGAACAGCCCAGCAATAATTAGTGTTGAAAATAAAGGAAAAAAAATATTGATTGTTGCTCAATATGATTCAGAACTAAAGAACTGTCTGTCATCAGTATAATTAGGGTTGCTTGATCTTATTAACATCAAGGTCAAACAACCTTTCTTATTCAGCTACCCTGAGCAACACACATTGATCTGAATTTTAAATATTCTAGCACTTCTAGTTTCAAATGATCTATTGTGAGATTATGGAGTTCTACATTTTGAGACTACCGATACTGGGGAAAGATGGTGCTCAAAAAGAAGTAAGCAGAAAAGGGCTGATAAGGTTTTTACAAAATAAGCAATGAAGAAGAAACTTCATAGAAAGGTTTTTCTCTATACTAGTACAAGATGCTAGGATCAATCACAGAAATGGAAGGTTATAAGTTTTGTTCGTATAAAAAATAAGCAAATTCTTCCCATATAGATAAACAAAAGAAACCATTGCCATGAAAAATGACAACCTGATTGAATGGACATTAGTCAAGTTAATGCTTTCAGGCCATGGAAGCTATGAACTAATGTCAAGCATAGAATCAGTAATATTTGTAAACTACCAGTTATTGGATCTGAAAGCAGAAAAATGATACTTCTCTTACACTCTTTTGTTATCTAATATGGAAACAAGATGCCAAATCAAACAGATTGTTAATCTAATAAAGCACTGTCAGCAGCAAAAACATAATATAAAAATGGGGACAAATCCCATAAATGGAACAATTACATAATGATGTCTAATGAGACTATCTAAAACACATAATCTGCAAGCTAGTGTCATAATGCAGGGACACCCTTTGTCCTGCTTCCCTTCCTATGGCTGACTCTGAATAGCGTCCTTATGTTTTAGGGCTCCATAGACTTTACATACATACAGAGAGAGAGAAATTGACAAGTACAGTATATAATCCTAAGAAGTCCCCATGATATTTATGAATGAACCTTATGGGAATCAATGTTGTAATTAATTTTTTTATCATGAATGACAGTCACTAAATAATAGCAAATGGTGTCTGATAGTATCCATACAGCTACTCCAATTTTAAAGTTATAATCGTTATCAGATTGTATCCCATTTGTATGTTGTATGTCAATGCTGCAATACATGGTGATGGAATAAGTGCCAAAGCTCTTAGTTTTCAACTATGAATTTCCTCTGATTATAGAAAGGGACCTAGGATCCTGTACTTTAGTTAACATGCACAGATAGAATCCACCTTATAACAAGAGTTCCTTGAAAATTTAGTCCTTCTCCAAAAAGGCCTATCTATTCACTTTCAAGGCAATTGTAACAGTTGTGTAGTTATTTAACTTAAAGAGATAGTTCTATATACAGGCAGTCCAGAAAAAAAGCTGTATACTTTACATCTCATGTCCTGAAAATCAGGAACAGAATTTTTATTACCATATTCCTTCTGTTAATCAGAATTCCAGCCCTCCTGAGCTCTGTTTTTGCTGTCAGAGGCTACGCAGGCCAGTCATTTACTGTTTCCAGGGTGGCCCCACGGGCTAGATCTAAGCACCCTGTGGGACAGATCCGGCTCTCGGGCCTCAAGTTTGATACCCTGCCCCAGAAAGGTTACCTTACATTAAGCTGTGACCTTAGTGTTGAAACAATCTATTGAATTCAGATGGAACAGGTGTCAGGTTATGACTAGCAGTGTGCTAATCATTACTTTGGCTAATTAGCCCACTATAGCAATGTCAGATCTGACCATTAGTTACATCAAATTGTACTGGTGTAACATTGCATGCTGCACATAAGTTATCTGTACTCAGAATTCAACTGTTTTAGATAAGTTTAGGCAACTATTGTACTTCCTATGTAAGTACTATCTAAGCAGCCATACTATCACCACCATTATATATTTCTGGGAAAGATATTCTGACATTATTCATATGATTTACAATTACAAAACCTCAACTTGAAAGATAGCTTTCCTCCAGCTTTCCTTTTCTCTTCTTAAAGACAGTTTGCACATAAGTAAGAATCTTCTCTAACTAAAACAACTCCAATGCCCAAACCAGAAATGTGTTAAACGTCTAGTAGAGATGCATTAAAATAAAGGTCATTGACCTTAAAACAAACTGAAATGTTACTAACCAAAGTTAGCTACCTCAAATTATTAAGAATCTTATTTCAAGATTACCATGAAGGCACAGTGGTTAGAATGCAGTATTGCAGGCTAATTCTGCTGACTGCCAACGGCTGGCAGTTCAAATCTCACTGGCTCAAGGTTGACTCAATTTTCCATCCTTCCAAGGTTGGTAAAATGAGGAGCCAGATTATTGAGGGAAATATGCTGACTCTGTAAACTGCTCAGAGAATGAACTATTATATAAGATTAAGTGCTATTGCTATTACATTTATAAGGCAATTTTCTAGAATGATACAGCAAGCCTAAGCCTTTGCTCTCTACCCACCTCTCAAAGACAAAACTAGTTTTTCTCAGAGACACTTCAGAATGAAAGGAATAATTTCCAAGGTGAATATTCAAACCAATCCATCAAAATCTTAAACATCCTGTCAGGTAACTTCCAGGTGATTATTATGCTAATATTGCTTGTTTAGTTTAAAGCTATGTCATTTTTTTTAAAAAAAACATAGTGGAATGTGGATTTAGTCTGTCTATGTCTGGGCATGTCGCTTAAATAAAAGAATGATCAACCAAATGGAAGAGGAGGCCAGATCTGTCATTCATTGTCCAAAAAACTTTAAAAGAAATCAATCAGTAGGTCTTGTACTACCTCTTTGAAGTGCTAAATTGCTATCAACATTCTAAATTATTCTGTAGCTGAATTTCAATCCAATCTCAAAAAATCCGCTATAAAAAACCCAAAACTTAAACAAAGTAGAAAAATATAAAAAGCATAGATACGGTTCAAAATCTTCAAAATCAGCAGATCTTTTGGTGTCTACACAAACAGTCTTTCTTGGCAAATACTGAAATAATGCATGACCACTTCTTCCAAGATTAAAAAAAAAACTGATTTATTTTACCAACCTAGTTCTACAGCTCTGGAATTTCATTGTGGTCACCCATCTGAGTGTTCGCCTGCTTAATTTTTTGAGATCAGCAATGCTCATATAAAAATACATAACCTTTCAGCCTCTTTCTTATTCTGACATTCTGCCCAGTAAGCAATGCCAAATTATAATGAATAGATTTTTTAAAAATCTTATATTTTGACACCAAAAAGGGCTTGTTACATGAATCTGTTTGTTGAGTGATTAATATCCTATCTATCTATCTATCTATCTATCTATCTATCTATCTATCTATCTATCTATCTATCTATCTATCTATACCAAATTTGACAATAGCAACCTAATGTGTATTGCATGAACTGAATATACACTGCTCAAAAAAATAAAGAGAACACTTAAACAACACAATGTAACTCCAAGTCAATCACACTTCTGTGAAATCAAACTGTCCACTTAGGTAGCAACACTGATTGACAATCAATTTCACATGCTGTTGTGCAAATGGAATAGACAACAGGTGGAAAGCATAGGCAGTTAGCAAGACATCCCCAATAAAGGAGTGGTTCTGCAGGTGGTGACCACAGACCACTTTTCAGTTCCTATGCTTTCTGGCTGATGGTTTGGTCACTTTTGAATGCTGGAGGTGCTTTCACTCTAGCGGTAGCATGAGATGGAGTCTACAACCCACACAAGTGGCTCAGGTAGTGCAGCTCATCCAGGATGGCACATCAATGCGAGCTGTGGCAAGAAGGTTTGCTGTGTCTGTCAGCATAGTGTCCAGAGCATGGAGGCACTACAAGGAGAGAGGCCAGTACATCAGGAGATGTGGAGGAGGCCATAGGAGGGGAACAACCCAGCATCAGGACCGCTACCTCCGCCTTTGTGCAAGGAAGGACAGGAGGAGCACTGCCAGAGCCCTGCAAAATGACCTCCAGCGGGCCACAAATGTGCATGTGGCTGCTCAAACGGTCAGAAACAGACTCCATGAGGGCGGTATGAGGGCCCGACGTCCACAGGTGGGGGTTGTGCTTACAGCCCAACACCGTGCAGGACGTTTGGCATTTGCCAGAGAACACCAAGATTGGCAAATTCGCCACCGGCGCCCTGTGCTCTTCACAGATGAAAGCAGGTTCACACTGATCACATGTGACAGACGTGACAGGGTCTGGAGACACCATAGAGAACATTCTGCTGCCTGCAACATCCTCCAGCATGACTGGTTTGGCAGTGGGTCAGTAATGGTGTGGGATGGCATTTCTTTAGGGGGCTGCACAGCCCTCCATGTGCTCACCAGAGGTAGCCTGACTGACATTAGGTACCAAGATGAGATCCTCAGACCCCTTGTGAGACCATATGCTGGTGCAGTTGGCCCTGGGTTCCTCCTAATGCACGACAATGCTAGACCTCATGTGGCTGGAGTGTGTAAGCAGTTCCTGCAAGATGAAGGCATTGATGCTATGGACTGGCCCGCCCGTTCCCCAGACCTGAATCCAATTGAGCACATCTGGGACATCATGTCTTGCTCCATCCACCAACGCCACGTTGTACCACAGACTGTCCAGGAGTTGGGGAATGCTTTAGTCCAGGTGTGGAACGAGATCCCTCAGGAGACCATCCTCCACCTCATCAGGAGCATGTCCAGGCATTGTAGGGAGGTCATACAGGCATGTGGAGGCCACACACACTACTGAGCCTCATCTTGACTTGTTTTAAGGACATTACATCAAAGTTGGATCATCCTGTAGTGTTTTTTTCCACTTTAATTTTGAGTGTAACTCCAAATCCAGACCTCCATGGGTTGCTAAATTTGATTTCCATTGATAATTTTTGTGTGATTTTATTGTCAGCACATTCAACTATGTAATGAACAAAGTATTTAATAAGAATATTTCATTCATTCAGATCTAGGATGTCTTATTTTTGTGTTTCCTTTATTTTTTTGAGCAGTGTACAAACAAACCTCAAAGTCCTATGCTACTTATTTTATTTACAAGGATCTAATAAAGTTCCAGCAATAATATCAATTGTAAATACATGGTTCAGAAAGGGCAAAAGGCATTTATTTACTTCAGCCCATTTATTGTTTATGAAATACTTACTAATCTTAAAAGCACCTACATATATTATACTTCAACAGCCTGATAACATATGTTCCTAAAATTGTTGTTTTTAAAATGTCATGTCATATATATTCAAGTCCCTTCAACTTTTTTGTGAATCATATTCTACCTTACACAGTGCAAAGAAATGCTCCCTACAAACCACCCTGAAACATTGGGCACACTTCAAATGGTACTATACTATCAAAAATGGCCTGTATGGAACTTCCTTTATATAAAGATGTAAGAATATTCTATTTGAGTTCAACCTGTTTCTGTACAAATTGATAAAGTAGATATTCCATGTACTTGCAAAAACTTGTTCAGAGCTTGTCAGAGAAGGCAAAAAAATTAATCTTAACAAAACCCCTTTTGTTCTAACAGATGGCTTAAAATCTGAGTTACTGTATAAGAAAGGAGGGAAGGATAAATCAGGCATAGTGATGGATCAGTTCCTCTTTAAATTCTCACTGTAAATCATGGAAAGCTAGCCAAATCTACATTCCATCTGCAGCGATAACATTTACAATAGCATTTACATCTAAATGTAGATGCATGAAATTACCCATGCAAACATATATATGACTTTGGACACATTTCACTGCATTCTTTGGTTATTCATTAAAACTCACCAATCTTCTACAAACACACTTCAAAGAGCTACACACTCTACAATTAAGACTTCTAGGATTCATCTAAAACTACTTTCCTTAAGCTCTGTACATGCACATGTACAGAAAGAGAAAGAAAATTTCACCTGATAGTTCTATCAACTCGTCAAATTAATTATGATGGAAAGTCCATATACACATAGATCTATTTACACAAAAGCTGATGTGTGTAGACTATAAACATGGTATTTATATTGCTGAATATCTCAATGTATAATTAAGAAACAATCAAACCCAATAATATTAGACTATATAAAGACATTATCCATCACAGCTTTGCCAATTCAGAGGGCTGCTTAAATCATAGAAATACTGTCATTTAAATATCAAGGTGGGTACATCTCCCAAAAATTCCTTTCAGCCAATCCAAGGGCCTCTTCAGACTGCCAGTGTATGCATGTTCGTACATAGAAGATGTTTCTGCAGTGAGTTGCTACAACACTTTTATAAGCAACACTTGTGGTAGTGAAAGAAAGGAAGGGTCTAAAGAAAATGATGTGTACATCATTATCAATACACTTTCCTTTGGTTTATTGACTTACACAATTCTTATCTTTCTATAGTGAAGTATGTTGAGTTCATATAAGGAAATTCACTTTGCTGTTAAAGCTTGGGGGTCATCTAAAAACTGCTCATGAACCTTAATAGTAAAACTCAGGTGCAATAAGGAATGAAAAGAAGTTTAGCAACAGCAAGCCTTTTAATCTCAGAAAAGCAACCATCCACAGGGAAGGTCAAAAAAGTCAAGATAGTGAGTATAATTGCATGACTGAAGCCCCACTCATTTGTACATGCATTTACAGACTTTAATGTATATGCAAAAGGAAAGGGCTTTGATAATCGGTTTCTGATTACCATCATAACAACTTTGCCTTACCACATAGGCTCTGCTGTCTGTAGAGTTTTTCAACTCTATCCTAGATACAAGTTCCTCTAAGTTCGATCATATTAAATCACAACAAATTGTTGTGTGTTGAGAATTGTTCAAATGGGATTAAATAACTTATTGCTTTTATAGAAAATTAGATTAAAATAAATAGACTTTTGAGTGGGTCATATACAGCCAATGTTTGACATGGCTGCAAAATACCTTTTCCCAGAAGCAAAAAAGCACTGGACTTTGAGATCTGTTTGATTCTAAGGCACTGTTGGAAATAAAAGATTTTCTTCTTGAAAGTAGTGCTTTGATGCATACTAAGTTCCTAGTCATTTTCTACAAATTAAAAGAATCTTAAGAGAATTAGGGGAGGAAGCTTGGGAGATACCAATAAATACTCCATTAGGCATATTGTCACTCTGGGACACTTTGTGACTCTTGCTTTATTTAACCATGGAATAGACAAAGTATTCAAAAGTATCTGGAGATCAGCAAATGAATTAAATGGAATTTGAGTTATAATTAGACCTTCTCACAAGTAAAACCAACCATTACCATAAACCTTCTATCAATCAACTCAGTGGGATAGCTCCAAACTATAATACATCCAGTAGTAATAATAGTAATATAAAATGATAATACTAGTCATAACAAGTACTGAAAAACAACCACACATTCAGATTACTAAAATTGTAAAAATAGGCCTTCTACATGAGAAAACTTTCTGCAAAATAAGCAAAAATTGTGGTTATAATTAAAAAAGAAAAATTTATAATTATAGGTCAATATAGTAAAAAGATTAAATAAATTATATTACATAGTTTGACAGAAGCCAGAATAGCTTTTGCAAAATTATGGAAAGGAGATTCAATTTGAATCTCCCTTCAGAAGATTTTGTCATACAAACAGTACTGGAATGCGCTGAAATG
Organism: Notechis scutatus; assembly: GCF_049901735.1. NCBI lineage: Eukaryota > Metazoa > Chordata > Lepidosauria > Squamata > Elapidae > Notechis > Notechis scutatus. The sequence continues at coordinate 231,351,379 of NC_142010.1, forward strand.
GATAAGCTCACACTGGAAATGAAAGACAAGGAGGATTCTGAATATTATGCAATATGGAATCAATGGTATGAGTGGTTAAAAAACAGATATAAAGATTAAGATGAAGGATTATGGCAAATAAAGCAAGAAACCTTAATAGATTATCAATATATGTATGTATATAATAATGTATGTAGGATATAACAAAAGGTTGTTACAAATATGAGTGAGATTTGTATTTTTGAAAACCATAATAAAAACAATAAAAAGAAAAAAGAAATAAAAAAGAAAGTTTTATTTTTACACTTCAGTAATTAAAGCAGAGACCTTTAGTGGTTAAGGCATCGGGCTAGAAACCAGGAGACGATGAGTTCTATTCTCATCTCGAGCACAAGCTGACTGGATGATGGATGGCATATTCATTTAACTAATAAATAAAACCTATTGTTATATCTCTCCAATTAATAACTGCAGAATAACTGATACATTTTCACTACCCAGAATTATCAATTTTTTTTTCAGAAATCAGTTTCAATATGACAGCACTCTCTCACACACACTCTCTCTCTCTCTTTCTCTCTCTCTCTCTCTCTCTTTCCCCCCTCCCTCTCTCCCTCCTTTCCTCCTTGTCTCTTTCTTACCTTTGCGGAGAGCACATGTCATAGATAAGGTCCAATATATCCACAAGAAATGTTTAAACATTTTGACCTAAAAATAGAACAGAAAATAATCACTATGCATATTTTCATAATACAATCACAGTAAATATCTTGATAATGGTTAAAGCACCATGATAGAAACTGACTGAGACTAGGAGTTCTAATTCTGCTTTATGAATGGAAGCCATAGGTGATTTTGGGTCAGTCATTTTCTGTCCTCCTAACACACTTCACAGATTTGCAAAAAAAAAATTAAAAAAATCTAAAGATTAAAATAAGATTATTGTCTTCACTTCACACCAACTGTCTAACGGATAATAAAATTTGACCTTTTTTGGAAAAATGAATTCCTTGATCGTGTCCCTTAATTATGACCCATACTGTGAAATATCTCAACATTTTAGAAGCCGGCAACATTTATACAAAAGCAAGAATAGCAAAATTAGCTTAAGACCTCAAATGGTCTCTAGATGACACCATCCAGGAGAGGAGTTCAAGAGATAGGACTTTCCCACCTCAGAAATGTCAACCTCTTTGCCTATCTCTCCCATGCTCTGTGCTAAGAAAAGCAGGTCCTTCTTCAGAAAGAAGAAAGCAATGAATCTGAACTGGAGAGAAATTGATAAACTAATTGCCAGGAATGCTATATTTCTTAGTCTTAGACTTTAGATTCTCTAAGTGTGGGAGTAAAAAGATTTGAGAAAGAAGAGTTGTTGAGGCCTAGGAAGAGGGAAAAGAAGTTAACAGGCCAAAATGAAATCTGTGTGTCTTAAATGGTGAGCTGAAGATTCCTCAAAGTCCCTCAGTATAGCAGGGATTTTATTGACAGAATATACATATATACGTATATGATTAGGCAATCTGAGGCATGTGGGTTTTTTTTTTCAAAACCACATTTAAATTTGCTTTTATCCATTATGACAGAAGTGCCATAGAAGTTTTCTGGAAATGTTTTGAGCATAAAAGGACTACATATAAGCATGTTTCAAAATCTACTCTATAACAAACAATCTGGATTTCATTCCCCTCTGGAAAAATGATTCACAAAGAAACGTAACAACCAAATTAGGCCTTTTTAAGATGACTGGAAATTATAACCGTGCTACACAACCTCCATTTAAAGAAACCAGAAAAATGACTTAATCTATTCAAGTCAATGGGATTTCATAATTGACTTCAACATGACATGCCGACTATATTTACTTTATTGCATCATTTGTAAAAAAAAAAAAAAAAAAAGAATAAATTATAGAAATACTGAACAAGCTGCCAAACCATATTTGGATAAAATTGTGCTGACACATATATATATGGCTAAGTTCCTTTCCCTTAAGAATCCTGAAGCTCAACATCAAAGCTTAGTTTCAAAATATTTTTCAGTGCAGTCATACACCCGATATACTTGACATGGGCTCATGCTGACTAGTCAACTGCCGTTGGGAATGATTGGAATGATCAACTAAAGATAACTTCATTATTTATGAGTTTGAGTCAATTCATGAATTAATCTATAATTAAGGTTCTATACATTTCCATCAGGATAAAAATAATAGTAAGGAAACAGACTTAGGTTTGTTCTAAGCTCTTTGCCAGCAAGTATTGCATTGCTTATAGAAAGAGCTCAAGATTCTAGTGAATAATATTGTATAGCTGGGAAATGGCAAAAAAGGATTACAAAAATAATCAAGTGGGCTGTCTAAGAAAAGATTACAATATGGGGAAGGCAAACAAAGGGAATTACAGGTAGTCCTCAACTTATAACCATTTATTTTGGAATTATATCAGCACTGAAAAGACCTGTCCTCACACTTATGAGCATTGCCACACTCCCATGATCACTTGATCAAAATTTGGGCATTTAGCAAACAGCATATATTTACAATTGTTACAGTATCCTGGGGTCATGTCATGTGATCATTGTTTATGATGTTTCCCGCCATCTTTCAACATGCAAAGTTAATACAGGGAACTTGTTTACCAACCATGTGTTTCATTTAACAACTGCAGTAATTTGCCTGATAACCATGGGGAAAAAAAGAATTGTAAAACCAGGCACAACTCATTTAACAGCCACCTTGCTTAGCAACAGAAATTCTGATTCACATTGCAGTTATAAGTTGAAGAGGTAGTCAGCTATCTATATTTATAATCAGTTTTTTTTAAAAAAAACCGCTATTTTACAACTTAAATCAGTTGGCTAATTTTCCAGCTGATTTCACTCACCCATAAATCAATCCTTGCTATCTTCAGAAAATTATAATGCTGGGAAAGTGAAAGGAAATGGAAGAGAACAACAAGCACTAAGATGGATAGTCTCAATTACAGCAGTGATGGGTAAACTGCATTAAGACTTGAAAGACCAGGTTGGGACCAGATCATTCTAGAGAAACTCCATGTCAGGGGTATCAAACTGATGGCCCATGGGCCAGATGCATCACATGCAGGCCATGCCCACCCCTGCGAAGGGAAAAAATATCACGGAACACCATGTGATGGCAACGTGATGCCACAAGCTTGACACCCATGATCTACGTGGTCACTAAGAACTGACACGAATTTGATGGCAGATAATAAATCATGAATCAACCCAAATGTAATCCATTCTGGTAAATCGAGTCTAGAATTATTCCTAAACTTTATACAGGTAGCCCTCAACTTACAAATATTTGCTTAGTGACCGTTTGAAGTTACAGCAGCAGTGAAAAAAAAACTTATGTCCATTGTAGACCCATGGTCATGTGATCAAAATTCAGGTACTTGGAAACTAGAATGTATTTATGACAGCTGTACTGCCCTGGTTCATATATAACCTTCCTAACCAGCTTCTGACAAGCAAAGTCAAAGGGTGAAACCCAGATTTGCTTAATAACCTCACTAAATTGCAGTGATTCAATTAACGGTGGCAAAAAAAGGTCATAAAATGGGCCAAAACTCACATAACTTCTGCCTTATTTAGCAATGGAAATTTTGGACTCAGTTGTAGATGTAAGTCAAGAACTACCTGTATAAATTTCATAACTTCAGATACTTAATTCTGAATTTATGAAGTGCTGTAATTTCTTGAAGACTGAATTATTTCTGTATTATGTTCAAAATACAAAGCAAACTTCTCACTTGATTATCAATTTTTTTTGTATAAATATTTACCATAACAAAATTTCTGGATCTGAAATTTGTACTAAAAGTAGGGAAGTAAATGGAATGGTTTGCCACTTTATAAGCATATAATAACCTAACAGATTCTTTAGGCAGAGATAAGATCAGCTAAGAAAGCTAAAGTTCTGCTCCAAGCTAATTTAGTCTAATTACTACATTCTTGCCAAAAAATGTCAGATTTTTACCACTTCAGAGTTGCACAGTATTTTCTTATTCCACATTATTGCTCTTGGCAAGAACAGGAGAAGACACAAATAGTTAGTTAAATAGTTAAATGTTCACAACAGGATAGGGGAAAGTAGCCCAAAACTGAAGCTTCTGCGATTAATTTCACATTAAGTATTCTTTCTTAGAATTCTACTGCTTTAAAATAAATATGAGAATCAATGGTGAAAATTATTATATATTTTATGATGGAGTCATGTATTTAGTTTAAATGACACTGAATCCAATTAAAGTAGCTTTCAATATACTGTAAATGCTGGAATAACCAATATTCTTTTTAATCCAAAACAGGAAACTGCCTTCTAAGACCATTATTCTTATATTTACCTTAAAGCAACACATACTTTGCAAATCATAAGGCCTCTATTTAGATATAGCCTTTTCTCCATCATACTGTTGGTTGGATCCAAACTCAAAGGTCACCTACCCTGTTTCTCCAACAATATGGCCTCCCCCAATAGGAAGTCCCAGCATGTTTTATAGGCATGAAATGAAATTAAGCCCCTCCCCCAAATTAAGGCCTATATTAAAACATGCTAAATGGGGGAAATGGCGGGGGCTTGCCGTTAGGAAGTACTTTTGTTGCACATCCGGATATGGTGCTGCCTGCGTTGACCCCAATACGAAGTGCCCCACCAACGCCGAGGTCAACATCCAAGCCATCACCGCCCGCCTGAAGATGCAAGGGGTGGAATTAAGTCACCCGAAAAGACAGCCTAGCCATTTTTCAGGGCTTAAAAAAAAATAAGACCCGGCCTTATTATATGAAAAACACGGTATCATATTTCCTAAAATATTCCTTATTTCAAGGAGCATTAAATCAATATAACTGTATACTAATTTCAATATAAGAATAATTTTCACTCCCTGTAAGATGTTTCCAGGCTTACTTTAAAGTGTTTTGTTTCTTCTAGTTTAGACAAAGAAATATGAAATCTGGGTGCTGTCTTAGAGCCACAAAAGAGCATACTAATTAAACAGCAACACATTAAGTCTCTAAGGCTCTGTTTGCTGAGCAAGCTGTGACCAAATACTTCCCAGGTATATCATTTTCTAATATTGTATTTTATTATGCTAAACAAGTCAATGAAAGAAAATATGCACAAGACCATTGAAGAATCAACACCTTAAAATTGATAAGCATAGAAATGAAAAAGGGGAAAGGAAAAAAAAGCCAGGAAATTATTTTATAAACAAAAAAATTACCCAAAGTCTGCATTATTATTTTTTAAAGCAACCATTATCAAGCAGTTCATATCAATGTTCAAATGATGTTAATTAAAAGTATATTTCTATTTCCAGCATTGCAGAATAATTCTTTTATCCACCCTTATTGAAGAATCCACAATTCTTCATAGCTGGATATATACAAAATACCAATAATATACCCAACAAGAACTTGGATTTTCAACATGCAATGATTGAGCCAGAATTGTTAGCTCTGCTAATATCAGCCCCAAATGCATTAATAGCTCAGAACCAAATTAATAGTCCTTTAATTACATATCCAGCAGCATGAAGATTGCAATCTAACTAACCATGCTAAAATTCCCTGTAGCATTCAAATACAGTAATCAACAATTTTGTTGCTTAAACCTATTTTAGTGTCACAATTTCACATTGTTTACTGCAATTCTCCTTTTGTTCACCAAGACATTCACATTTCTACTTCCCAAGGTCATCTAATAATTACCATCAGCTAATAGTTGTTATATCTGATGGTGTGGCTTTTGCTGTATCTGCTTCAGGCTGGATTTCCAGATAAAAAGTTCTAGACCAAGATTGCCTTTGCTCAGTCTCCCCAGTTTGTTCTCTCTAGATCTGTTGTTCTTCAAACTGTTGAACTGTAAATCCCAGGGTCTCCAGCTGTTGGTTGTATTAACTGAGAAGTAATCCAATGCAGCTGGAAGACCTTAGGGTAATAAGAGTTTCTTAGATGATGGCCACCACTAGGCAAAAACAGGAAAAAAAACTTTTTTTAACTTGGATTTTAGGCTGCAGTATATTTACTGTTCTTCTCACATGCATACATGGAATGCAGCTGTTTCTGATTTACAACTTGTAAAAAACAGAGTAAGGTTTGACAGAGCCACCAGTGCATGAATGAGCAAGCAGTCTCTATTGTAGTTCACTGAGGATCAAACAGATTCATGAAACCATATAAGTTTATACTGTGAATATCTCAGAATAAAGTTTTCTCTGAGCCCTACTCCTCCCCCTTTTTTTCAAGGACTTCTTGAGAAACAAAAATGGCTTCTTGCTTCCTGAACAAGTTGATCAGTCAACAGCTGGACTCCTTGTTTTCAACTATCATGGCTGTCATAAGAAAAGTACTAAAGATCTTCTTTCAACTGGAAAAGTCTTGTTAGATATTTGCCAAAATATAACAAATGTATTTGCTAATGCCTAAATTGTGTTTTATCCAAACTGAAGAGTAAAAAGAAGTAGAAAAGAAATTGGCAGTTGCTTTCATTACCGCTAGCAAAAGGAAACAATCATATAGCTTACTGCATTAAGAAAAGGGAAAGATTGTAACATCCTTTGCCATCTTGGGCCCTCACATATTTTGCTTCCTTGTACCATGCACATTTAACACTCAGGATTTATTTTGCAATTCTAATAGCTGTTGTATCTTCTTGAGATTTAGCTCCCATAAATTTGGCATGGTGTAGTTCAAAGCATATTTAACGAGTTCCATTAAACTTGATCCCAAGTAAATACACTTAAAACTACAATCCAAGTTGCTGAAATTGCTTGTCTGATTTCACGCTTTCAGAGAAGCTGAAGAAGAAAAGCGTTAGACCCTGTACTTCATGGGAAGAGACTCCAAGGCAGTACTTCCCAATTGTATTCAACTAATAAGTTCCTTGGAGTACTACACCATGTAATATACTCATACACTTTATTATTCACCATCACATCATCTTCACTCCTGTTAGATTATTGATGGATCTTTAATTGCCTAATACAGATTAGGTTCATTATAAATTATACTGCTTAAATATTCTGTCTTCCATTTAATTAACTTTGCCAGTTTTACCATATTACTACCAACTGATTCATTGTTCTGCTGTTCACAGTTGGTTAATTTGGACTATATTCAATTAATCACTGTCTCTTGATTAACTCATTATCACTTGTAGTGATCCAAGTACTACATTGCAGGATGTGCAAATGATTACACTGCCCCACAAAAGCATCATTTTGTTCCTTACTTGTTCCCCTCCATCATCAAATGTACGTTATTTATATTCTGTTGATTTTTTTAAAAAAATATTTGTCACACACCAAAAAGCTGTATAGATGTAAAGCAGATCACATTTTTTAACTCAATAAGTCAAATAGGAGCCACCAGTCAGGTATTGCTGTCCATTACAGTAGGTTCTGCTTATTTAGATTTCCAGATATGAGGTGTATTCTTAATAAGCTGCCATTAGTGGTCCATGGTGGATCATATATTGGCATAAGTTGGGTTCATGTGCTGCACTAAAATCAAATCAAAATATGATTCAGTGCAAAGTATACAATCACTCTTAGAATGCACTTTAGATGTAATTATGTCTAATTAATTACATAATGTTTGTGGAAGAGAAACTTGGCTTAGAGTAAGAAAAAATGACCAAGTTTGTATTTTCAGAATGATGTAATCACGTGACATATCATTACATTTTTCCCCTTTGTGGAGTTGGGGTGGGCGTGACCTGCACATGACACATCCAGCCCTGGGCCACCAGTTTGACACCCCTGGACTAGTCAATCATGAAGGAAGATCCCTATATAATCTGCCTGAAGAGGAAAGGCAAGATGTTAAGCTAATAAATAGGTAGCCATCAAGTCTAAATCAGCTACTCACTAGCAACCATATATCAGAGAAACCATACCTACAGCCATAGTCCAGAGCCTAATTCTGTCCCCATATTCACTCAGACAACAAATATTGTATCAATAGAGGAGAATATTTGTAGCTCAGGATTGAAATGAGGGACCCTTGATGCTCTCTGAGTTTGGTTGTTTTTTTGCAGATATTTTATTAGCCAAATTAGGTAACATCAGTGAATAGATGAGGTTACCTAGTTTGGGTAATGAAACATCTACTAGAACAAAAACAGCTCAGAGACCACCAAGAACCCTCAACAAATGTTGTCTATGTAAGTGTTCATTTTCCATAGCACCAGGAGTCATATATTTTGTCTGTCTTCCTATGTGAAATAAATTATTGTATTGTTCAAACTCTGACAACCAATACTAAAAAAGGGGGGGGGAAACTAGTGACATGTCCTCAGCTGTGATGGAATGTATTTCTGCAGAAGCAGTGGAGAGAATTTTGGCAACTGTGCAATCCCCAACTGGAGGAGGGGGAGGGACAAAGTTCAGGGTAGGCACACTCTAGAATTCCTTAGGATATTACCTAGGACGTAGGTAATAAAATTGTATCTTTATCTTGACAAAAATCTGTCCATTAAGCAAATAAGGACTGAACCCAATTGGATCTCTCTCTCTCACCTCTGGGCTTGGGCCTGACATCAACATTTATGAATAAGGTGTTCTTGAACTAAACTTAAAAAGTCCAGTTATAATTTTTGTTTTTCTGTATTTCAACAGGAGTCCACTCTTTACAGCTTATCATGTATCTAATCTATTACATAACACATTTTATAGATGTTACAAATAGTAACAACATGAAATGTACTAGCCTTTAAGATGCTATAAAACTGTTTTGAAAATGAGCAAAGTGACAAAGTTTCTGTTGGTCTACTTACTATTTATTGTGGAACAGTTATATTCAACAGTGAAAAAATGCTCTCATGGAGCAGAGAAATATTTTCTCTATAGGACATGAACATGTGATGCAGCAAATTATTTACTATTATCACCTTTTTCTGCTACAACAGCTTCCCTAATCTGTTAGTACTGGTTGGAGATGAAGAAAATTCTAATTCAACTTGTTTGAAGGGCATGAGGCTGGAGAAATGTGATATTACAAGATATAATCAAGGTGAAACCTAGTTGGAACTGCCAGGCATACACTGGAGGCATATACTTTTGAAAGCCAGATAGTGTTGAAAGCAGACCTCCCAAATCCAATTCCAACTTACCATGAGTTCAGTGAGTGACTTTGAGGCAAAACCAATCTCTTAACCCACTTTAGATAACTTAATAATGGGAAAGCTATCTTGCCCTCCCTTTTTGGCTGTAACAGTTTACCATGGCAGACAGATGCTTACTCTGGGCTGACTCAGCAGAATTTGGCTTGGCTCTGTATTCAGTAATTTGAATGTTGATGGTCTGAGGAGATTGAGGTCTTATGAAATCACTGATGTCCCATGGTCTCTTTGAGACAGGCCAATTCATTGTTGAAGGTCATTAAAGCCCACAATACACCTTAACGCCTTGCTAGAATTCCCTGCTAGTCTTCATGGCATGATAGCAGTGTTCCAATATCTCAGGAGTTGCCATAAAGAAGAGGGAGTCAACCTATTCTTCAAAACACCTGAAGGCAGGACAAGAAGCAATAGATGGAAACTAATCAAGGAGTGAAGCAACTTAGAACTAAGGAGAAATTTCCCCAAAGTTAGAAAAGTTAGTCAGCTGAAGGACTTGCTTCCAGAAGTTGTAAATGCTCCAACACTGGAAGTTTTAAAGAAGAGATTGGACAACCATTTGTCTGAAATGACATAGGGTTTCTTCCTTGAGGCAGTTGGACCAAAGATCTCCCTTCCAACTTCGTTATTCTGTTATTCATCCCTTTCCTTCTTGGCACAGTTCACTGAAGAAGGTGCTGGCTAATAAAGCAAACACTAGAACACCCCTCCCTACACCGTTCCACCGCCTTCCATTCTCCGTGGCTATTGCTAGCACCACCTTAATGTATTCCTTAAGTTGTCGGGATGCCAAACCCCAGAACCTCCCCCCCCTTCCCCCCCCCCCACTCCCTTCCAAATCTCTTTCCCACCACCTCTTTTTCTCGCGCGCGCTCACACTTCGTCTCCGTCAAACAAAAGGCGCCAGGCCAATGGCTCGGGACTTCCCAACTTCACACACCAGGACGAGGAGGGAAGGACAAAGGATCCAGACTCCCTCCCAGATGAAATGATCCGTCCACGTGGCTGCCCGAGGACCAGACCTCCCAAGCTCCCTTTCTCAGTCCCGGGGGATGCGCCTGTTGGGAGCGTCCTGCGCCCGGCTTTGCAGCGAGCGCGCTGGGCAAAAGGGGAAGTGGGGGGGGGGGGATTTTCCGAAGGACTGGCGGGAATAGGAGATCGGAAGCCAACGCTTCCTAAACCCGCGCTGGGGGAGTCTTTTTTGGGGCAGCAACTTTGGCAAATTTATCCTCCTGCTGTGTCGCCGGGGGCGGGAGCCTCGTTTCACCAGCCAAACGATATTTTCACACAGAGCAAGACGTGGAGTGGGCACGCTCCTCCCTCCCGTTTCTCTCCCCCTCCCCTCCCCGGCTTCCTCACCCCTGCGATGGACGAAAATGGGAACAGGCTTTTCTTTCTCCAGGAAAGAGGAAAACGTGGCTGTTGGAACATCATCCTCCCCATCACTCACTGCAGAGGCAGCTGAAGGAGCCATTCTGCCTAAACCTTTTATTTGAGAACCATGCGTGCCTTTGGTTGGGTTCCCACTTCTTTTATAGAAAGAGCGAGGAGTTCGTTGAGGACACAGGCCCGTAACGTGGGAGGTGAGGGAACTTAAAAGGCCAGCAAGTTGGTATTAAAATGGGCAACAAAATCAGGGCAGATAAAGGAGTCAGCGCGGAAGTTCTCCGTCTCCTTTAGATTAATAACCACGGGGCTGCTCCAGACCTGCTTGGTTTTCTGTACAACTTGAAGATCGTGTGGACGGGCAAAGCGCCCAGAGTTTGCTAGAAAGAGAGTCTGTTTTCGGAGTGGGCTGTTTCCGAAAATGAAGGGAAGCGAAGAAGAGGGCAAATTCCTACCCCTTGCTTGCACAGAATCGTTTCCTTACATGCATGTACCTCTTTTCCCGCCAAAGTTGGCGCTGTAGCCCAGGGAGAGAACAGAGCACTTTAAAAGCAGTTTCGTGGCCCAAGTAAATCCCAAATTAACAACATAGACCAGAACTGCAACACCCCTTTCATGTCTCTTTCACATAATCAGGGTTTGAACTTAGTATATAGATCCTGGGAATCAGGGCTTGTTCTTTGAGAACAAGAAATAACCGAGAAAGAAAGCAGAAGAAATATCTGCGGATAGCACGACGTTCAGTAACCTAGAATAGTAACAAAAACTATTGTCAGCAAGAGTAGCACTGACACAAAGTTTCCCTCCCTGTGAGAAATTTCCCAAGATGCTGTCTATGTCAGGGGTCTCCAACCTTGGCCACTTGAAGCCTGGCGGACTCCGACTTCTATTTGCTGGCTGGGGGATTCTGGGAGTTGGAGTCCGCCAGGCTTCAAGCGGCCACGGTTGGAGACCCCCGGTCTATATCTCCTTCACGCCTTCCGACATTCAGAGTTTCTCCAGCAGAGGGAGCAGCGGAACTGCGCAAAGACGCGCCAATCCCTCCCAACTTCCAAGACTTGGGAGTTTGAAGACGCGCGAACGCCTCTCCTTCCCGGCTCCCCGTTTATAAAGCACCGGCGACGAGAAGCGCCGGAGCTCCTTGACCGGGAAGGCTGCCTTGCCTCCGAGCGCCGAGTTCATTCATTTGCTCAACAGAAAGAGGGGAGTCCTTCGCGGATCCCTTTCGGGGTATCAGGATTGCTCCCTCCTCCTTGCAAGGAAAGAGGGTGTGTCGGCAGCCGCTGGGCGGGGCAGGAGGGGACGCTTATTACTCTCCAGCTTGCTTTAAAGCGGGGAGGAAGCAAAAAACCAAAAAACCCTAAGGTTATCTCAGCGTTTGGGGAAAGGGGGGGAAGAGTCTGCCTAGAAGAAAGCAGCTGGGATGGAAGAAGACGATTAGTTGTCGATGACATAGACTTTTCCTGTAGAAAAACCCTGACACTCCCCCCCTGCACCGCCCCCTTGTAACATTTGGAGCCCGCCAAAGAGATGGAGCCAAAACTCCTTGGCTCCCGCCACGCACTGGAAGACTGAGATAAACGCTCCGAAAGAAAAGGCGAGAAGGGACATTTTCCTCACTTCCCACCTCCCCCGCCCCATCCTCCCCCAGCTCGGCAGCAACATGCCGAGACAGACAAAACAATGCTTCCATCTCCCAACACATTTAGATTCACAAGAAACACAGTCCCCCTTTCCCACCCCACCCGCCAACACCACACCCACCCCGATTTTTCCATGTTGCATTCATTGCTAGCTGGCCAAGTCTTACTCATTTTGGGATGAAGCGACTGCTCTCTCCCGGGATGTTGCCTTTTGCAATCTGGATCAGTAGGTCAGTTAAACAACACTAGCTTTTGTAACATAGATTAGATAGATAGATAGATAGATAGATAGATAGATAGATAGATAGATAGATAGATAGATAGATAGATAGATAGATAGATAGATAGATAGATAGATAGATAGATAGATAGATAGATAGATAGATAGATAGATAGATAGATAGATAGATAGATAATCCCTTCTCGCAACTTATTTCAAAGAAGAACTGATTTCGAACTTCTCCCTTGGAGCATGAAATCACATAAAATTGGCTGTGGAGGGTAGGGCAATGGGTTACCTCGCAGAAAAGCCTTGCAGGGACTTCGCGTTAATGCTAAAGTTTGTCACATCAGCGATTTACTTCCCAAACGCTTTTTCCCTCTTGGTTTTTCTGACTCCAAGGGTTGCTTTTGCAGCAAGTTAAGAAAAGAAAAAAAAAAACTCCACTCTTAGAACAAAGCCCCAAAGTGATCGATGGAAGCGCTTCCCATAAGACTGGCAGGGCTGCGCCGGGAGGCGAAAGAAGCAAGGGAGAGATTGGGAAAGTTGAGCATCCGCGACGCCTTTTCTTCTCTGACCTTTGTGGTCTTCCCCACCACCTCCGCGGCCCCCTGGCTACTATGGTCATGGGAGACCCGACCTCCACTCTCCGCCCCAGGTTTTTCTGCCAGGAAATCTCCGCGGCCAAGCCTGGGAAAGGAGAACTTAAGTGTTCTCCAGGAATCCCCCAAACCAACTCCACGGCTTCCACCGCCCGGCTCAGCCCCCGCAGCCGAACCTGCTCGCCAAGTCCGCCGCTTCCCAGCACCTCCTTCCCTCCAGAGCCGCTTTGTGTCTTCCAGACCCTAAAAAACGCTTCCTCCCAGCCATTAACCGTTTCCGACCCGCCGGATTCCCCCTACCTTGCCTCCCATTCAAGAACTCTTGTCTGGCCACTCTCTCTCTCTCTCTCTTCCCCCATTCTTTCCACTTTTCTTTGTTCTCTTTCCCTCCCCAATCAATATTGTGCATTACACTCTGCCTCTCCGCGAAAAGCTTCGGCCTCCTCCAAAGGTATGAATGAAAGAAAGCATGAAAGAGCCGGCGGCTTCAAAATCATCCCCATCAGTTTTTCTTCTTCTTCTCCCCAACCCTTTAGCTTTTCCCAAAGTCTTTTGTCTTACAGGTAACGCCCCCCCCCCTTAGGTGTTTCTTCTCGCCCCCCCCCCCTCACTTGACCAGCAAAAAATAGAAAGGAGGGTTGCATAGTTACCTTTCAGAGCAGTTTATTGCAGAGGCTACCAAAAAGAAAAGAAAAAAGAGGGGGAGAGAGGGAGGTGAGTGAGAGAGAAAAGAGGAGCCCCAATCAGAGATGGCTGATAATCCAGAGGCTCCCTCGGGCGCGAAGTCCCCTGTCTAGTAGCCACTTGGGAAACGGGTCCTTCGGGGGCTTCTCCTGGCGCCCTCTCTCCTACGGCGACGGGCACCTGATCCCACCGGGGCGCGTGAAGTGCTGCAGCTCCCGGCAGAACGAAGCACCCAGCGCGCTTTGCCTGCAAGTTCAAATGCGGACTTCGCCACCCATCATGATTATATCGGGTCCCGTCAGCGTTCCGAGAGGAGGGGCCCTGCCTTGCCTCTCCGAGAGGAGGGCTCTTCTGGTTGCACACCCGCCGAGGTTCGCCAAGAAGACCGAGCCCAGAGCCAACGAGGGGCAGCAGCAGGAGAGCGGCGGCGGCGGCGGCGGCGGCTTCTTCCTCCTCTCCCACCCCACCTCGCTCCCCTTAGCCCCAAAATCTCCCGAGAGGCTCTGCAGACCCCCGTCGCCGCCGCGGCACCACAGGAGGTGTGTGGGAGGGGAGAATAGGCGGCTACCGGCGCTCCCCTCCCCTTCCCTCCCCAGGGACAACAAGAGACTTCAGATGGCGAAATTGGGACGGAAGGAAATCGGGGCACACACTTTGTGACTGCCGGCAAAAATAATGTTTAAAAAATGTGCGAGGTGAGAGGGACGGCGGGGGGGTCCTGTTTGAGCCGCCCCACCAACTCATCCAAAGATGGTTGAAAGCCAACGTTCAGCTAAGGTCGGGCTAGTCTGGCAAGCCGGTAGCCCAGGGGCAAATGATGGTCGCCTACCCCGATTATTTTTGAAACAACAGCAAAATAATAATAATAATTATGTGGGAACCGCAGGCACGGTGAAAGTGGAAGCAGCCAAAACAAAAGAGCATTTTGGCCAAAGACTTCCTCAAGCCTGAAGTCTCTTGTTAGAAAAATGTGCCTCTCTTCCTCTCAGTATTGTAACTTGACTCCCAATAGTTCCCTGTCCCAGGTTGGAGCCTGGTTCATTACAAGGTTGTTTTCGCACTCCCTACAATATGGTCCTTCAGGAGTGATGCTTTCTTTCATTTGAGTTGTATGTGCCCTGGGAACAAGAAGCAATGGCTCTATAAAGAAGAGGAAGGCATGGCCCTGAGGATACCATTTGAGGGTGGTTTTCATTTGCTCCAAACTTGAGTTAAAAGCCAGCAAAGGAGGGTTCCCTGTCTTAGGGGTGGTGGCAAAACATGATCAAAGAAGCAAGACCATCCATATGGTTAGGCAGGGTGAGGCGGGAGATGCAAAGGAGTAAGGGACGGAAACAAGGCATAGAAGGCAAGAGCTAGACTGCTTCACTGTGGTCTGGAAAAAGCTGCAACCTTTAATTGCCACCACAGATGAGTTGAAGTGCAAGCCAGCAAAGGGACCAAATTGACTTCTGCATTACAATAAGATACATCAGCACCACCCCTTGAGGCAAGACAATGTCTTGAGCCATTTCATTTAGAAAGTGGAGAAGGTGACAATCTGAATTGGTTCCCTTGGAAAATGAGATTTTACAGACAAAAATACTTCTCTGCCCTTTCCTTCTGCTTTATAGTCTTTCTTCTAAAGACCATAGGATTCTCCCTGACCCTTATTTCAACTCTGTTTCATCATTTGGAGACAATTAAATTTCATGGAGATTTGAATTCAAGACAGCTCCAGCCCCAGCTGAGCTGTATAAAGTCAAGCAAAACACAATATTCAATTGTCCTCTTTAATTTTGACCCAGATTATAGTTCACTTACCGTATATTTCAGCTGTCTCCTTTGAGCATAAAAGTTCCCCTTGAACATTTTTATATGGACATAGAGTACCGTTCCTGCTGTCTTTCTTCCAAGTAGATGGGATAGTTATTCCATCATCATAAGAACAGAAAATGGTTGGCCCTCTTAAAAGTGAATGGCTGACTACCACAGATTGAAAGATATCTATCACCAACTCTTCATCCATCTATATATCTGCCTGCCTGCTTGCTTCACATAGTAATCCTGTTGACACACACATTTCCTTTTTTTTTTCTTTATCCACACTACCAATTTTGCACAATTCCTTCATTAACTACATCACTTAGGTAATGTTTGGTAGTATGATTGAGTCATGGAATAAGGTTACAAATTTAGGTATTTAGTCCGATGATTGAATTGACAAGGGCTCCAGTTGTGTTAGAAGCATTCACAGTTAGGATAGTGATGAAAAAGTAACTTTGTTACCAAGCCTCACATTCATGACTTTTGCAGATCTGTAAAGCAAAGGAAAGCTGAAGTATTATAAGCATAGTTGTGGAATAATAATAAATGAAAATTTAGGAACTGCTTAACTGATCATCCAAGTTTCCAGTCTCAACTGTGGTCACTAAACAAGGTCTACCTATACACATAATCAATACAAAAATGCAATAAAAATAATCAGTACAATGCAAAATGCAGATGTTCAATAAACCATTGAAATAATTGCAAGGACAAATCTTTATCAAAATAATAAAAATTTCAAAGCCAGACCATGCATATTGTGAGGAAATGTGCAATTATTAATATGCTCAATCTAGAATTCATAGTGCTTCCAGGATTTATTTATCTATTTTTCCCACTGCATCTCAAGAAAACAGTTAATAATAAGAAAAATCCATTTTCAAGTATATGTTTAATGTATTGTTAATTCCAAGGCATTGTTTAAGATAAGCAGTTAGGAGCCTTATGTATTATTTATTGGCCCCAGGATAGAAGCAATGTATAAAAGTCCTATATAAATGATCTAGTGTTTTCATGCTATCCTAAAATCTATTATTATTATTATTAATATCATAATCATCATTGCCTTTTAGTCAAGAACTGACTCCTGGTAACTAATCCCTGTAGTTTTCTTGGCAAGATTTTAAAAGTGGTTTGCCATTGCTGGCTTCATAGCGCTGAGAAAGAATAACTGGCCCAAGGTCACCCAATTGGCTTTGTGCCTAAGGCAGGACTGGAAACCACAGACTCAGTTTCTATCCTGATGCCTTAACCACTATACTAAACTGGCTCTTGCAATGGGAATTCTAAAACTGCCCATTTTACAAATTAATCTTTTAGAAATTAGTCTAATATCATTCAGTAAATTAGTCCCTTTAAAGAAGAAATTTTTCAGGCTAAAATTTGAAGGCGATTTTTACAATCTCAGGCATGTTTGCTGTATTTACAATGGCTTTCCGTGCACAGTTTATACAGTATAAAGGGAAGGTGAACATTTCCAGTCTATGAGCACTGTCTGGTAAATTCACCGCTTTTGGCTGCAGTCCTCTATTGCAAGTCTACCACATATTGAAAGTGTATTCTTCCTAATTGACGTCCACATATCTGGCAAAGGCAGTGCAATTGCAACAAACACATGTTTGATGTAAGTTTTTCGGCTTTCCAATATTTTTTGTTTGTCAGAGTTATATTGCCAAAATGTGCACTTGGTTTTTTAAAAAGTATATATTTTCTATTCTGCCCTAATAAAAGGTATATGTACAGAAATATTAACAAGGCTGTGTGTAAGAATTCAGCCATGCTTTGTCATATGCACACCAAGCATCATATCTGAGACTTTCCTATGAGCAATATTGAAAGTTTCTCAATGAGACTGGAGAAGAAGAATTAAAATGTCAATATATTTGGCTTAATATATAGAGTTGTTTACTAATAATAAAATATAATGTTACTACAATATTTAAAAAGTAGTGATTTGTTATGCCAACCGCTTTAAATTTTGTGAGAATATTAAAATAAGTCATTTACCTTAAGACAAATTCTAGAAAGGCAGCCATGTAGATAAGTATACAAAATTGTAAACTACTTAGGCTATCATTCACCTATCAAAATCAGTATCTCAAAATTCATCACATACCAATGGAGGATAATGGAAGAATCGGTAGTATCAGAAATATTTTTTTATTTATTCCTTCTCAAACCTGGTGATTTCCAGATGGGTGAGAGTACTACCCAAATCAACATGTGGATGATGGGAATTATAATAAAACAGAAAGATTGTAACTTGGAAAGGTGAATATATATGCCTGTATGCAGTCTGTACCTCTAAATGTAAAACTGCTTACTGGGGCCTATTCATTTATAATAATATACTTCTACTATTAAAGAGAAGATGGTGTACCCTAATCAGCTCCATTTCAATAGGTACTGTCCGTTTGCTCTCAATAGTACGCAGTCAGCAGAATAAAAGGGCTAATTTGCTACTTCTTAGAAGTATTTGTAAGAAAAGACTTAATAAAAGCAGGTATTAAAAAGTGGACTTTGGTCTTTCCAAGGAATACATTTACATTTACATGTGCTATTGGTAGGCACAATAAAAAAAATATGAAAAAATACTAGCCACCATAAATCCTTGCATGTACTGTAAAGTTTAGACTCTTTTTATAAAGTAGCATTTAGTTGTTCCCAAATGAAATCTATTCTAATATTGTGCACACGGATAGGCTTGAGAGCTTATCGTTTTCGGAAAAATCCATTTTAGCCTGCTTAATGCACAAACCTGTGATTAACTGGTAGGTGAATAAATGATCACCTAAGTTTCCATAGAATGTTTCCTGTCAGTAAACAGGACAAGGGGCAGAAGTTAGGAAAGAAACCTCACTAATCCTTCTCTTGCTTACAGAGGATTCTACAAAAGAATATATTTGTAATTGTTAACTTCACTCCTTTCTCTGCAAGACTCATCTATAGCTTTTCTAGCCAGGGGTGTTATCCCCTGAGGTTTAGTAATTTTCAGCCCTTAAACAGTAAGGTAGAGGAAATGCAGTTATTAACTGAAATGCAAGCTCTTCCCAGCAAATTTCTCTTTATGAATCTCTATGGAATCAAGCCATTGAACAGGGACTCTGCTTTCTCTCAAAATATCTTAATCTTATATCTTATACTTCCACAGTCTTGTTTATTATCAGTGCTGGCAATCAGTCTTTCTTTGCCAATATGCCATCTTACTCTTGTCTATCTCCAAGCACACCATGCTCCTTAATTTTTCCACCAATTCCTTTGGCCTTGTGTTTGGATTAGATTTTGTTTGTTTTTGTTCAATTGTAGTTGGAAGGTCTCACTTGTTTCTTGGCCAGGGTGACTTTGTTTATAGCAAAGGTTGAAGACTTCTGTTTTAAGTCATTCTGCTCTGCCCTTTTAGGTTTTGAGATAAATTCTAGTTCTTCTTGGAAAAAACAACAACCATGTGGGAATGTTGCCCCGTGCTTGCTATCTTTGTAACTACAGCAGAATTAGAATGGCAAATCTTTCGGGATGGGCTAATAAAGGGGAGATAGCTCATGCAAAAAAGTCAGCTTTGTATGACTGAAGGGAGACTGATAAGGAATGATCATCCCCACAATCTCAAAAGGTTAATATTAGAAGACATTGTAGGAAGTCTATGATGTATTAGTCTATGATGTATTAGTCTATTAGTCTATGATGGTTGATTGGTATGGTCTGAATGATTACTATACATGTACTCTATAGATTTCTATACATTGTTCAAAATGGAATGTCATAGTCCAAGAAAGTTAACAGAGATTAGGCTGAAGATATAGAATACAGTGTATTCTCCATTTGTTTTTTCACTGCCCTCTGGATGGTTCTGCAGGTAGACCAGTGAAAAATGGCAAGCATTTGGTAGAAATTGCTACAGTATGGAAATGATTATGCTTCTTGGAGGCGTCTGGCCAATGATTGCCTCTATTAAATAACTGAAGCAGTCTATTCTATTCTTGAAGAGTCCCAATAAAGAAAAAGTAATATTTTGACACTGAACCACCAAAGAAGTATAAACCAAAGACACATTCACATGAAAACATCTTGAATAGACAGTACTGTATCTACTTTCAGAAGCCCTAGTTTTCAAGCCATAATGGCAAGTTTTGAATAATGAGCTAAGCCAAAATCAAACATTTTAACTTAGTATGATGTGTGAATGTGATATTTACCCATTATTTCTTCCACCTATAGTACATCTGCCTTAGAAATATTTTTTTCTTAAAGCTATGCATCATAGAATACAAAAATCTGGATAAACCATAAACAGAAAAAAAGTTATATTTGGTACTATGTTGTGGTTGGCTAGATTTTTGCAGATCCAGAAATAGCAATCTTACTCCTCCTAGAATCTTATCTCCTTTTGTCTAACATATTGTCATGATTTCAAAGATTGTTGCAGGTAACCCATACTTGTCATTTGGAGAACCACTTTGGGGTAACATTTAATAGTCGCCAAGAGAAGGGCAAACCAAATTCCTAGCTGTCATCACACAAGACTGTTTAAAATGCCCACCTCTGACCTCAGGCAGATGAGATCCAGACCTTAGGAGTAAAACTGACAACATTCTATCTGTCCATCTCCTTAATTTAATTTAGATGGTTTCTAAACTATTTTTCTTTTTTCCTTTGTACTTTATCAAAAAATATCATGGTTTAGGCATTAAACCACAAAGTAGTTACTTAGGAAACCATATCAGCAATAACTCTTAAGTTGTTAGAATATGTGAGTCATCAAGCCAACATCACAGAGACCCTTCTTGCAAATTAAGCCTAAAAGATTTTCCAAATGCTTATGATAATTGCAGAACAAAAGACATCCAACAATTGTCACTAGTACAAGTATCCTTTAGTAATTAAGTAGCTTCATTAATTCAAGGCTTGAAATGGCAAGCAGTATGGTAAGTCAAAGCTCTGCATTTTCTATCCTAGTATGAAATAATGATGAGCAGCAAAAGACAAAACCAGGCAGATTTATTATATAAAATAGAAGTGGTTGCATGTAATCTTATCTGAATTATTATTTACACTTCACTCAACTAAATTATGGATAGATTTAAGACACTGGATGGAAATTTCTCAGAGAATTAAGTCCCACAAAAGGAACACAATGAGGGAAACATGATGCTCTGCATCTTATAATAAGCAATAGCCCTATATTGTTGGAATATTTGCGCCATCATACCAACATCATAGAGATTGTTGCAAATTAAATCTAAAGGATATTCCAGGTTGCCTATAATTGCAGAATGAAAGATGGGTAATGTATGTACTCTCTTCTTTATCTTTCTCTCTCTCTCTCTGTGTGTGTGTGTGTGTGTGTGAGAGAGAGAGAGAGAGAGAGAGAGAGATGTAAGCTTGGTGTCATGTTCAACACAGTGTCATTTACATTTAATTTATTCAGTTTGTAATTATACAAAAAATCCCTTTAATTTGAAATCTGGGTTTGAAAGATAGATGATAGATAGATAGATAGATAGATAGATAGATAGATAGATAGATAGATAGATAATGGGTAGGTAGGTAGATAATGGGTAGGTAGGTAGGTAGGTAGGTAGGTAGATAGATAGATAGATAGACAGACAGACAAATGATGGAGGGAAGGACAGACAGACAAATAGATAGATATAAAAACTAGAGGGTGGTGATATTGCCTTCATTGTCAAAATCTAAGTAATGGCTATATTTGCCTATTTAATTAGATAGAGTCCCAAATGTATTTGTGTACTACCTATAAAGAATAATTAGTTGCTAAATTTTAGAGGCTGGTGGAAGAGTTAACAAATATGATTTTATAATCTATCCCCATGCATTCAGTGAATGTCAAAGGATTACATAAAGAAGCCTGACAAAAATAATGCCTATTGATATGCAAATTCACCATAATGGATTAATTATCCCCAGCTCTAGTGTGAGATCTCACAAAGTATTTTTTTTCTCAGTAATGTGACATTTACACTCTTTACCATGCCCTTGATCTTTTGACCAACAATTTACTACCTCTTCAATATCTTGGCCTTCCTGTTCTCTTCCCAGGAAAATAGATAGCTTCTCAATAGCTCCAAACTTTCTCTCTCTCATCAAATCTTATCTTTTGCCTTTCTTCACATCAACTGCACTTGTGTGTCAGTATTACATGACTGATTTTCTCTTTTAGCAATTGTATTGTACCATACCATAGTCTCATAGCAGTTCCACTAACATCTAGCATGGAGATAATAAATAGGAAACTCCCGTTTCCTATATGACAGCTATCCCTCTATAAAAGATGTTGTATAGAAAAGATTATGTCCCTTAGAAATCTCTTATTTAACAGATATTTGCCTCTATATCCCTAATATAAATGAAAACAGGATCTTAGTAGAAAAGCAAAACTTATTTCAAAAATCATCAATTTATCAAGCATAGGCCTGTTTTGTTAAATGTAGTCTGAAAGTATAACAAAATTCCACATATAGAGGAGATCCTCAACTTACAACCGATAACTCAGTGACATTCTAAATTATGACAGACTACAAAAAAGAAACTTGGAATTGAAGTTCTGATGACCACCTGTCTACCATAGTCACGTGCTCTCATTTTGGGAGCTTGGCAAGTAGCCCGTAATTATGGCCATTTGCAGCATCCCGTGGTCATGTGACTGTGATTTATAAATTTTTTGCCACATAAACTAGTATTTACTTCTAGTTTCCAGCAAAAAAAAAAACAGCCATTGTGGACAATGGATTCACTCAATGACCACCTCCAAAACTGTTATAAAATTGGGTCAACCATGTGATAATACAGTTAGCAAGTGGTATGACTTCTTTTTAAATTTCATTTCTAAGCCAAGGCCTACATCTATGAAAGAAAAATAGTAGATGGAACCTGCAGAATACCATGGATGATAATAATGAAGACTTGCAAAAATTGCCACCTTTGTCCCTCCTTTCACCTGGAGTGTCCCATTTCCTCTGCAGATGGAACAAGATTGCTTGGATCCAATTCCTTCTATGTGGACTATTGTAACCTGAGCATAAAGTAAGGAAGCTATACCATTTTATAAACCTGAGTAAAACTATTATTGAACAAAATGTTAACCTAATGATTAATAAATAATGAATATATAAAAATAAATGGAGGACTAGTGAAAAGAAAATATGAGTATTTTCTTTCAGTATGGGAGTTACATTGGAACTCAATTTCCCAGGGTAGAAATGTCAATTATTCCAACAGCCAACTGCCACTTATCTCCAAGTCTGAGAAATGCAAGATAGGAGGTCTATTAAGGCATGCCGAAAGTGTCAGAAACAGGAGCTGCATTTAAATACCAGGAGATATTTATTTACAGCATGTATAGGCTTCTCAGATTAATGGACTCTAAGCAGCAATAAGTCCTGAAAACTAGTAGAAATGAATACTAAAAGCATAAAATATAAACAATTAAAATGGGTGTGAGACTTACTAACATACTAAAAACTCAATTAAAATGACTATTTATCTAGGTTTCAGATAGCATTTAGGTAGCATTCCATGTTGACTGAGGTGATCAAGTGCTTTAAATTGCTTCATTTTAGAGGATGCAGTAAAGATTCTTATCTAGCCATGCCATGAAAAGCATCCGATAGCATCTGATGAGATCAAGCGTAGGAGCCTGACATGGAGAGCTCCATTTTGTTCTAACAGGTTTTCAATAATAAAACCATTTAAAGAAATCATCAGGAGATTTGGCGGTAGATGCCATCAGTATGGTGATAATGCCCAAATCTTTTTCTCTGTGACATCTTCAGAAAAATAATATGGCTCTGTGGAATTCCTAACCACAGTCAGTAATGCTCTGGATGAGACATATTAAATAAAAATTGAAATAGGACAAAGGTAAGACTTGATAGAACTAAAAAAAATAATCCTTATATTACATCTTTGCTTAAAACTCTGCACTGGCTGGTACAATTTCTGGCAAAATACAAAGTGCTGAGTATTACATTTAAACCTCTGCTCACTAGATCTCTATTATTTGGAGAAAAAAACCTATCTGTTTAAATAGATCTATATTCTTACTGAGATCATTACCTTTATTTGCTGTGATTTCATTTGGTCTAGATTTGGTTTTTTTCTGAACCTGTCCCAGCTCTTTAGAATGAATTCACTGCAGACCTGAGAGACACTCACTTAAAATACATCTTTTTAAACAGCCTTTTTAAGTGTTGAGTCAATAAAACATTTTAAAAGCATATATTAAAGACAAACTAGAGAATCAAATAAGATCAATAATTACAACTAGCAGTTAATTAATGCTTAACAATTATAACAACTCTGACCTGCACAAAACCTCTTTTTATCATAATTACATATACACATCCACTACAGATGATTTTACATAAGTGGTAAGAACATGCAGCAAGTAGATTAACTTATATATTGGTGGACTATTTACTAAATATGGGGAAATAAATTACTTTAAGACATGCAAACTGATAAAACTACTGGCATTATATTGCCTCTCATGAAGAATGTCAAGAGGAAGTAAAAACAGTTTTGCATATGTGCCCATTCTGAGTTTGATATATCAGAAGACTAAATTGGATGCCTAGATTACCTGAAATACTCATGTAACTGAAATAATGCTTACCTTGAGATAGGTAGGTGTGTGTGTGTGTGTGTGTGAGAGAGAGAGAGAGAGAGAGAGAGAGAGAGAGAGAGAGAGAGAGAGAGAGAGAGAGAGAAGATAGCCACATTAATGATTATAATTTTTGCGATATTCAT
Source organism: Notechis scutatus (assembly GCF_049901735.1). NCBI lineage: Eukaryota > Metazoa > Chordata > Lepidosauria > Squamata > Elapidae > Notechis > Notechis scutatus. The sequence continues at coordinate 231,375,607 of NC_142010.1, forward strand.
TTCTGTTTTGATTCACATAATAGCAGCACATCTAGGGAAAGATTGGGTTAAA